>NC_081300.1:63295294-63596617 GCF_030435805.1 Mustela lutreola | reverse complement strand
TAAAAAACTTGCATATAAGTGGACCCATGAAGTTCAAATCCATGTCCAACTATAAATACAAATTAATGGAATATGAGGTATCATAGACTACAAACAGGGATGTGTTGGAACAGGGTAGGGACAAACCCAGCCTTAGGTGGGGATGTCAGGACAGTGAGGACAGAGAGATAACCTTTAAGATTGAGGGTCTCACCACCTGTGTAGGCACACAACAGCAGAGAACACACACAGGAAACTGCAAATGTGTGGAGGCATGAGGAGCGCGAAGCACTTGTGGAAATGCCCACAGGCCTGGCAGGCCGGCGGGAAGCCACTGAAATGAGGTAAGAGTGATGGGCACTAGAGAGAGGCTGAGAGGCTTCAATGCTGGGCCAAGTCTTTGGGGGCACCAACCAGTTAGTGGTGAGGCTTTAAGAAATGACAAAGCTGGGCTCCTTAGTGGCAGGTGTAGGGTATGGACTGAGGTGGGCGGGGGCAGAGAGGTGAGGAGGCTGGTGCAGCTGTGTGGAGAGAAGGCACTTGTGGGAGAGAAAAGGAAGTAGCAGTGCAGGGTAAGAGACCTTGAGAGATTTTTAGCATATAAAAATGGACAGAAGTTCCACCACCCACCATGTTCTCTACTCTGTCAGGATTCAGCCAGTCTGACCTGCTCCCAGTGCTCAAAAGCACCAGCACCAATATGACTCAGGGTTGTCCCCCTGGGTAGACTCCTGACCCCCTCTTCACCTGGATAACAGCTCCTCATCCTTCTAACTGGGGCTCACAGCATCAGGAAGCCTTGCCTGCCCAGCTGGGTTGTGCTGCCTTGAGCCCCATGTCCAATGTGCTTCCATTCTTCCAGGCCTTGGTCTAATGACCTCTCTTTGCCTGGTCAGTCTCTCCCAACAGCCCAGAAGTCTCTCAAGAATATGAACTGGGGGGCACCTCGGTGGCTCAGTGGGTTAAAGCCTCTGCCTTCAGCTCAGGTCATGATTCCGGGGTCCTGGGATCAAGCCCCACATCGGGCTCTCTGCTCAGTGGGAAGCCTGCTTCCTCCTCTCTCTCTCTCTCTCTCTGCCTGCCTCTCTGCCTATTTGTGATTTCTGTCTGTCAAATAAATAAATAAAATCTTAAAAAAAAAAAAAAGAATATGAACTGGAACACTCTCCATGGCCTCAGCTCCTCATGTGGTTTAATAAGGCTGGTTTGAAGAAGGACAGAGGAAAAACATATGCTCTAACTGAGCAGAACTACCTTGCTCAGGGGTGCCTGCCTGGGTCAGTCAGTAGAGCATGCAACTCTTGATCTCGGGATTGAACTTGGGTGCAGAGATCGTTTAAAAATAAATTCTTAGGGTAAGAAAAGAAGAAAAGAAAGGAAAGGAAGGAAGAAAGGGAAGGAAGGTAGGAAGAAAGGAAGGGAGGGAGAGAGGGAGGAAGGAAGGAAGGAAGGAAGGAAGGAAGGAAGGAAGAAAAGATAGCCTGCTTGGCCAGAACCCACTGCGGAAAGATGCTTTAGGACCTTGGAGAGCTCCCTGCAAGGCAGCCAGCTGGGACTCTCTGGGCAGCCTCCCTGAGAACAGGACTCTGGATTCCCAACCCAGCACTTGGTCTGATACCCACAGATTCTCAGTTACAGGTACGTACTTTCCCCCTTCCTCAGATACTTCTAGTACTGGGAGGAGAGGGAGGTGGTTTCCGCTTTGTAGGTAAGCCCCTTCTTTGCTGAACAACTAGAAGATGAAAAGTTTCCTCTACATACATGAATTGGCCTCTTGAAATTTCCATGCTTAGACTTCATGACCATGACGTCTGTAGCTAACCATGAGGTAGGTGCTACCTTTGCCTTGGGTCAGATGGGGAGATGGACACCCAAGCTCTTTACCCTTCAAGGGAGTCAGCCCCACCCACAAATCCCCACTTGAGGAAACAAAATGTTCCTGCTGAGTTTTTCTTTTCTGAGCTGAAGACCACCCTACCTCATTGTGTAGCCTTCACAGGGCCTTAGCTTCCTGCCTTGTCCTTCCTGGCTGCCTCTCCAGTGCTCGCCTTTTCACTGTGATGGCCCAGGGGGACACCTATACTTAGTTTGTTGGAAGTCTGAAATGATTTTATTTATTTATTTGAGAGAGAGAGAGAATTAGTGAGGGAGAGGGAGAAGCAGACTCCCCACTAAGCAGGGAATCCAACGAGGGGCTCGATCCCAGGACCCTGGGATCATGACCTGAGCTGAAGCCAGGTGCTTAACTGAATGAGCCATCCCTTCAACTTCTTTTTTAATTTCACAGACTTCTCATAGTAATTTTCTTAAAAGGTAAACAAGCTATCTGGCAGTTAAATTCTAAGGCTAATCCTCGAAGGCCAAGGTTGGTACCACCTCTACTCTAAGCTGCTTGAGACAGAACAGTGTTTCCCAAATTTTCTTGATCAGACAAATCTCCTAAGGCACCTATTAAAATGTAGATGCATGGGCTCTGCCCCGCCAAGATTCTGGTTCAGCAGGTTTAGGGCCCAGGAGGAATCCGTGTTCCTAACCTCTGGTCCCAACTGATTCCTATAATTGATTGGAGTGGTTGAAGACAGACAGGTACATGCTCCTGGCAAAGCAGATAGCCTCTGCAAAGGCCCTGGGCATAAAAGTGGTGAGATCAAGGAATCCAATCAATGTCTTCCACAGCACCTGCAATAAGATCTTCATGCCTTTTGCCAATTTGTAGGCCTGCAGCCCTCCACCTCTTCACCCAGAGCCCACCAGCCCCTTCACCTCACAGCACAGCCCCTCTCTCCTGGCTCACTAGCCCAGCCACACCGATATCTATCAGTCTGGGAAATAAGCCTTCATGTTCACTCTTCCTCTGCTTGAAATGCTCTCTCCCTGGTCTTGCCATGGCTGATTTTTTCCTACCCTGCACATTTCAGCTGAAATGTCATCTCACAGGGCCCTCCCCAGCCACCTAAGGTAAGGGGTCCCCATTCATCCCCATTCATCTCAATTCATCAGGGCAATTCATTCATGCCCTGTTTATTTTGTTGCACCAATAATTATGGAGAATTATCTCATTAATAGGCATTCCTTGAGGCCAGGGACTCTGTCTTGTTCATAACCAGGTCACTAGGGGCTAAATCAGCATCCAGCAGTCCATGGCAATCTGTGGGATGGATGAAGAGTTCTGTGTGGAAGGAGCGGGAGAGGGGCAGGCCAAAGTGGGACATGGGAAACAGGAGCCAGAGCATGAATGTTCAGAGAGGCCCTGTCAACCTCCACCCACCCCTGCCCCAGGAAGATGGGCTCGGGTGCCCCATGGTGGCTCTGACTGGATGTTACCTGCATGGTCATTCAGCTGGTTATAGCTCAGGTCCAGGGATTTCAGTCCTGTGTGAGCCAGCAGGAGTTCAGCAAGGTACCGGGCTGCGTGCTCCTCCAGGCCGTTCCCTGCCAGTTGTACCTTCTGCATGGTTGGGTTCACTGTGAGGGCAGCACAGATCGCCTGGGCTCCCACCACTCCCATCTGGTTCTCCGACAGGTCCACATCTAGGGGTTGGCAGCAGTCCTCCATCAGTGGGATCCAAAGCCAGGTACTGCCCTCTTCCCCCTTCCTCTATCCCCGAAATCTCCAGGCCTGAGGCACTGGAGGAGGCGAGACAGCCAGACGATCTTGGGGTTGCACAGGGACTGTGCCTCACATCAGCTAGATCCATCCCCTCAAGCCCCAGGCAGCTTCTCTGATGCCCACAACCCCTCCATGTATCCACAAGCTTCTTTGCCTCAGGGTTCAAACCGCCTACTTCGTGGTCTGTATAGGATACCCATGATGTCGAGGTAACCACCCATGGATGATTCCTGCCTGACAGCAATGTACCACACCCACAGAAGTCTTCACCGATGCATTTCTGTGAACTGGCAATGACAGCCCAGGTGACCAGTGCATAGAGCATGTATGTGAGCCGGGCTCCTTGCTGAGCCCTTCATATGCAGTTTCATTTCATACTCAGCACAACCCCAGGGGTTAAGTGCTATTGTTGGGGCCATTTCACAGATTGAAAACTAAGGCTCAGCGAGGAGGAGCAGGTTGCCTGGGGCCTCCTAGCTCATCAGTGGTAGAGGTGGCATTTTCATCCAGCCCCACTTCTTTCCACCCAGCCCTCCACTCTCTCACATTGTCCATCGCCTGTGTCTCTGTTAGAGGACCCTCTCACCCAGCATTTAGGCAATAGGAGGCCATCATAAGCAGGGGGTTGTTGGCCAGAAGAGGAGGGGGTGGGGGGCAGGCTGGGTCATGAGGGGAATACTATCCAGCATTGGGGACACCACAGAGAGACTAACACCACCCCGACCCACCCCTGCCCCAGCAGCACCAGGCCATGGGTGAGAAGACCTGGCTATGGGGGAGCCCACACCCCCAGGAAAGGGAGGACTCAAATCTGCCCATCTGCCCCAGGCTCAGCACCTACCAGAGATAATGCTGGTTTTGCTCAGGGCACCTGCCAGGGCCTCCACGCCGGCCCCACAGAGCCCATTGTCTCGAAGGTCCAGCCGCTTGACATAGGGATTTGAGGTCAATGCTGAAGCCAGAGCCCGGGCACCCTGGGATAAAGAGGAGCCTGAGGGACCTGGTCCTTCCCAGGGGTGAAGGCCCCAGACACAGCTGGCCACTACCCTGGCTCATTTCCAGGGCTCAGTCCACCCAGTGCTTGGATGGCCCTCTCCTTCCCACATGCCCAAGGGACAGGGACACCTTCTTATCCTTCTAGACTTCATCCAGATCTCACCTCTTGGAACCTACCCTGGCTGCCCCCCCTCAGCCGGTTAGGGGCCCCCTTGCAGACCCCCCAACCATCACACTGAATTCTGTCATAGCCCTGATACCACCTCTCACCCTGATGTAGGGATGGTACATGTCTGACACACAGAAAGGCTGGGGAGTGTGTGGTATGGGCTCAGGAAGGGGCCACTCCCATGGCTGGTGTCTCACGGGTCCTGTCACTTCAAGCCTGGCTCCAGGGTCTCTCCAGGGTTACCTGGGGCCCCAGGCCACGGTGCCGCAGGTTCAGCTCTGGGGTGCGACCCTGGCGCAAGAAGCAGGAGGCCGGCACAACACTATGGGCCTGGCAAGATCTCAGGTAGAGGGTGTCTTTGGTCAGTTCTCCAGGCCCACGGATGCCTGAAAGAAGATAGGGAGATGATAAATGTGGGTCCCTCCCCAGGATGGATCCCTCCCCAGACACAGCTGCCTACTCTCTGCCCTATGTTACCATGCAGCCTGTGTTCCCCCCTAGAAGTATTTCTTCCCGTGCTAATAGGGAACTGAAAGTCAGACAAAGCAAGTCCTTTCCCTAAAGTCACACAGCTAGTAGTTAATCCTGGCAGAGCCAGAATTAGAACCTTTCAAAGTACATGCTGTCTTTTCCACTGGATTACAAAACATATATGTTTTGTGAATATTTTATGGGGGAAGAAATCGAAACAATTCTAAGTTCTATACATTTATTAGCTTAGTTGTTCCTGTGGGTTGGGAAAACGCCCTGATCCTATTCCGGGGTGGGACACCCCTTCTTACACTGTTTGGCGGGTTTAACATCACTCACTTGGGAGGCGTTTTCTAAAGGTGGAACTCCTGACACCGCCAGGAGCATTGTGAGTAGGGAACGGGGCTAGCTGGAGGTGCTGCCGGCAGTCCCACAGGTGTCCCACAGAGGGGTGCGCTCCCTGCGGGACAGGGATCTCTTCCTCACTGGGCCCCAGCCTGCCCCCTCCACCCCGGCTATAGAAGCTCCCTAGGTGAGGAGACAGGCCTGCGCTCATCCCCGCCCGAGAGCACCTTCCATCTCCTGGTCGGAGTCTGAATCAACGACCGAACCCTCCTCGGCCTCTGGGGGCCCAGCAAGACGCCCAGAGGCCGCTGCCACCTCTTCCTCCTGCTCTTCCTTCACCCCCGACCTCTGGCACCGAGCCCTCATGGTTACGCCGATCTCTCACTCCCCGGCACTGAGGCCGGAACTGTGCGGCACAGCACCTAGAGCGCAGCCCGGGGATATGGGCGGGCCCTCCGGCTGAGTTGACCAACCGAATGTGGCGCACAGCGAACAGGCGCCTGCTGCAGCCAATAGAGACGAGCCTCCCCGGGAGCCGTCGCCCGGGCAACCCGATGTTGTTGGTTGCTACAGAAACCGCCGCTGGAGTGGGCCGACCTTTAGCCTACTCAGGTGGGGCAGATGAGAGCATGCGCCGGGGTTCCAGCATCGCCCTCACACTTTCCGCAGACTGAGGAATACGGCTGACCCCAAAACCTCTGCTTTTTGTCCCTACGGTCTGCGGGCGCGCTGCACAAGAGAGCCTCGGTCACCCTCCTCTCTGGAGCCAGAGTCACGCTCTCATTCTGGCTGCCAGTTCTCTCTCCTGCTCTAGCGTCGCCTATGCTGCTTCCTCCATTAGGACATTCCTCTCCAACTTTGCTTGTTGAACTTCAGAATCTCCAAGTGTCAGATCAGAGGTCACTTCTTCCTGAAGCTTTCCTTGAGTCGTCCTCTGGGTTCCTGCAGCCCCCGTGCTGCCCTCTCACAGTACATTTGACACTTGTCATCTCCTCCTCCCCTCCCCCAAAGAAGTGAGGCCAGAGGGTAGGGTTGCTGGGCGGGGCTTCTCCTTTCTGTGGGGCTCTGGGCCCCCTCAAAGGGAGGGAGTGGGAGGTCCTGGGCAGCTAGGGCTTGGGACTGAACCCAGGGCTGGGGGTGGAGGCTGGATCTTGTCCCCAGTGGAAGTGTCCCTTTAATAGCTTGCTGGCCTGGTCCGGGTAGGCTGCTGCCTGTACCTCCTTCAGCAGTGGCTGCAGCTGTTGTGCTGACTCATGTGCTCCAGCAGCCCGCAGGAGCTGGAAGCATGGGCTCCCCAGGGGCCATGGCGGGCTGGGGGCTTCTGGATTACAAAACGGAGAAGTATGTGATAACCAGGAATTGGCGGGTGGGCGCCCTGCAGAGGCTGCTGCAGCTTGGGGTCATGGCCTACGTGGTGGGGTAAGAGAAAGGCTCCTGGGCCACTCTTGACTGGGGGGATAATGACTGGGCCTGCTGGGCCGAGGGTTGACCGTTTGACTCTTCGGGGGCTGAGCTGGTGGTAGCAGAGGGGAGCAGGTTAGGACCGGAGGATCTTTTTCTGTCTAGAGACCAGGGGATACAAGGGCAAGCTGTGTGCTTGTGTCCTCCTGTGTGCCCACCTGCTTCCTTTCCTGGGCCTTGTTTCCAGGCCCATATTGATCTCTGGATCTCCATCTATACCCAGGAGGCCCCTGGTGGGCAGGAGATAGTCCTTGATGCTTGGGAGAGTTGTAGCACTAAGGTCCCTATAGGGACACCAATTTTAGCTGGGTCAAGGAAGTCTTTAAGGAGGAGTTGGGCCTAGCCAGGACAGGGGGAGGGAGTTGGTTGGTGAAGGAGCGGGTAGTGGGCATCTCTAAGCCCATGAGGGCCTGATAGGGGACACCCGTGAAAGGCACTGGCTCTCCAATCATGGTTGGAGCTTCTTGCCTGTGCAGGGTGTTTGGGTGGGAATGAGGCTGGAGGGGAGGCAGGGGCCCTAAGTGCTGGACTGGAGGCCCCGAGGGTATGTGAAGAGAAAGGCCGAAAGGGTGTGGCCCATGTGGCCACTGCTCCCCCTGTAACAGGGAAGGGCCACACTGCCTGTCACTTCTTCCTAAGGTGGGCTCTCCTCGCCAAAAAAGGATACCAGGAGCGAGATCTGGACCCGCAGATTTCCATCATCACCAAACTCAAAGGGGTTTCGGTGACCCAGATCAAGGAGCTGGGTAACCGGCTGTGGGACGTGGCGGACTTTGTGAAGCCACCACAGGTAGGTGCCTTGGTCCTGCTGCCAGGCAGTGACACTTCTGACACCACCCTTGCAGTGAGTGTGTGCATGAGGGACGTGTGATGCCTGAGCGGGGTGCCGGCACCTCATACGGCCAGGCTGTGGAAGGGCCTTACAGAGGAGTGGTACCTGGGTGGGGCTTTCCAGAGTGTGTAAGAGGTTTCCGGGTGGACCAGGAAATAGACCAGGAAGCCAGGCCGGAGAAACTTGCCTTTACAAAGGCTGCCCCTGGAAGACTGGAATATTTAGGAACTCAAGGCTGGAGCTTGAGGGTGGGGCAGGAGAAGCCCCTAGTGGGCAGGGGCTCAGGGTCTGGAGCTTCCTGAATGCTCCCCTCCCCGACCTGGGGCACTCCTGTCAGGTGCCCCTCCTGTCCCTTTCACGTAGCATTTCCAGCTCCTTCTCCGACCCAGATTGTCCAGAGCCTCGGTTTCTACCTTTATCCTGCCAATGCCAAAATTGTAGCCCCAGGGACCACCTCCCATGAGTGCAGCTGTCTCCTGGGTGAACACCCACCATGTCCAAAGAGCAATCATCTCCCTTTGCTGGTGTGGCTTCTTTTCATCCAGTGAGGCCCAGAGCTGGACCTGTGTTTCCCTTCTGTGCATTCTTTCTCCTAGCGGTGTTCACTGCTGCCTGGGTCATACCTGGATGAGGCCATGATCTTCTAGTGGGTCCCCCAGTGTACGCCACCCAGTAGCCAGCCTGAGCTTTCCTACGATATCAGTCAGAGCCTGCCAGCCCTTATTTCCACTCTTTCCATGGTGGTGGCCACTAAGTCCAGATCATGACCACTGTCATACCCACTACCTGCTTTCCTTCCTGGGTCACACATAGCACACACACATAGCACTTGGGTGTCAGCCACCTGTCGTTAGCCACCTGTCGTTAGCTCATCACCTGCTCCCCTGGTCCTTGACCACGTGTGCAATTGAAGGGGGCAACCTACCCCTAACGTGGGCAGGTCCCTTGCCCAGCTCAGCTCTGGATCTTCAGTACCTAGAAGCAGAAAGATCTTGGACAATTCTGGGTGAGAGAATGAGTATGAACATGAAAAATACACTCGTCTCAAAGTGGCAGCGCTGGGCTCTCAAAATGGCCAGAACACCCCCGCCCCCCAGCCTCTTATCACTGCTTCAACTGGCCTCCCTGGAGACACTTTCCTGGGGCAGAGTTGATGATGTGTTCGGGCCAGGACACTTTTCCCCAAGCTGAGGTGCCAATTCTGGTCTCTCCTTTTGGGGGAGGGAAGCAGGGGCCAACCCTGACGCTTGCTTTCTAGGGAGAGAACGTGTTCTTCTTGGTGACCAATTTTCTTGTGACGCCAGAACAAGTTCAGGACAGATGCCCAGAGGTAAGGCTGCCCAGGAGCTTCCCAGCAGTTCCCTAGTTCCTCTGCCAGCCCTGGGTCACCAGCCATGTCCCTCCTTCTTCCCACATAACTGAGGGTTCAGTACATGCTACCGTCTCTCAGGCACTGAGCTAACACCTTTTTCTGAATCATTCCACTTAATCTTCACAAATACCCTGCCTGGTAGGAATCACTGCAGTCCCATTTAAGATGAGAAGACAGGGTCTTAGCAAGGTAGACTCACATGCTCAAGGATGCTCAAGGCTGTCCAGTCTCTGGACCACTGAGCTGTCTTCTGGAGCCTTCCACCATAGCATTCTGTGAGATGTCCAGGCCTTTCCCAACCTGGTCCCACCACTGGGCACTCACCAACTTGTCAGTATAACACCCAGAACTGGGTACAAGGCTCAGGTGCGCTCTAATAGCAAGAGGCAAGCTTAGAAGAAGAAGATCACCTTCTCTTTCCTTTTTTTTTTTTTTTTTTTTGCAGGGTGGGGTAAGATTTGTTTATTTACGTTTAGAGAGAGAGCATGGAAATGTGTGAGTTGGGGTTGGGGCACGCTGATGCAGAGGGAGAGAAAGAATCCTGAAGCAGACTCCGGACTGAGCAAGGAGTCCCACTTGGGGCTCAGTTCTAGGACCCTGAGATCATGAAGTGAGCCAAAATCAAGAGCCTGCTGCTTCATCGACTGCTGCTAATCACCCGATTACCTCCTCTTTTCCATACACAGTCTCTATTAATGTGTCCCAAGTCAGCTTCCATTTCTGTGGGCAAACACAGCACACTCCTGGTGATGCTGAGGTCAGGGTCACTTATAGCCTCTAGCTATTTTTCACTACAGTTCTGGTCACACCAGAGTCTCTCACTCCCTATTCTTGTCTGTTTCTCATCCGAAATCACAGGTTTTCCACCTGAAATCTCACCTTCTCTCCTTGCCTAAGGATGTCCCACAGTTCCAGTGCCTGTCACAGAGCACACTTGCTCTTCTCTCCAGCAGTGGGTTTTTTTCCCCAAAATTTTTTTATTGGGATAAAATGCATGGAACACAAAATTTACCTTCTTACCCATTTTTTTAGTGTCTGGTTTCTAGCTATGGATTTTTTTCGAGTGGTTGGCACCCAGGACATAGCCCTGGAAGCCCAACTCCACGGTGACCCTTTTAAAAAATCACAATTAACATTTAATTACTTATGGGGCTGGAGAGTGACTGTGGGGTCACCTGTTCCCTGTGTCCTGGTTGTTGGTGGCGCCACAGATGCTGGGGGCATCACACGTCCCAGGTGGGCCCTGTCCGCAAAGGAGGTAAAGTGTGTGCACAAAGGATGTGCAAATGCCCAGGATATCCTTCCTTTTCTAAATGTTCAGAAGACATCTAATTAATATTCAGTGTGTAGGCTGTCCTGAAATTTTGCTGAAGCCATCCTTCTGTGCCCTCTGGAATCCGTGTGATTCCTCTTTGCTTTGTGTCCCAGCTTTGCAGCTTCCCATGAAACTTATGGGGCTGGGAAGAAATTCATCAGATTTGACAACACGGCTTCCTGAGATGGTCCAGCGTTCCTGCCAGCTCCTCTTGGGGGTCCTGGTCATCCGGTCCCTCCCACATGCACTGCTCTCCTTGGAGAGTAGAGCCTCTAGCAGACACCTGCTGAGCCTCAGGGAGGGTTGTGTGTGTGGCCATGGTGGGGGGAGGGCAGGCCCAATGCTGGGGATGCAAAACTCCACCCCTTGAACATGGAGCAGTTCCTACACAGGGAGCCCAGCCAAGGAGGCAGTTCCTGTGATGCAGGCAGAGGTTGTGGCTGGAGACCCAGGAAGGTGTGTCTGCCAGCCCAGGGCCTCAGGAAGCATTTCCTGCAGGACTGGAGATTCAAGTGCGCTCTTGAGCAAGTCTGAGCAGAGGGAGCTGTATGAGAGGAGGCACCTCTGGGGTCCCCTGCTGTGGAGTGGGGTTGGAGCCTAGATCTGGATTAAGGGGGCAAAGGGGTAGCCCAACATCTCAGGGGCCCTGTGAACTCTGCTGAGGAGCTGAACTTGATCATAGCAGCATGGAGGAGGCAGAGATGGTCTCTGCTGAATGAAGGGAGGCAGATGAGGCAGAGCCCAGGCCCTGTGGTGGTCATCATGGGGTCTAACTGGAGGAGCTGGTGGTCCAGCTGGAGTGGAGAAGAGGGCTGGACTCAGGACACAGGGAGCCCTACTCTGTTCTCTGCCCGCTTATCACAGTCCCAACTCCCCATGGTCCCACTGTCTCATTTGGCTTGGAGTCCCTGAGCCTTTCTTGCCGGCACCACGTTCCTCTGGCTACCTGAGCCCTGTGACCCCAAAGGTGGTGTTTATTGCTGGCCTGGCGTGGAATTGTGTCTATGAGAGTGTGCCTTCCTCTCCAGGGCTCTAGGGCCCCCAGAAAGCTTGCCACATCCCCCTTCTGACTGATCCCTAAAATATGGTGAGTGTGCAGGCACTAATGTCCCTGCTTTACAGAAGAACAAGCAGGGAAGGGACTAGTCTGTGGTCGTTCAGCAAGTGTGTGTGGTCCTACCTACTTCCCTACCCAGACCCTGCCAACCAGGGTCCTGCCCTTTGTTCCCCACACCCAGTGCCTCCACCCTGGCATGAACTTGCCCTTCCCGGAGTCCCTTCACCTTCCTTGTTCTGTCATCTGAGTTGGACCAGAGGGTCTGGGTCTCTGGCTAGGAGAGAACCATGAGGAAGGAAGGAGACTTGCTCCGCCTTGGAATATAGCACCTGCATCTCCACCTGGCTGGGTGGGGGGCTGCTCTTTTTATTTGTATCCCCCCCAGCTATCCTATGTGCCCCCCCCAACTCAGGCATCTCTATGGAGCTAAGGTGGAGAGGGCTGTGTCCCCACAGCCTGCAAGTCTGGGTCACAGAGGGGAGACACACCCCGGGCCCTTGGCAACTCTGCTTTCCCCATCTCAGCACCCCTCCGTCCCGCTGGCTAATTGTTTGGCTGATGAGGACTGTCCTGAAGGGGAGACGGGGATTCACAGCCATGGTAACGTGGGCCCTGTCTTCCAGTGCCTCCCCTGGGTGGGGGCTCCAGGGGCTGGGCTGGGACCCTGGGTGGCTCTTGAGGGCAGGCCTGGTGGTGTCTCTGCATCTCTCTTTTCTGTCAATGGCCCCCTGCCCCAGCCCATACCCCAACCCCGGTCCCCTGACCCCGTGGAAATTTGAGGGCCTGGAGTTTGTCTTGTGTTTTCAAGGCATAAAAACGGGCCAATGTGTGGAATTCAACGGGACCCACAGGACCTGTGAGATCCAGGGCTGGTGCCCCGTGGAGAGCAGCACTGTGCCTGTGTAAGTGTCCTGTTCCTACCCCCCCACCTCCAGGGCAGGGCCCCAGAACTGCAAAGTCTGCCCTGCATGAACTTCCCCTCCACCCACAGGAAGCCCCTACTGGTCCAGGCTGAGAACTTTACCCTATTCATCAAGAACACAGTCACCTTCAGCAAGTTCAACTTCTCCAAGTAAGCGTGGGTGGATCTTGCTGGCCCCAGAGCCTGCTAGTGTCCTACCTAACCTGAATCTCCCCCCATTCCCCTTCCCAGGTCCAATGCCTTGGTCACCTGGGATGACACTTACTTCAAGCGTTGCCGCTATGACTCACGCTACAGCCCCTACTGCCCTGTGTTCCGCATTGGGGACCTCGTGGCTGCGGCTGGAGGGGTCTTTGAGGACCTGGCATTGCTGGTGGGTCCATAAGGGGCAGGGCTCCAGAAGGGCTCGGGGAGAGGGTCCGGAGCCTCTGTGCTGGTGAAGCAGTGATGTGCCCTGTGCAGGGAGGTGCCGTGGGTGTCCGAATCCACTGGAATTGTGACCTGGATGCTGGGGGTTCTGACTGCCGGCCCCACTACTCCTTCCAGCTTCAGGAGAGGAGCTACAACTTCAGGTGCAGCCCCCACTGCCCTCCTGCTCCTAGGCCAGGTACCCCCTCATCTGTCCCACTGTGGCAGCCAGGACCCATCACACAGCGGCCCACCCCTCCGGGCACCCTGCTGTGTGTTCAAGGAGGGCCCCAGGGGCAGGAGGGGAGTTCTCAGCCCCAGGTCCCCAGAGCACAGGCTCTGGTCCAGCCTTTCTCCTGATCTAGTCCCGCCCTCTGTGACTCTTCACCCCCAGCCCCTCCCCCATGCCATCCCACCTCTATCTAGCATCTCCCTCCTCAGCACACAGGGGGGTTTCTTTTTTACTTTTGCCTTAGGTCTTATCTAAAAGTTCTCAAAAATCTATAGAAAAGTACAAAGACTAGTACTGTGAACACCCATACCTATCCACCCTTCATCTGGGTCCTCTAGAGGTTTTTTTTTGGGGGGGGGTGGGTTTTATTTTTTAACATCTTGCCACATTTGCTTTCTGTCTCCCTCTCTAGAGTGAGCTGGATATATTTATAGATAGATTTCAAAGGGAACTATTTGAAAGTGAGTGGCAGACATCTGACACTCTTCCTCTCGACACTGTCCTGAGAATGAGGACCTTCCCTATGTGACTGCTGTCCCATTGTCACACTCAAGAAATTTAACATTGGCAGAATAAATCTAATATTTAAATTTTCCTAACTGTGCCAGTAACGGTCCTTTATCTTTATTTTTCCAATCCCGGGTGGACTCAGGAACCTTGCGTTGCATTTATTGTTATGTCTTTGAGTCTCCTAAATAGACCTCCCCCATCCCGCCAGAATCCTCCTGCCACTTCCTGTCACCTGGTCATTGTCACAGATCTGCACCCAATAGCCACTGGGCCTGGAGATGATGCTCCTTGACACCCCTTCCACGCTTTAGACTCACACAGCCCAGGGCTTGCCTCCCTACCTGCCCTCACCCCCACTACCAGTGCCTGTGTAGGGACCCTTTGGTCCCCTCTGCCCCCTCAGCAGGCAAGGAGCTTCCAAGAGGCGGGTAGGTCCCAATTTGTCTTTCCCCTGTGCTCCCAGCCATGACACAGGGCTGAGACAGCCCCTTTATAGAGTCAATGGATGAGTAAGAAGGAGGCCCAGGAGGGCCCGGCCAGCCCAGGAGCGGCAGCAGAGCAAACCACCGACTTTCTTTCCTGCCCGCAGGACAGCCACCCACTGGTGGAAGGCCTCAGGTGGGGAGGCCCGGAGTCTGCTCAAGCTCTATGGGATCCGCTTTGACATCCTCGTCACCGGGCAGGTGGGAGGTGTTGGGTGAAGGCAATGGGGTGTGGGGGGGTGGGGGAGATAGTCATAGCCCCAGAGTCTCAGTCCAAGTCTGTCTCAGGCAGGGAAGTTCGGGCTCATCCCCACGACAATCACTCTGGGCACTGGAGCAGCTTGGCTGGGCGTGGTGAGTCTGGCCAATGTGGGCTCCCTCTGGCTACAGTGACTGTGAGCCCAGGCCTGCCAGGTGCACACCGAGCACCCCAACCTCCACTGTGCATGATGTTGTTTCTGGGGTGAGGGCTGGGGAGGCAGCCAAAGGGCAGGCTGAGGGCCAAGACACAGGTCTGGCCTGCCTCTCCCAGATCACCTTCTTCTGTGACCTGCTGCTGCTGTACGTGGATGGAGAAGCCCATTTCTACTGGAGTACCAAGTATGAGGAGGTGAGCTGTGAGCCTGTCCGGAGCCAGGGCTCTATATTGCTTTGCACAGTATTGACCAGAGCCCTATTCTAATGTTCTCATCTGCAGGCAAAGGCCCCGAAGGTCAGACGCAGCCCTGAGCAGACAGAGCCAGCTTCTACACCTCCGCACGTGGCTGCCCAGCTGTCTTAGAGGGGACCCAGTCTGGGAACCAGACACCAATACCAGAGTGGCCATGCCCAGGCTCCCCACCCCCCTGGCCCATTTCTGTGGCTGTTTGCTGCTCTTTGCAGGGTAGGGGCCCCATGTTGGGGACCTGATGGATATAGTCCCAGCAGGAGCAGGGTGGGGGTTGGGGAGAATTCCACCCTTCCACTCCCAGACAGACTGACCGTTCCCTGACTCCAGCTTCAGCAGGGAGCTGCCTGGGTCAGGGGGCACAGAAGCCAGTTTTGTATATAGACTCGCAGCAGAACAGGTGCTGCAGGGAAGGGGAGGCCCTGGGGCACCCACGTGGCAGGGCAGTGGGCCAGTGGGTATCCTGCTCTGTCTAGGTCTAGAGAATTCTCTCCCAGTCTCTGTCAGTGTTCCCAGTTCCCTGCTTACCAGCTGTCAGCACTGGCCCTCCCACTGGCTGTGGCCAACTCCAGCCCTCCTCCCTCTGCCAGCAACCCACCCTTATTGTAGGTAGAGTTCCCCCATCTCAGCTACCCTGCACTGGGATCTGTGTAACCCAGCTCTGAAGCAAGGTAGAAGGAAGCCTGGCAAGAGGAGTTATCTCCACTGCTCTGGTGTTTGGTCTCCTGGGACAGATTCCTACCCAACTCTGGGCCTTGACCATAGAATAAAGAGTGGGTCAGCAAATAATCCAACCCCTTGAGAACTCCAGGCAAGGGCAAGACACCCTTTGGTCTCACACCTGCCCAGTTTGTGAGCATCAGCCCATCTCTGGTGGTAGCCCTTGGGCTTTGGGGTTTGGGATAGGGAGGAGAGGGTAGAGGATCTGAGATGGTGGTCATTGGGTCCTTTGGAATCTTCTATAAGCTTCCTTATTACCCACCCACCCCCCAGTCCAACTCCTAGAACCCACACCCTGGAGCCATGGGGGTAGGAAAGCTGTACTCTGGAATTTATTGCTGCCCAAGGTCATATCTAAGAACCTATCCGGGCATCTGCTTGTCCCAGCCTGAGGCAACTGCATGCAGGAGACCTTGATCATAACCCCAGGCAGAACCCAGTGGCTAGAAGGAATGTCCCTAACAAAGGACACAAAAGCCCCCAGCAGTCTGCCTTGGTATCTTTCTGGGGTCTGAGTCTCTCCTGCTGGAGAATGTCCCCTGTCCCAGAGTCCCCTGTCCCACAGTCAGGAAGGGAGGGCTGCAGGAGCCAAACTCCCTGTGTTCCCAGGGCAGAGGCAGGAATTTGGGAGTACGAGGGGCTCCAGGTGTGCTGGTTGCTTGGTGGCAGAACAACGAAGACCAGCTGGGGAGGGCTGGGGCTCGGGCTCAGGCTGGGCTAGCATCTGGAATCATTTGGCTTCTGGAGCCTCAGCAAAGCCTCGGGGTCTCTGCTGCTTCTCAATCCAGAGAGCAGTATCCATGGGGAGGCAGGTTCAGGAGAGCCAAGGGGAAAAAACATGGTTCTGAGGCCTGGTTATTGGAGTGGGGTCCCATGTACCTGGTTGTCCTCAGGGGCCAAAAGAAAGCCGTCATAGCTGCAGAAAAAGTCAAGGAGTAAAGCCTGCTAAAGCCAGCAGCTTCCTGTGTTGTCCTTCAAAGCAGGATCGGGGACTTGGAAGCAACTCTGATAGACCTAGTTTGGCTTTAGGGAGATCACTGGGGGAAGGGGCATGGTGGGCCTGGGGACCCCCCAAGGACTGGGGCCTCACAGCCACCAGCTGGGCTTGGAGGTCCCTGGAGGCATGTATCCCATACATGGTGTACCATCCTGAGCCTTTATCGCAAAGCCCTTGAGGGACAGGGGAGAGAGGGAGGAGTGCCAGCTATGACAGACAGCTGTGGCCGGGGCCTGAGGCTGGAAGCAGCTGTTGCCTCCGTCTGCCTGTGGGTGCACACCGCCAAGGTAGCTGTGCAGGCCACGTAGGTACACACCTCAGAGGAGCCCTGGGCAGGCCTCGGGGACATGCTATGCTTTCTGGGAGCCTTGGGAACCCAGGAGGACCCTGGAACGCCCCTGCCCTTCCTCGACAACCTTTCTGGGGCCCAGACTTTGCTCTCTAATCTGCCTCCCCCAACCAAGGGACATATGGGGAGAGCCTGGGGTGGGGGGAGCCTGAATTTGCCCTTTTCATGGACCTTTCCTCTCTTGGTGTGTGTAGGGGTATATAGAGCTCCCCTCTGAGCTGGGCTGAGGGCACTAGCCCTCCCCTAGGACCCAGGCCAGGTGGTGTGTCTGATTCAGGGTAGTCCCAGAGCTGGTACCTCCCTCTTGCCAAACCTCGGCATCTTTGCTATGAATTGGAAACAAAAACCTGGTTCTTGGGCGGGGGGGCAGGAAAGCACTCAGCGCCACAAGGAATGAAACAGTGGACACAGGGCACCTGAGTGGCTCAGTGGGTTAAAGCCTCTGCCTTCAGCTTAGGTCATGATCTCAGGCTCCTGGGATCGAGCCCCGCATGGGGCTCTCTGCTCAGCAGGGAGCCTGCTTCCCTTCCTCTCTCTCTGCCTGCCTCTCTTGTGATCTCTGTCAAATAAATAAATAAAATCTTAAAAAAAGAAAAGAAAAGAAACAGTGGACACAGCAGCAGGGCATGTGGCTGGCCAGTAGGTTATTATTGTGGCTATCTGGGGCTGCGGGCCACCCCTCCCACAACCCCCCGCCACCCTCATCCACCCCACCTGCTCAGATAGCTAGACTTGCTCATGAACAGGAAGGCGCTCGACAAAATATTCACGCCACCAGCACTGGCCATGGCCCACTCCCCCAAACCCCAAACTAGGCACTTGGGATAAGGTCCCAAGGTCTCGAGGACCCCCTCAGCATGGACAGGCCTGCAAACCCGAGCTGGGTCTGAGACGAGGGACTCCCTGCCCCTCTGGGATCCTGAGGACATGGTGGAGGGGCAGAGCAAGCAAGGACAGGCCTCTCGCTTGATTCATGGACTGGTGGGCTGCTCCGTGGGGCTGGGCTCCTGGGCGGGCACCTGGCTGGAGGGCTGCACTGGCTGTACCACCTCCTCTAGGCTGGTGCTGGGGAACACCACGTAGCGTGTGGCAATCAGCTCTGGTGGCTCCCGCTGGTTCTCTTTGCTGTGCCAGATGCCATAGCCAAAATACACGGTGAGTCCTGCAGGAGTTGTGGGAGACTGAGGGGCAGGTCCCAGCCCTGCTTGTCCTCCTCACTTGCCTTCTCCCGGCAGCTCGCCCGCAGCCCCCATCCTGGCCCCCCACTCACCGATCAGCAGCCAGATGGAGAAGCGCAGCCAAGTCAAGTAGCTTAGCTTCAGCATGAGGCTAACGTTGAGGAGGATGCTCAGGGCTGGAGTCAAGGGCACCATGGGGATCTGAGGAGGCAAGAGTGGGGCTGGGCTGGGCTGGGCTGTAGGGAAGGTCTGCTGGCTCAGGGCCTGATTTCTCAGGAGTCCACAGAGCCTTTCTCCATCTCTGGACATCTGGGAAATAAGAGCCCCCCTTGTCATGCAGAAAGAGAGAGGAATGGGTGGATGGCCGCCCCAACCCCTGTGAACCCTGGTTCATCCTGGCATAGCAGAGGGGAGGAAGGGGCAAAAAGAGCTAGCTGGGCTGAGAGCCAGTGGCCGTTGGCTGGGGGAGGTACCTGGAAGGTGTCTTGGAGACGCTGTTGCTGGTGGGCCCCCAGGACGAGGAGGCTGAGCAGAAATGCGACAGAGCTGAGCAGGAGCAGCAGGATGTAGCCCCAGTATGGGAGGTGCAGGGCTGAGTCCCCGAAGACCAGGACACAGGCCAGGGTGATGGCTGAGGCCACCAGGATGCCGAGTGCCCAAGCCACAGCAGCTCCACGGCTGAACCTGTCTAGGAAGCCCAGGTAGGGCCTCAGGGCTGGCCGCAGCTGCCCGGGCTCAGGGGCTGAGGCCTGCTCAGTGCCCACCAGCTGTATGTGGTCTGAGAAAGAGTGGTACTCTTTGACCCTGGAGCCAGGGCTAGCTGGGCCTGGGGAACTGGCTGGAGGGGCCTTCTGGAAGCGTAGCATCAGAATGCTGGTGGCCACGAAAGAGTAGGCCAGCAGCGTGCCAATGGACAGGAACTGGACCAATGCCTCGAGGTCCAGCAGCAGCGCCAGTAAACTCATGAGGCCCCCAAATACAATGATGCCTGCCAAGGGCACCTGCGTCCGGGGGTGCACTCGGGCAAACACCTGGAAGAAGAGCCCGTCGACAGCCATGGCATAGACGATGCGTGGCAGGGAGAAGAGGCTGCTGAGCAGGACAGTGTTCATGGCTGTGGCAGAGAGTGGGTGAACTGGTCAGCATAGTGGACAGGCCCACCAGGGCCCCCGCTGGGAGCCAGGACAGGCATAACCCCTTGGGAACATGGGCATGAGTTTGTCTGGGATCTCAAAGTGAGCCTGAGTATATGTGGGGTGTTGGATTATTACCCTCTGCATCCCTCCAACCCCCTCCACCAGGAATGGGACACCCTAGTTTATACGACAGGCCCATCAGAGAATTTGATGAGCCTTGAGCCCTTTTCCCAGCAAAGGACCTAGAAGCACAGGCTCAGAAGTGCTATTTTAGGTATCATTGGGAGAAGGAACAGTGAGGAAGGCCCTTCCAACAAGCCTGGAGAGTCTAATGGTTAGCACCTTCTTGGACCTATTATGCAACTGGTAACAGACTCAGATGGAGAAGTGCTCCCCAGGATGCTTAGGGTGGGGGCCCCACTGCCCCGTTCACTCCCACTGTGCTGGAAAGGCCCCTTACCGCAGATGGAGCCAGCTGCCACGATGTAGCCAGCCCAGCTATAGCCCCGCCGGTAGAAGGCATCCGCTAGGGCGGAGTCAGGGTTCAGGCTGTGCCATGGCACCATGAGGGTGAGCACAGTGGAGACGAGGATGTAGGCGCTGGCGACCAGGCTGAGCGAGATGGAGATGGCTATCGGCACGGCTTGCTTCGGGTTCCTGGCCTCCTCGCTGGAGGCGGCAATGACATCAAAGCCCACGAAGGCGTAGAAGCAGGTGGCGGTGCCGGCCATGATGCCGGAGAAGCCAAAAGGCGCGAAGCCCCCCTCCTCGGCACTCCAGTTGTGCGGGCGGGCCAGGATGAAACCCAGGATGATGATAAAGATGATGAGGACCAGGCTGACCACAGAGAAGGCATGGTTGAGCCAGGAGGAAACTCGGGCTCCGCAGGAGATGAAAGTAGAGGCCAAAAGGATGATGCCAGCAGCCAGGAAGTCTGGGTAGTGGGCTAGCAGGGGCACCTGCCAGGTTCCAATGTGGGCCTGGGTGAAGTTGTGGATGCGGTGGTTGAACATAGAGTCCAAGTAGCCACTCCAGGCACGGGCCACGGCTGCACCACCAATGAGGTACTCCAGGAGCACATTCCAGCCGATGAGGAAGGCCCACAGCTCACCCATGGACACGTAGGTGAACAGGTAGGCAGAGCCTGTGCGGGGCAACCGGGCCCCAAACTCCGCATAGCACAGCGCAGACAGCAGGGAAGCCACAGCGGCCACCGCAAAGGACAAGAGCACCGCAGGGCCGGCCATCTCCTTTGCCACAGTGCCTGTGAGCACATAGAGGCCCGAGCCCACCATGCCACCCACGCCCAGCAGGGTCAGGTCCAGCGTGGACAGACAGCGCCGCAGGGATGTCTCCATGGTTGACTCCTCCAGCGGCTTCAGCCGGTTCAGTTTCTGGCAGAAGCGCGCCAGGCTGGCAGCGCTGGGCAGCCCCCTGACCATGATGGGCAGCTGAGAGGAGCACCAGGCCGGCTGCCTGCACCTACCAGGGCCAGAGGGGAATGACAGGTTGCCTAACCAGGTACAAACCAGACTTCAGCCTGCTCTGTTCATCCCCCTGGGGACCCGAGAGCCTGCATAGCTAGTTTGCCTGGGGGCTGGGATCAGTCAGGAGTGGACAGAAGGTCACACAGGGAAGAATGGAGATCCTGTTGGCTTCTGGGCAGGTGAGGGAACCTTGTGCTGCTGGACCTGGGTGCTTTAGTGGGGTGGGAGGATTCTGAGGGTGAAAAGGGTGTAGCTCTAGGAAGTGCAGTTGGGAAAGACTCCTTGGTCTGGTATCAGAGAGCAGGGAGGAAACCCCAGGCTTCCCAGGAGCTGGGCAGGGCCACCAGGACCCGGAACAGGAGGTGGCCTCCTGGGCTCAGACAGTGGCACTCACCACCGCGCGCGCGCGCGCGCGCGCGCGCGCGTACACACACGCACACACACACCCCACCACCACCACCACCACCCCGAGGGACTTGATTATCTGCATACCCAGCGGCCAGGAGGCGGGGCGCTCTTGGCCGAGCACCCCGAAGCCAAAGCTCCATTCCCTACCCCCGCCCCAACGGGCCACCAAGAGGGACTTGGTTATCTGCGTACGGAGCGGCCAGGAGGCGGGGCGCTCTTGGCCGAACACCCCGAAGCCAAAGCTCCATTCCCTGCCCCCGCCCCAAGAGGCCACCGCCGCCCGCTGCCACCGCCACCGCCTGCGGAGCCAGTTCCACCCGGGAATCCGAGCCTTTGCCTCCTCTCAGGCTCGAGCACGTCCCTGCAGAAGTCACTGAGACTCACCTGCTGTCACTGCTGCCGCTGCTCTGCACGCTGTGCCTGCCTTGCCTGGCTGACGCCGTCTGCTCGCAGAGCCCGCCCCCACCCCTCCTGCGCCAGATCCAGCACGAGGCCCCACCCACCTCGCCGTTCGCTTAAGCACCCACATAGCCCACCTTACCCATACCTCACGTGATGGAGACCCTAAGTCACCAGATCTACGGAAGTCCTGTTACTGTGTCTGGTTCACAGATGGGGAAGCCCAGGCCACCAGGTAAGTGGCTAATTCAGATCACCCCTGGGGTGGCCCTGGGAGGCAGGCATATGGACCCAGTCTGGAGGGATCTGGAACCCTTCCCTTTGCCACTGCTGCAGTAACCCTCCTTGAGTCTTCACCTCTGCATAGGTACTCAGTTCAGCTGGTCACTATTCAAGTTCCCTTCCCCCAACACTGGGGCGTTTGGGGGGGGTGGTCAGGCAAACCTCTGGTAAGATGAGGTATGGGTCTGGCTGAGTAACCCCAGGCAATCCCTGACCCGTCCTATACAATGGGATGGCAGTAAGCCACTCTCATACATTGGCGAGGGAGTGCAAAATTTTGGGGGGTGTTCTCTGTGTTGGAAGAACTCATGCCGGATGCTCTGAGCCTTGTCCTAAAAGGTAACAATCTATAGCCTTCCAGTTCAGGGCACTCCCAGGGCCCTGCAGATGCCAGTGACAACCCCTCCTGGCCTCGAAGCACCTGTCAGGCTTGGAGAACCCTGGGGGACCCCAACAGCAGCTTCCCACTTGTGGGTATCAGTGAACGGTCATATGCTGAGCACTACTCCATGCCACTTCCCACACCACAGGTGGTCCCCATGTCCCATCATGGAGTTGCAAGTTCCCCTCAGGCTTTCTTATTCCTGGGGCTGAGGGGTCTTTGTCCTGCTTTTTTCGCTTTTTGAAAATGAAAAATTTGGTGTGACATGGTGTTAACTTGTCAGCAAAATCATGGTAGTCCATGCAAGTAAAGCAAAACCAAAATGGATTTTAGGGGTACCTGCAGCCACTCTGGATCAATGAGCTGGTGACAGGGTGGGGGACTCCCAGCAAGATGGCGCCACTTGGAACACTCTGCCTTGGCCAACCCCCTTGATCCCTTCTGATATTCTGTTGACGTCGTCTTGAGGGAACCTCAGATGGGCTCCCACTTCCTATAGGGATGACATCTCCCTTACCTTGCTCCCCTTGGTCTAAACATAACTGAGCAGAAATGCCTCCACAAAAGTCTAAAAAATATGCATTTCTTTTTAAAATTTTATTTATTTATTTATTTGACAGAGAGAGATCACAAGTAGGCAGAAAGGGAGGCAGAGAGAGATGGGGAAGCAGGCTCCCTGCTGTGCAAAGAATCTGACTGTGGGGCTCTATCCAGGACCTGAGATCATGACCTGAGCTGAAGGCAGAGGCTTAACCCACTGAGCCATCCAGACACCCTAGAAAAGTGCATTTCAACCCAGGAGATTGGGGCAGGTTTGTAACAAAATCTCTCCCCCAGGCTTCATCAACAACCACCTGAAAACTGGCACACAGTGTTTCAGAGAACTGACTTTTTAACCATCCAGAGAAGGCTCTCCACGTATATAAGTACATATTTGAGGGCAAACATAGTTGACATGTGAACTGTAACCTTTGGGGATGTGACAAGGCCAAGTTCTGGGACCCCGCTGAGCAAGGCAGTTACAAAGAGCAACCTGATGAAGATGCAGTGACGCTAAAGCACCAAAAAGAGAAAAAAAAAGGAAGAGGAGGAGGAGGGAGAGAGGGGGAGGGAATACCTAACTTATTCTACAAAGCCAAAGGCATCACAAGAAAGAAAAACTACAGACTACTTTCTCAACAAAATACTAGCAAATTGAATCCATCAACATATAAAAAGGGCCAAGTGGAATTTATCCCAGGGATGCAAGGTTTAACATAGGAAAATCAAGCAATGTAATGCCATGCTAATAAAACAAAGAACTAAACCACATGATCATCTTAACATACACAGAAGAAAAGCACTCACCAAATGAGGAATAAAAGGGAACATCCACAGCCTGCTCTGAAAAACCTATGGCTTAAAAAACCAACCAACCAACCAACCAAACTTTGGCTTATATGCTCAATGTTAAAAACTGAAAGCTTTCCCTTGTGATAACAACATAAGGATGTCTCCTCTCACCACTTGTACTCAACATTTTACTGGAGGTAGTAGCCATAGCAATTACGCAAGCATGTGCAATAAAAGGAATCTGAACTGGAAAAGAAGTAAAACTATCTCTAGTCCCAGATGAAATGATCTTATGTATAGAAAATCCTAAGGAATCATTATGAATCATTATGAAATAAATAATAAGTCCAGGAAAAGTGCAGAATACAAGAGTAATATATATAAATCAGAGAATCTAATGTGTAATATGGTGACTATATTTGACAACACTGTATTACATATTGAAATTTTCTGAGAGTGGACCTTAAATGTTCTCACACACATGTGTGATGCAATGAATGTGTTAATGAACTAGATGGGAAGAATCCTTTCACAGTGTTTAAGTAATCAAAGCATTGTGATGTATGCTTTAAATATCTTATAGTTTTGTTAATTTTGTCTCAATAAAGCTGGGGGGAAATTCCAAAATCAATTGTATTCCTATATATTAGCAATGAACTCTCCAGAATGAAATTAAGAAAATAAATATATTTTAGAGTCTGCTTAGAGTCTCAAAAATAAATATATTTATAAAGATATTTAGAATAATACATCAATTATATCTCATTAAAGCTGGGGAAAAGGATGCTTAGAATAAATTTAACTTAAGAAATACAAGACTTGCACACAAATTAAAGAAGACCTAAATAAGTGGAAAGACATCTCATGTTCATAGACTGGAATACAATATTGTTAAGATGACAGCACTCCTCAAACCTGTCTGCTGATGCAGTGTAATGCCTATCGAAAACCCAACTACCTGTTTGCAGAAATTATCAAGCTGATCCTAAAATTCATATGGAGATGCAAGGGACCCAGAATAGAAAAACAATTCTGAAAAAGAATAAAGTTGAAGGGGTGCCTTGCTAGCTCAGTTTGTGGAGCATGTGACTCTTGATCTCAGAGTTCTGAATTGGAACCCCACGTTGGGTGGAGAGATTACTTAAAAAAAAAAAAAAAAAAAAGGAATCTGGGGCACCTGGGTGGCTCAGTTGGATAGGTGTCTACCTTCTGCTAAGGTCATGACCCCGGGGTCTTGGGATATAGCTCTGCATTGAGCTCCCTGCTCAGCGGCAAGCCTGCTTCTCTCTCTCCCTCTGGCCCCCACTCCTCCTACTTGTGCTCTCTCTCTTTCTGTCAAATAAATAAATAAAATCTAAAAAATAATAATAATAAAATAACCTTGAAAAAAGAGAACAAAGCTGGAGTACTTGCACTTCTTGATTTCTAAACTGACTATAAAGCTACAGTATTCAACACAGTGTATTACAGAGAAAAGGACAGATATATGAATCAATGGAATAGGGCTGAGAATCCAGAAACATGACCAACTGATATTTAAAAATTTTAATTTTAATCTGTCCAATTTTAATCTATGGCCAATTGAACTTTACTTTTTAAAATTATTTATTTATTTGACAGAGAGAGAGATCACAAGTAGGCAGAGAGGCAGGCAGGGAGGTGGGAAGCAGCTCCCTGCTGAGCAGAGGGCCTGATGCGAGGCTCGATCCCAGGACCCTGAGATCATGACCTGAGCTGAAGGCAGAGGCTTAACCCACTGAGCCACCCAGGCACCCCAAACTTTAAAATCCTTAAAAAATAGACTTTATTTTTTAGAGCAGTTTTAGGTTCATAACAAAATTGAGCAGATGGTGTAGTTCCCATATACCCACTATCCTCACACAAGCACAGCACCCACCCCCCCAAACAATCACCCCCTACAGAGTGATACATGTGTTATAATCAGTGAGCCTACATCGACACACCATTATCACTCAGGGTCCATAGTCTACACTCAGTGTCCATAGATGTCCTACATTCTATGGGTTTTGGCAAATGTATAATGTGTATCCACCATTATCATATCATACACAATTGTTTTACTGTCCTAAAAATCCTCTGTGCTTTGCCTGTTCCTCCTTTGCTCCACCCTAACCCCTGGCAACCACTGATTGCCACAGTTTTGCCTTTTCCAGAATGTCACGTAATTGGAATCATACAGTATACAGCCTTTTAAGATCTTTTTCATTTAGTACTATGCATATAAGATTCCTCCATGTCTTTTCATGTCTTGATAGCTCATTTCTTTTCAGTGCTGAGTAATATTACATTATCTGGGTGAACCATAGTTTATTTATCCATGCATGTACTGAAGTATATCTGGGTTGCTTCCCAGTTTGGCAATTATGAATAAAGCTACTAGACACATCCATGACCAAGTTTTGGTGTAGACAAAAGCTGTCAACTCATTTGCGCAAATATGGGCATATCTTGGAGATATTGCAGGTTGATTCCACTGAATAAAACAAATAACACAATAAAGCAAGTCAAATGAAATTTTTGGTTTCCTGGTGCATATAAAAGTTATGTTTACACTATACTGTAGTCTATTAAGTGTGCAGCAGCATTTTGAAAAACAATATACAGGGGCGCCTGGGTGGCTCAGTGGGTTAAAGCCTCTGCCTTCGGCTCAGGTTGTGATCCCAGGGTTCTGGGATCGAGCCCTGCATTGCGCTCTCTGCTCAGCGGGGAACCTGCTTCCTCCTCTCTCTCTCTGCCTGCCTCTCTGCCTACTTGTGATCTCTCTCTCTGTCAGGTGAATAAATAAAATCTTTGAAAAAGAAAAACAATATACATACCTTAATGAAAAAGTACTATGGTGCCTAGGTGGTTCAGTTGGTTAAACATCTGCCTTTGGCTCAGCTCATGATCGCAACATCCTGGGATCAAGACCCATGTTGGGGGGGGGTGGTCCTTGCTCAGTGGGGAGTCACATCTCTCTCTGCCTGTTGCTCCCCCTGCTAGTGCTTGCTCTCTCTTTCTTTCTGTCAGATAGATAAATAAAACCTTTTTTAAAATTATAAAACGAAAAAATACTTTATTGCTTAAAAATGCTAAACATCGTGTGAAATTTCAATGAGCCAATCTTTTTGCTAGAGGAGAGGGTCTTGCCTTGATGTTGATGGCTGCTGACTGACCAGGGTGGTGGTTGCTGAAGGCTGGGGTGGCTGTGGCAATTTCTTAAAGTAAGACATGAAGTTTCCCACAATGATGGACTCTTGCTTCCACAAACAATTTGTCTGTAATGTGCAATGCTGTTTGATAACATTTCACCCCCCCCCAGAACTTCTTTCAAAATTGGAGTGAATCCACTCAAACCCTGCCACCGATTTATCAACTAAGTTTATGATATATTCTAAATCTTTAGTTGTCGTTTCAACAGTTTCCTTTTTTAAAGATTTTATTCATTTATTTATTTGAGAGAGAGAGAGTGGGGATGGGGAAGGAGCAGAAGGAGAGGGACAAGCAGGCTCCACACTGAGCTCAAAGCCCAGCATGGTGTTCAATCCCATGACCCTGAGATCACAACCCCTGCAAAAATCAAGAGTTGCGGGGCGCCTGGGTGGCTCAGTGGGTTAAGCCGCTGCCTTCCGCTCAGGTCATGATCTCAGGGTCCTGGGATCGAGTCCCACATCGGGCTCTCTGCTCAGCAGGGAGCCTGCTTCCTCCTCTCTCTCTGCCTGCCTCTCTTCCTACCTGTGATCTCTCTCTGTCAAATAAATAAATAAAATCTTTAAAAAAAAAAAATCAAGAGTTGGCCACCCAACCAGCTGAGCCACTCAGTCTTCCTGTCATTTCAACAGTTTTCACAACATCTTCACCAGGAGTAGATTGTATCTCAAGAAACTACTTTCTTTGCTTATCCTTAAGTAGCAACTCCTCATCTGTTCAAATGTTATCATGGAATTATAGCAATTCACATCTTCAGGCACACTTCTAATTCTAGTTCTGTTGCTATTTCTACCACCTCTGCAATTACTTTCCCCCCTGAAGTCTTGAACTCCTCACAAAGTTGTGCATAAAGGTTGGAATGTACTTCTAAACTATTGTTGGTATTTTGACCTCTTCCCATGAATCATAAATGTTCTTAGTGATATCTAGGATGCTGGATCTTTCCACAAGTTTTTCCACTTACTGTGCTTAGATCCATCAAAGGACTATCTATGGCAGTTAAAGCCTTATGAAACACATTTTTTAAAAATATTTTATTTATTTTTTTGAGAGAGAGACAGAGATAGCATGAGCAGGGAAAGGGGCAGAAGGAGAGGGAGAGGGACAAGCACACTCCCTGCTGAGAGAGGGAGCCCAGTGCAGGGCTTTATCCCAGGATCCTGAGATCATGACCTGAGCTGAAGTTAGATGCTTAACTAACTGAGGCACCCAAGTGCCCTTATGAAATGTATTTCTTTCTTTTTAAGATTTTATTAATTTATTTGACAGAGAGAGACGCAGTGAGAGAGGGAGCACAAGCAGGGGGAGTGGGAGAGGGAGACATAGGCTTCCTGCCAAGCAGAGAGCCCGACGTGGGGCTCGATCTCAGGATCCTGATCACAACCTGAGCCGAAGGCACATGCTTAATGACTGAGCCACCCAGATGCCCCATGAAATATATTTCTTAAAATAAGACTTAAAAGTTGAAATTGCTCCTTGATCCATGGGCTGCAGAATGGATGTTGTGTTAGCAGGCATGAAACCAACATTAACCTCATTGCACACCTCGATCAGAGCTGTTGGATAACCAGGTGCATTGTCAATGAGCAGTAATATTTTGAAAGGAATCCTTTTTTTTTTTTTTTTTAAATCTTTTTTTTTTTTTTTTAAAGATTTTATTTATTTATTTGACAGAGAGAAATCACAAGTAGTCGGAGAGGCAGGCAGAGAGAGAGAGACGGAAGCAGGCTCCCTGCTGAGCAGAGAGCCCGATGCGGGACTCGATCCCAGGACCCTGAGATCATGACCTGAGCCGAAGGCAGCGGCTTAACCCACTGAGCCACCCAGGCGCCCAGGAATCCTTTTTTTCTGATCAGGAGGGCTCAACAGCAGGCTTAAAATATTCAGTAAACCACATTGTACATAACTGTGCTGTCCTCCAGGCTTTGTTGTTCCACTTACAGAGCACAGGGAGGAGAGATTTATCATAATTCTTTAAAAAAAAAGATTTATTTATTTATTTGAGAGAGAGGGAGAGAGACTGTGTGTACATGCATGGGGGAGGGGCAGGAGGAGAGAATCTTCAAGCAGATCCCCCACTGAGTGCAGAGCCTGATGTGGGGCCCCATCTCACAGCCTGTGAGACCACACCCTGCGCTGAAACCAAGAGTCAGATGCTTAAGTGACTAAGCCACCCAGACACTCCACTTTTTTTTTTTTTTTTTTTTTTTTTTTTTTTTTTTTTTTTTTTAGCGTAATTCTTAAGGGCCATAGGATTTCTGGAATAGTAAATAAACATTGACTTCCACTTAAAGTCACCAGCAGCATTAGCCCCTAATAAAAGAGTCAGCCTGTCTTTTGAAGCGTTGAAGCCAGGCATTGACTTCACTGTTCTATCTGTGGAAGTCCTAGAGGTCATCTTCTTCCAGCAGAAAGCTGTTTCTGTCTGCATTGAAAACCTGTTGTTTAGTGTATCCCCCTTCATGATTTATCTCAGCTGATCTAGAAAACTTGCTGCAGCTTTTACATTAGCACTTGATGCTTTACCTTGCACTTTAAGTCAAACCTTAAGCCTCATGAAGCAACCTCTACTGGCTTCGAACTTTGCTTCTGCAGCTTCCTCACCTCTCTCAGCCTTCATGGAATTGAAGAGAATTAGGGGGTTTCTCTGAATTAGGCTTTGACTTAAGGGAATGCTGTGGCTGGTTTGATTTTCTATCTAGACCGCTAAAACATTTTCCAGATCAGCAATAACGCTGTGTCTTCTTATTTTTCTGTCTTTCGTGTGTCCACTGGAGTAGCACTCTTTCAAAAAAGATTTTTATTTATATGAGAGAGAGAGAGTGCATGCATGTGCGAGAGCATAAGGGGAGGGCCAGAGGGAGAGGGACAAGCAGCCTCCCTAGCTGAGTGGGAAGCCCAATGCATGGCTCAATCCCAGGACCCTGGGATCATGACTTGTTGAGTTTTAAGAGTTCTTTGAATACTTTGTATGATAGTCCCTTATCAGATGGCTTTTGCAAATATTTTCTCCTAGTCTGTGGCTTGTCTTCTCATTCTTTTGATGGCTAATTGATTTTTGGCAATGGTTGTGAGCCAATTCAATGCGGGAAAAGAATAGTCTTTCAACAAACTGTGCTAGGACAACTGGTTATGCACATGTAAATAATGAAGTTGGCCCCTTACTTCACATCACACATATAAATTAACTCAAAATGGATCGAAGATCTAAATAGAAGAGCTGAATTATAAAACTGTCTTGTGACTTTGTTAAACTACATTTTCCAAAAAGATTTATTTATTTATTTGAGAGGGAGAGAGGGACTGTGGGTCCTGAGTGTGGCGTGAGGAGAGGGGCAGAGGGAAGGGGAGAGAGAAACTTAAGCAGACTCTAAGCTGAATGCAGAGCCCTGCATGGGGTTCAATATCATGACCTTGAGATCATAACCTGAAAGGAAACCAAGAGTGGGCTGCACCATTGAGGCACCCTTTAACATTTGTTAAGTAGAGCCCTGGAGGCACTGGATGGTGAGCCTACGTTCAACAGAAGACCATAAAAAAGTTGAAATAGAAACGTTTATTACTTACAGGTTCTAGAAGGGATACATAGCATACCTTGAAGGGCCACACCGGGAGGTTAGGGCGGGTTCAGGCAAAGAGTTCGGCAGAACCCGGGGTACATCCCTTTATTAAGGTCTACAGGTGGAGTGCTTTGAGATTCCCAGGTTAAGCCTGGATTGGTCGATTCAAATTCAAAAGAATGGGTTTTGGCAAACTTTGCAGAGGTCTTATCTAAAGAGTGCACAGGGGAAGGCCCTGGGAGGTGCCCTGAGAATGCTTATCACAAGGACGATTAAGAATCATATCAGGGATTTACATTTACCTGCGAATCTCTGAGCTGTTATCTAGGGCCTATACTCTTGGGAGGGGTCAGTATCAGTTTAAGGCCACTGCAGGCTCCTTAGCCACAAAAAATAGTTGCTGAGGCAGCAACTTTATGGATTAGTTTAGATAAACTCTCAACAAACTCTCAACAAACTCTGAGAAGGAAACAAAAGAGTACATCTTCATGACCGTGGTTTAGGAATCGTTTTTAAAATATGACATGAAAAGTTCAAGCAACCTAAGAAAAGTATGGATAAACTGGGCTTCATTAAAATTTAAAAATTTTGTGTTTGGAGGGACACCATCAAGAAAGTGAAAAGGCAATAATCCACAGAATGGGAGAAAATATTTGCAAATCATATATATGGTAAGGGGCTTGTATCCAAAATATATAAAGAGCTCTTACAACCTAATAATAAAAAGACAAGTAGGCTAACTTAAAAATGGGTAAAGAGTTGGGGGAGAGGAGTGCCTGGGTGGCTCAGTCAATTAAGCCTCTCCCTTCTGCTCAGGTGGGGATCCCAGAGTCCAGGAATCTTGAGCTTGCATAGGACTGCCTGCTCAGCAGGAAGTCTGCTTCTCCCTCTCCCTTGACCTCTACCCCTGCTTGTGTGCACTCTCTCTCTCGCTCTGTCAAATAAATAAAATCTTTATTTCTTATTTAAATATTTTATTTATTTATTTGACAGAGAGAGAGAGAGAGAGAGAGAGCGAGCGCAAGCTAGGGGGAGTAGCAGGGAGAGGGAGAAGCAGACTTGCCACTGAGCAGGGAGCCCGATGTAGGTCTTGAACCCAGGACCCTGGGATCATGACCTGAGCAGAAGGCAGTCACCCAACCGACTGAGAAACCCAGGTGCCCCTAAATAATATCTTAAAAAAAAAAAAAAAAAAAAGAATGGGGGATGGGTCAAAAAATGGATAAAGGATCATTAATGGAACAGATTGATGGTAGCTCTATTGTGGTGAACATAGCATAATATATAAACTTGTCAAATCACTAAGTTGTACACCTGAAACTAATGTAACATTGTGTCCACTCTACTCAAATAATGAAAAAAAATATAAATATAGATGGGTAAAGGATCTAAGTAGACATTTCCCCAAAGAAAATATACAAACATCCAGTAAGTGTAAGGTTTTCCGACGAAATAAACACAACACCAGGCAAAGTGGGTGCCAGGCAAGATTTATTAAAAACGCTCTCCTGCGAAGTTTCAGGGCTCAGGAGAAGGGGAGCCAGGAAAGTTGTGCCGGGAGGAGGTGGGCACCCTCGGGCGAGGTTCCGCCACTCTGGAAAGCAGAGTGGGGGAAGTCGCGCCCAAGGCAGGGAGGAGGGGGGTTTAAAGGGGTCTTGGGGAAAGCTCAGGGGTCTTTGGGCAAGTTTCCCTTATTTGGATATCCCGCCGCTCATCGGGATCCCATTGGTCCACAGGAGGCCGGGGCGGGGGTCTCAGATTCCTGCTTGGGCCTTTGTTCTCCTGTCCGAGCTCAGGTCTTGTGGCGGGAACTTTCGCCATCTTTGGTAGCCCCCTTCCTGCCAGCCCAACATTCCGATCTTTTGCTTAATATAATGGTGTCAGGGGCGTCCACTCGGTTCTGGCTACTTCCTGCTGACAGGGGGCGTCGTCAAAGGGGTAGTCGGAGGTGGGCAGGCGAGAGTAGGGCTGGAGGAGGAGTTGATTGACGGATATTCGGGCAAGTTCTTGTAGGCGACCCTGCAAGTACCGGAAAAGACAGGGAGCAACTGAGATTAGAAGGAGGATTATGCATACAGGTCCCGCCAGAGGGAGCAGCCAGGTTACCCAGTTGTAGGGGTCCAGGCCCCAGGAGGACGTGTCTCGCCACCGTGCTTGGATCCGATCCCTGAGTTCTTTGATCCTGGAGGTAACTATATAATTGGTTAACAAAGTAACAACATTCTTCATTTAATAATAGGCAAGTTCCCCCTTTTTCGGTGGTCAGAAGGTCTAAGGCCCGTCGGTTCTGTAGAGCTAAGGCTGCCAGGCTGGTGACTTGCGTCTGTAGGGCTGTGAGGGAGTCAGCAACCCGTTCCATATCATCATTCAGAGCTTGGGAGAGTTTGTAATAAAAGTCTATGGAGGTTCCTATCCCCGCTGTTCCAGTTGCCACCCCTGTGGCTATTCCTGCCCCTGTTATGAATGGGAGGAAGGCAGCCCTTCCTCCATGGTGTTGGGGTAATAGGATGGATAGCAGCTGGGATTCAGAGTAGATGGTGGTAGAAGGAGATAGTAGAATGAATATACAGCCCAGGGAGTCATTAGTGGTTAGGCAGCGATAGATTCCCTGAGGGCACAAGAGAAATATTCCCGAGGGAGTACAGTACAGGAGGGAGGAATTAGTGATATGGCAGCTGCGGTGGTAAGGATGGACACATTAATAATATGTATGTTTCCCCCTATGGGGCCCATATGGACCGTATTATTTGTGGCCCTGAAGTTGGGGAGTGGCCAGTCAATAGGGAGGGGTACCCCCAGGACGTAGAGTGAGATAAGGTAGATAGGATAAAAGAGGCGGGGAAATGGCTGGAGGGCTATGATTTCTAAGAAAGGGCCAGCCATATAGTAATTCAAATGGGCTTAAGCCTGAAGACCCACGGGGCGGGGCGTAGCCAGGAGTCTGGTGAGAGCCATAGGCAGAAGTGTAGGCTAGGAAAGATGTTCTAGGGTAGGTTTGGTGAGTTGGGCTTTGAGCAGCCCGTTGGCCTTTTCTACCTTACCGATGACTGTGGGTGGTATGGGATGTGCAGTTTCCAGGTTATGTTGAGGCTCTCAGCTACCTGTTGGGTTATACTGGAGATGAAGGCAGGTCCGTTGTCCGACTGGAGGGTCCGGGGCAATCCGAACCTCGGGATGATGCACTCGATGAGTATTTTAACCACTACGTCCGCTGTTTCCCGGGCCATGAGGTATGCTTCGATCCAGCCTGTGAATGTATTTTATGGCGAGGCATGGGAGTGAAGTCCAGGTGTCAGTCTTCCCCCGGCTGATGCCCTCGGAGCTGTTGGTTAGGCCCTGGTCTGCGGATTCCTCCTTGTGAATTCACGGCGGAACAGGTTTTGCAAGCCCTGTGGACAACTTTGATTACCTTAGATAAGGAAGGATGATAGAACAATGGCTGAAGAAATTAGTGGAGAGCCTATGGGCCACTATGGAGGGATTGGTGGATGTCAGTAATCAAGGTGTGCACCAGATTGCCTGGCAGGGCAATCCTGTCCTGGATGTAGATCCACCCCTTATCTGGCAAGGGTATAGGCAGTAAAGTTGCAGGGTTTAAGCGGGGTGGGGGGTAGAGAGAGAGAGATGCGGGTTCTCTAGAAATAGCAGATGGAATAGCTGGAGACGAGGAGTCAGATGGGCCAGAGATCGGTGGCTAAGGAGGTCTGTGAGTCGGTGGGGAGAGTAGACCGTGACGGGCTGCCCTAAGGTCATGTTGAGGGCCTTAGAGGGGGGTACTTGATATCCCTTGGCCCCCAGAAAGTTAAGTAGGGTGGAGGTGTCGTCTTGGGAGACCGAGAGGGAGGGGCTACAGAGGAGGAGGTCATCCACATATGTAGTAGAGTACTGGCCTTAAGGACGCACTGCTGTTAAGTCTGTAGGTCTGGCCGAAAATGTGAGGGCTGTCCCTGAACCCCTGGGGTAGAACAGTCCAAGTTAGTTGTCCAGAAGCATGCGTGTCAGGATCCTCCCAGGTGAAGGCAAAAAGAAAATAGGAATCAGGGTGCAAAGGGACGGTGAAAAAGGCGTCCTTGAGCTCCAGCACAGTAAAGTGAGAGGTGTTTGGGGGAACGCGAGACAGTAGGGTTAGGAACGACTGGGTGGAGGGGGACCACGACCTCGTTGATAAGCCTAAGGTCTTGTACCAGTCGATAAGCCCCTGAGGGCCTGCGTACTGGGAGGATGGGGTGTTACAGGGGGAACTGATGGGGATCAGGAGTCCCTGACGTTTAAGCCGTTCTATGATAGGTTTCAGGCCCCGGCGGTGGGCTAAGGAAATAGGAAACTGAGCTCGAGAGGGAAACTTAGAGTTATCCTTAAGCTGTACTTTAACCGGGGTAAGGTGGGAAGCAATGATGGGTTCCGAGGTGTCCCACACCTGAGGGTCTACAGTAGGTAGGTCATCTGGAGCGGGGGTCGAGGGAGTGGAGAGGTGTAGGATGAGACGGGTTGAGGTGGATAGAGGGGAGGAAGGTGAGAGACAGATAGTTGCCCTCAGTTTCTGGAGAATATCCCTACCCAGTAGAGGGACCGGGCAGGAAGGAATGACTAGGAACGAGTGGGAGAAAGGGAACCCATCCAAGCTACAGGTAAGGGGAAGGGTCACCCTAGGGTTGGAGGAGGTCCCATTGATCCCCATAACAGTAATTGGTGAGGTTCGAGTAAGTCCCGAGTAGGAAGGCAGAACAGAGTAGGTAGCCCCCGTGTCCAGCAAAAAAGAGATGGACTTACCCGCTACCTGGAGTGTAACCCTGGGCTCGGCCTGGGTGAGAGGGGTGGCCGAGTCTGGGCTTCTTCAGTCGTCCTCCAATCCAAGCAGTTGAAAGGCCGGACTTACTGTCTCGGGGGGTCCCCCACGTTGAGGCGCCGAAGATACCCCGAGGTTAGGGCAGTTGGATTTCCAGTGGCCCATCAAATGGCATTGAGGGCAAGGCCGAGTTGGCGGCTTTGGATTGAGGCACTGGCGAGCCCAATGTCCCTCGGCCCCGCATTTGAAACAGGTCCCCCGGCGGGGTGCGATTGGTTGCCCCTCTCTGCTGGCTCCCGGAGCCGGCCGGCCGCAGGGCTGCTACCAAGGCTTGGGTCTGCAACTGAACCTTTTGCTGGAGTCTGGCTTGCCGCCTCCTCACGGGAATTAAAGACCTTAAATGCCATTTTCACCAAGTCAGAAATGGGGGTCTGAGGGTCCTCCTCAGCCTTCTTTAACTTTCTCCGTATATCCGGCGCCGATTGAGAGATAAAATGAGTAGCCAGTACCGTGGCCCCCGCAGGAGAGGCAGGGTCCAAGCGAGTGTACTGGGTTAAAGGTTTGGTCAACTGGTTAAGAAACATGGTGGGGTTGTCGTAGGGGCCTGGACAATCTCCCTAATCTTGTCGTAATTAACGGCCTTATTAGAGGCTGCCTGCATGCCGGCTATGAGACACTGGACCATGTGGTCGCGGCGCCAGTGGCCATCTTGGCCATCATGATAATCCCAACCTGGTTCTACAGCTGGGACCGCCCGGGCTCCAACTGGCATGGCAGCATCAGTGAGCTGGACCTGATATGCGTGCTCCCGGGCAGCAGCCTGGATGCGTTCCCTCTCCTCTATGGTGAGGGTGGTGGTCTGGACCACATGTAAATCATGCCAGGTGAGGTCATAGGCTTGGGCCAGATATTGGAATTCTTTAATATAGTTATCAGAACTGGCCGAAAAGGAGCCCAAACGTTTCTCAATTTGGGGAAGGTCCTGTAGAGAGAAGGGCGCATGAACTCAAACTTCCTCAACTCCAGCAACCTCCCTTGGGGGGCAGACTAACTCAGCGGGGGGCTTTCGAGCCCTAGTGCGGCTGGAGCCACACAGACACATTCACGCAGTCAGGCACTCTTCAGGTTCAAACAGATTGGACACCTTCCCCTTTGGGTATCCCTGGCTAATGGGAGGTGATCAGTCTCCCCTTCCATTCTTTACGAAAGGATCTAGCTCAAACAGTAGCCCTGCGGCTGTTACAACAGAATTCAATTAAACACAAAAGGTGTTTACCAACAGCAGATTTCAAAAGCATAAACCTAGGGCGCCTGGGTGGCTCAGTGGGTTGGGCTGCTGCCTTCGGCTCAGGTCATGATCTCAGGGTCCTGGGATCGAGTCCCGCATCGGGCTCTCTGCTCAGCAGGGAGCCTGCTTCCTCCTCTCTCTCTCTGCCTGCCTCTCTGCCTACTTGTGATCTTTCTCTGTCAAATAAATAAATAAAATCTTAAAAAAAAAAAAAAAAAGCGTAAACCTAGTTCTGGCGACCAGCGCTTGGGTATTTTATCCCATTCGGTTAACGGTTACCAAAGACTTTGAATGCTACCTTAAGAATGACCCATTAAAACTCCGAGACACACAATTAACCAGCAGTTCTAGTCATCTCTTTGCTAGCAGATTTTAACAAATAACAAGAGCCTATTTGACCTTCAGTAAACTTTGATTGGAGTTTCCCGTTTACTGTGGATAAATTTGTCAGGAGTTCGGATAGGAGTGGGGAGGGGGAGAAGGAGGGGTAGACGAGAGCGCCGGTTCAGAAATCCTGAATTTAAGGGACCTTGGGGTGAAGGATCGTGGTAAAGAGGAGGAGGAGGAGGAACCAGAGGCCCTCTTGTCAGTGGATGGGTGAAGCTCTCCGGGGGTTCAGAGAGAGGAGACGGGGAGGAGAGGTCCGAGTCTTTGGGAGCAGTGGGTGGCAGGGTAGGGGAAGGGGAGCAGGTCAAGAGGACCTGAGAGGTGGAGCAGTGAGAGCAGAGGAAGGGGCGAGAGCGCAGAGTCCAGAAAGCTGGACATAAGGGACCTTGGCCCATCTGCCTTGGTGTCTGCTGAGGTTATTTAGGTCCATGAAAATCTGATAGTTAAACGTGCCTTCCGAAGGCCATTGGGACTGATTGTCTAATCGGTATTGTGGCCAAGCGACAGTACAGTAACGTCGTTTTCGCAGGTCCTGGTCCAGTTCCAGGGTTTTAAGATTGGCCAGCAGGCCTAAAACACCCCCGGGATGTTTTAGGGTCGAATTTGGATTGGGAGGTCCCCACGATTCGTTGCCGGGCAACCCGAGGGCTGGAGGAAGCCGTCCCCTCATCCACCACTGGGTTGCGGAAAAACTGTGTCGACTGCCGTAGAGGTTAGGACATCTCCCAGCCTCTCGGAGTCACGGAGGTCACCTGGTGACCGGCGGGGTCCACCCTGACGCAGCCGCGATTAGGGCAGGGCTTTCTGGAAGGAGACGCGGAATCGGGGAAACTCACCACAGCTTCGGAAGTGGCGTTCAGAAAGGCAGGTCTGGTTCGGCCAGGGAAAGGAGAGAGCCTCCCCACTGTGTGGGGGCTCAATCTCCTTCCTGGGTTTCGGCACCAAATGTAAGGTTTTCCGACGAAATAAACACAACACCAGGCAAAGTGGGTGCAAGGCAAGATTTATTAAAAATGCTCTCCGGTGAAGTTTCAGGGCTCAGGAGAAGGGGAGCCAGGAAAGTTGCGCCGGGAGGAGGTGGGCACCCTCGCGCCCAAGGCAGGGAGGAGGGGGCTTTAAAGGGGTCTTGGGGAAAGCTCAGGGGTCTTTGGGCAAGTTTCCCTTATTTGGATATCCCGCCGCTCATCGGGATCCCATTGGTCCATAGGAGGCCGGGGCGGGGGTCTCAGATTCCTGCTTGGGCCTTTGTTCTCCTGTCCGAGCTCAGGTCTTGTGGCGGGAACTTTCGCCATCTTTGGTAGCCCCCTTCCGGCCAGCCCAACAGTAAGCACATGGGAAGATTCTTGTCATTGTTAATAATTAGTGAAAATCAATCAATCAATCAATCTTTAAAATATGTATATATATCTAAAACACAAAAATATTTACTGAGAATTAAGTCTGGGGAAAAGTTAGTGACCTCCATCCTCACCACCCTATGAGTAAAAGGTGTTTGCTACCCTGATTTCTACCTCCTGATGTTTTGTGACCCTAGACAGAGGACTTGTCCTTCCTCGTCCCACACCCCAATCCTGTTACCACTACATTGCACCTCTGACCTTCTGGAATCTGAAAGTAGTAACAAATAAGTATTTATTAATTTTTTGTATTTTTTTAAGTAGGCTCCATTTCCAATGTGGGGCTCAAACTCACCACCCCAAGATCAAGAGTCATGAGCTCCATTGGTTGAGCCAGCCAGGCACTCATACCTGTTCTTAATTCAGTACACCACACTGAGCTTCTCAACACACTAATTCTTCTTATCTCCACACCACACTCTACCTGAAATCTGCTCAAGCAAGGGAGGAGTATGGAGCTGAACAGCTGTTCCCCCTGAATGCATGGTGGGCATGTTGCAAACCCAGACCATTTGAAGTGCCATTGTGAACATTACCTCATACCTCAACGGACCTTGAAATGGTAGGCAGGGCAGGAAATCTGCATTTTGCATCTGTGTTTTTGAAAAATTTTACGTTAATTTATAAATTATTATAATGTATTCTATGTTTATATTACTATACATACTTTGTATTTATTTATTTATATTCTCAGTATTTAACTCCATTTTGGTCCAGTCTTCCATATGACAATTCTAGTTCATTCAGGTAGTACTTAGAAGAACCAAGAGAAGGGGCTCTTTTCTTCTGCAGGGTAAATACAGACTCTCCCACGGAGCAATAGCAAGAATGGGGTAGTGAATCTAGCGCATCAAACTCCCTTCTAGGAACCTTGCAAACTCTGCCTGTCCTTTTACTAAGGTGTGTGAGTGGGTGGGTGGGTAATTCTTTCGCTTTCTGCAATATGAGGTCTCCTGCCCCTATCCTCACCCTGTGGTCTTATACACTCCCTAATTGGCCAATCCAGTTTGCACCTGTGGTTGGTTTCCAACCCACCCAGTAAAGCCAAACTCCTTGGTCTGGCCACAGTCATGCTGGTCCCACCCAGAACCTTCCATGCTACCCTCTTCACCGCAGTCCGCGTGCTCCTGGCTGAACCTTGCAACTCTCAGACCTCCTTGTCCCCAGGCCCTCTCTGCCCACGCCATCTAGGTCTCTTTGCTGCTTAGAAAACTCGAGATACTTTCTTTGAGATCTAGATAAATGCTGTCTCTTAGAAGGCAGAACTGATCTTTCCCTCTTTCCTAGAGTTCCCCAGCCACTTCCCGCAGGGAACCTATCATGTGGTCCACATCATCTCCTCTTCTTGCAGAAGTCCAGTTACATTTGCCCCTGAGAGATCCAGGACTTAAAGATTCTTACCAGCCCAGGTTTTTAACATCAGCATCAGTAAAAGGCTGCTAAAGAAAAAAAGAAAAAAAACAAAAAACAAAAAAAACACCACCCTAAAATGTTTCTGCTCGAGCTTAAGTATGCAAGACCCTTTCACCGTTAACAGCCCTTGTACTTCCAATACTCCTGTAAAAGTATAAAACTAAAAATGTAGGAAGACTACATTTTACAGATGAACAAATGGGGCTCAGGTGATGTAAACTACGGTAGCATGGCCTGCACCCCCCTAATCGGGGGCGCCCCGCTGCCACCCCTCTACAGTCGTTCATTGGGCATTAGCCTGGCAGCTTCCTGCCAATGTTCCAAGAGACACTCAACCTCTGCATTCCCATAAGCTTCCTTCGCCGCTTCCCGCCCAAACTGATGACCAATCAAAAGCGATTTCGCAGGTCAAGAAAATAGTCAATCACAATTTAGATCCCGACGTGGGACTCGCCCCCTGAAGTGGTCGGAGCCAATGACATTCGCGTGAGCAGTGAGCCAATCAGGACGCGCGATGCGGCGTGGAGGGCAGGCAGTTGGGCGCGTGGCATTGCGTTGAGAGGAGGTGAAATCCAGCGAGCGACCAGGAGGCAATCACAATGGTATGACGGGAGGCTTCAGCGGGGGTGTCGGGGGCCGTGGAGCTCTGGGGGGCAGATCCCGGTGGCAGTGGGGCGCGAGGGTGACCCTGACTCCGCAATTCTGGGATGCTTGTGTTACCCAGGAGCGTGCAGGTCGGGGGTTTGCGCCCGCTACCCTCGCCCTTCCAGACTCTTCCTTCCTGGAGCACCACTAGGTGCTGCATTCGAATTCGCCTTGTCTCTGTTACTCTGTGGGCTCACGAGGGCGCTTACAGGAATAGGCAGTATTTACAGCGTCTTGAATTAAGGATCATAGAAAACGCATATATATGCTGAAAAATCGTGCTTCCTTCATTAGATAAGGCATTTATTTATTTATTTATTTAGGTTGGTTTATGCTTCGAGTTTTCTTAGCACAAAACCAAGCAAACGAGTAGATACGCTTACATTCCCCTTTCTTGCACGGAAAGTAGCACACAGTGGGTGCCTGGGTGGCTCAGAGGGTTAAGCCTCTGCCTTGGGCTCAAGTCATGATCTCGGCCCTGGGATCGAGCCCTGCATCTGGCTCTCTGCTCAGCTGGAAGCCTGCTCCCCCCACCCCCCCACCCCCGCCTACTTGTGATCTCTCTGTCAAATAAATAAAATCTTTTTTTTTTTTTTTAAGTAGCACACAGTATACAGTCTTGCACCTTGTTTTTGCATTGTAGAAAAAATCCAGCGCCCTCTGTATCCACCCACAAAGATCTGCATTGTTGTTTACCGCTGCATAGTATCCTAGTGTGTGACTCCAGATCATACAACCTGATTGGGGTCGCTGGATACTTGGATTTTTTTTCCAGTCTGTGCATGTGCCCTTTCTTACTGGTGTAGGTGTATATGCGATGCCAGAAGTGGATGGCTGTGATTTTGTAGATACTATCAGATGCCCTTTTATTGGCAATATATGTGAATTCCTGACTTCCTACAACAGGCTAAGCTGCTGCCTTTAAGTCATGCATTTTTATATCCTCAACTCATGGATCTACTAGGTAGTTGGTTGAATTAACACGTTAATAGTTTGCACATCAATTGAACCCAGCCAACGCCTCTGTCATTGTGTATTTCTGAACAAGCAGTGCCCAAGAGGACAGCCTTAGGTGGAGAGCAGCCAGAACAGTCTTAAGACAGGACTTCACATGGTCCAGTTCAAATTTCACTTGTTCTCAGTTAACTGAGGCTGAGACTTCATCCTGTTTCCTCTGCCGATTACTGTGGTAGCTTGCAAACTTTGTGTGTGTGTGTGTGTGTACAACTATACATATATACAAGCTATATAATAATTCACTATATAATAATTCATACTAACCCCTGCATTCTTCTTTTGTAAAATTTGGTTTTGAGATATCTCTTACTGGTCATTGCACAGCATGAAATCAAGCTACTCAAATAAATTCCTTGCAGAGGTGAATTATTCCAAATATAAAGGAAACGTATCTTGTTACCATACAGGTAAAAGGAAGTTTCAAGATTAGAAGATATTTGCGCATTTCATCATTTTTAGGAGCTATTGTTTTTAGCAAAGGCTTCCTCTTAAGAGAGAAAAACCCCATGATTTGTCCAAAGATTTATGATTTATCAGAATCATGATTTATCAGAAGAGCTATTCCACCATAGTTGCTTGATATGTTACGGTCTTCTCAATTTGAAATGCCTGAAATTTGATTTTTTAAAATTCCTAGTACTGGGGCGCCTGGGTGGCTCAGTGGGTGAAAGCCTCTGCCTTCGGCTCAGGTCATGATCCCACTGTCCTTGGATCTAGCCCAGCATCGGGCTCTCTGCTCAGTGGGGAGCCTGCTTCCCCCCCCTCTTTCTCTGCTTGCCTCTGCCTACTTGTGTTCTCTGTCAAATAAATAAATAAAATATTTTAAAAAATAAATAAATAAAATTCATAGTACCTAGCTGAACAAACTAGATTAGGAAACCACTGGGGAGGGAGAGGTGGTGGCAAGTTGGTGTGAATATATGTTGGCCATTCTTGGTATTTTGTGTTTATTAGAAGGGTTTGTGTCTGAAGATGAATTTATTGGGAATCCCAGCAGCAGAAATTTTGCTTAATATCCAACTTTGTGCATCCCTGAGCCTCATCACAAAGTTGAGTACCTTCTGGAGAATTTGTCCCTGCCTCTAAAGGTAATTTTTTTTTTTTTTTGGCTCACTATTGCAGTCTGGTTGGAATCAGAATTAGACTTATTCGCTGTGATATAGTCCCTTGTCTTTCACTTATTAAAAACAAGGCCAGAAGCAGAATTTGGGGCCTCAGACCATCCGTCCTAAACGCTGGGAGATTACAGTGTGGGGTCAGGAAATTAGAAATAACTGGAAGTAGTTTGAGACTTTTGTTTTAAAAGATTTTATTTATTATTTGACAGAGAGAGAGTACAAGAAGGGGGAGCAGCAGGGAGAGGGAGAAGCAGGCTCCCCACCGAGCAGACACCCTGACTCGGCGCTGATCTCAGGACCCCAGGATCCTGACCTGGGCTGAAGGCAGACACTCAACCAGCTGAGCTGCCCAGGCTCCCCTAGCTGGAGATTTCTGAACTATAATGCGATCATTATTAGATGATGGGAAAATAATACCCATGGTTACAATGATCTGGGCTTGTTGCCAGGAATGCTGGGGGTGGAAGCAGCTGAGGGTCTTGGCCTTGCTCTTCAGGGCTATGGTGATTGACTGGTGGGAGGGAGGAGCAGGGCTGCTGGGGGAGGGGTCTCCTTTCCCCTCCCGCTGCAGATCAAACTCTTATTTGAATAATTCGGTATTCGTTTAGACTTGTCTTATGGTTGGCGGAGAATATGGTCTGCTTGGCAAATGTTCCCTGTGCATATGAGAAGAAGGTGTATTCTGCTGTGCGGGGTGGAGTGTTTTCTAATGTAATTTAGGTCTGTGTGGTTGATGATGTTGTCCAGGTCTTCTGTGCCCTGACCAATTTCCATCTGATTCAGTTATTGAGAGAATGTTGAAGTCTTTGCCAACCGTCCCACCTTTCAGTTCTGTTTTATTTTGTACATTTCGAAGTTCTGTATCAAGAAGCGGTGACTCTGATGATACATAACCACTGTGCACTGTTGTGCCTTCCTCTCGATTTGGCCCCTTTACCATTATGAAATGACCCCCTTTCCTTAGTAAAATTCTTTGCTTTGAAAGCAACAGTGTTGGTCCTGGCCTGCTCTGTCCCACACTGTCCACTACCAGCCTGAGTGCTCTCTTCTGCCTGGGCTCCTGTGAGCCATATGCTGTCCAGCCAGGTGTGACCCAGGCAGACCCCTCACCAGGGACAATACCAGGAACTTTGACACTCTGGGTTCCTGTCCACCGTGGTGCTCTTGGAGAAGTGGGAGACGAGTGGCGGAGTGGAAGACTCCAGGCTCACCACCTTGTTCCCGTGTGCCTGAGCGATGTGACTGCCCTGCCATGTGCCTGCGCACTTCTCCCAGCCCTTCTGCCCTGCCTCAGCCAGGGCGGTGTTCCCTCTAAACCTGCTTGGAGGAACACCTGATGGCCCTGTCGCATCCATTTTAACTCCTTCCTCCTAGACCAAGGTCAGTCCATATGTTAGTAGCAAGCCAGTGTCAGCAGAAAATAAAATTAAATCGAAACTGCCCTGCTCATCAGGCCACTCTAGCTTGCCTTTGGTTTAGCCTTAGCACAGTATATTATTTTCCATCCTTTACTTTGGAAACAGTCTCTGGGCTTCTTGCAATTAGCGAATAGTTAGGTTTTGCTTTTTCTCTGACAATCTGCCTGTTAATCTGGTATTTTCATTTAATTTGTAATGTTGTTTAATGTGATTAGTGGTGTGGTTGGGTTTAAATCTACCAGGTTGCTATTTGTTTTCTGTTTATCTCCTGTTTGTTCCCTCTTTCCTCTCTTTTCCTGCCTCTTTTGGATTGTTTTTATGATTCCATTTTATCTTTTTTATTAGCTTTGTGGCTATACCACTTCGTTTAATTTTTTTGTGGTTGTTTTGGGGGTTATAGAGCACATCTTCAGTCTGTCGCAGTGGGCCCCTAAGTGCTATAATACCATGTCCCAGCCATATACTTCCATTCCTCCTTCTTGACTCTTTGGTATTGCTGGTCATATTTTAATTTTATACAAGCTATAAACCCCACAGTAAATCACTGATTTTGCTTTAACATTTGATTCTATTTTGAAAATTCAACAAAAGTTTTTTTATGTTTGCCCAAATCGTTAGTTGTTTTGGTGTTTTTCGTTGCTTTGCGTAGTTCCAGTTTTCCATCTAATGTTTTCTTTCTGTCTGGTGTAATTTTTTTTAACACTTCTTGTTGTAATGATCTGCTTATAATTAATTCCCTCAGTTTTTGAACTTCTGACAAAGTCTTTATTTTACCTCTTTTTAGTTTTATTGACTTATCATTGTCATAAAATAAAATAAATTCTGTAATTCGATGATGTTTAACATTTATGAATTTTTTAAAGATTTTTTTTATTTCATTATTTAACAGAGAGAGAGATCACAAGTAGGCAGAGAGGCAGGCAGAGAGAGAGGGGAAAGCAGGCTCCCCTCTGAGCAGAGAGCCTGATGAGGGGCTCGATCTCAGGACCCTGGGATTATGACCTGGGTAGAGGCTTAACCTACTGAGCCACCCAGGTGCCCCTAACATTTATGTATTTTTTATTTTTATGTATTTTTAATGTATTTTTTAACTCAATAGAATTATATCTGTTGTTGTGTTGTAATTATGTGCCAGTTAGTATTTCTGTAAAATTTTAATTTAGAAAACTGTCAATTACATGATTAAGCTTCTGAATGCAGTGAAATCTAGACAGAATTAGAACAAGTCTTTCAAAACACTGATCTTTTTTTTTTTTAGTTTACAGAATAACTTTATTTATTTATTTATTTATTTATTTTCAGCCTAACAGTATTCATTATTTTTGCACCACACTCAGTGCTCTATGCAATACGTGCCCTCTCTAATAACCACCACCTGGTTCCCCCAACCTCCCACCCCCTGCCGCTTCAAACCCCTCAGATTGTTTTTCAGAGTCCATAGTCTCTCATGGTTCACCTCCCCTTCCAACTTCCCCTAACTCCCTTCTCCTAACTCCCCATGTCCTCCATGCTATTTGTTATGCTCCACAAATGAGTGAAACCATATGATAACTGACTCTCTCTACTTGACTTATTTCACTCAGCATAATCTCCTCCAGTCCCATCCATGTTGCTACAAAAGTTGGATATTTATCCTTTCTGATGGAGGCATAATACTCCATAGTGTATGTGGACCATATCTTCCTTATCCATTCGTCCGTTGAAGGGCATCTTGGTTCTTTCCACAGTTTGGCGACCGTGGCCATTGCTGCTATAAACATTGGGGTACAGGTGGCCCTTCATTTCACTACATCTATATCTTTGGGGTAAATACCCAGTAGTGCAATTGCAGGGTCATAGGGAAGCTCTATTTTTAATTTCGTGAGGAATCTCCACACTGTTCTCCAAAGAGGCTGCACCAACTTGCATTCCCACCAACAGTATTAGAGGGTTCCCCTTTCTCCACATCCCCTCCAACACATGTTGTTTCCTGTCTTGCTAATTTTGGCCATTCTAACTGGTGTAAGGTGATATCTCAATGTGGTTTTAATTTGAATCTCCCTGATGGCTAGTGATGATGAACATTTTTTCATGTGTCTGATAGCCATTTGTATGTCTTCATTGGAGAATTGTCTGTTCATATCTTCTGCCCATTTTTTTTTATATGATTATCTGTTTTGTGTGTGTTGAGTTTGAGGAGTTCTTTATAGATCCTGGATATCAACCTTTTGTCTGTACTGTATTTGCAAATATCTTCCATTCCGTGGGTTGCCTCTTTGTTTTCTTGACTGTTTCCTTTGCTGTGCAGAAGCTTTTTTTTTTTTTTTTTAAAGATTTATTTATTTATTTGACAGAGAGAGATTACAAGTAGGCAGAGAGGCAGGCAGAGAGAGAGAGGAGGAAGCAGGCTCCCCACTGAGCAGAGAGCCCTATGCGGGACTTGATCCTAGGACCCTGAAATCATGACCTGAGCCGAAGGCAATGGCTTAACCCACTGAGCTACCCAGGCGCCCCCAGAAGCTTTTGATTTTGATGAAAAACACTGATCTTTTAACAGTGCTGAGGCTCTCCCTCTGTTCTTGGTTTCTTGGTTTTTTTTTTTTTTAAGGTTTAACATTTAATAACATGCTGATAATCCATGAAACCATCAGCTCAGTGAAGAAAAAAAAAACTCCCATTACCCCCAGAGGTTTCCTTCTACTCCTTTGAAAATCCTCCCACTTGACACTCTTGCTCCACTATTAATCTACTTAGATGTATTTTCTAGAATTTTCTATATATGGGATTATTGAGTTCATATTTTGGAGTTTGAATTCTTTCACAGACTATAATTGTTTTGAGATTCATCCATGGTGCATGTATCAATACGGTTGCTTTTTCTAGCTGAGTATCACCTTTTGTTGTGGTTAATTACACATGGCACCAAATTTACCATTTTAACCATTTAAGTATAATTCAGTCACATTAAGTATATTCATATATTCTGTAAGCATTCACTTATATTCTAGAACTTTTATGTTATCTGCATATCTTTTCATCTTTTTTTAAGATTTATTTTTTTATTTGACAGAGAGAGAGACAGCGAGAGAGGGAACACAAACAGTGGGAGAGGGAGAGGGAGAAGCAGGCCTCCCGATGGATGGGGAGCCTGATACGGAGTGCCTGATATGCGGCTCTATTCCAGGACCCTGGGATCATGCGACTTGAGCTGAAGGCAGACGCTCAAACGACTGAGCCATGCAGGCACCCCGCATCTTTAGATCTTTATTATATAATCAGCTATTAATTCCATCCAGTGTATTTTGCATTTCAGGCATTCCTTTTATCATTAGCAGTTTGATATAGGTCTTTTTTATATTTCTCCTCATTTTCTCTTCTACCTTCCTGAGATATGGATACGTAATGGGAATTTTTTAGAAAGATTTTATTTATTTACTTGACAGAGACAGAGGGAGACAGCAAGAGAAGGAACACAAGCAGGAGGAGTGGGAAAGGGAGAAGCAGGCTCCCCGCTGAGCAAGGAGCCTGATGCAAGACTTGATCCCAGGACCCCAGGATCATGACCCGAGCCAAAGGCAGATGCTAAACAACTGAGCTACCCAGGTGCCCCTACATGATAGGTATTTTAATGTCCTCCTCTGCTATTTCTGTCATCGACTAATTCAGTCTGTTTCTATCGATTACTTTTTCTTTTCATGTATGGTTATATATTCTGTGTCTCTGTGTGTGTTTATACGTGGTAAGTTTAGATTGACATTATACATTTTAAATTGTTGGGTGTTAGGGTTTGTTTTATGTTTTTTGTTTTGGGTTTTTTTATTTTGTTTTGTTTTGTTTTGCTTGTTTGTTTGTTTTTTGTATTGCCTTAACTATTCTTAGGCTTTCTTCTGGGATGCTATTAAATACCTAGAGATAATTTGATCCTTTTTTTTTTTAAGATTTTATTTATTTATTTGACAGAGAGAGAAATCACAAGTAGGTGGAGAGTCAGGCAGAGAGAGAAAGAGAAGCAGGCTCCCGCTGAGCAAAGAGCCCGATGCGGGGCTCGATCCCAGGACACTGAGATCATGACCTGAGCCGAAGGCAGCGGCTAAATCCACTGAGCCACCCAGGCGCCCTAATTTGATCCTTTTGAGGCGTGCTTTTAAGCTTTAGGTGAGTTCCGAACAGCCTTTAGTATAGGTCTCATTTGGCCCTACTACTGAGGACTCCTTTTGGTGCTTTGTGAGTTAGGAGGCCTTTCCTTCATGACTGACGGGAGCTCAGGAGTCTCTCACACACGGGTGCTGAGTGCCACTCTGCTGTAGACTCAAGTGGGACTCTCTGCTGACATCCTCAAGGCTCCTTGTGCAGCTTTCTCCCCACCACTGTTAGCACCATCATTTCTAGATGCTTTGGCCTCCCTGAACACTGAATTCTCTCTCAATTCAGGGAGGTCCCAGGGCTTTAGGTTTCTTCACCACACCCTTACTCCCTCATGCAGCCTGGAAACTCCCCATAGTCTTCAGGGGCAGTGCTAAGGCTTACATTGCTTGAATCACTGTCTTTTGTCCAGTGACTTTAAACTGTTATTTCAGGGGTGCCTGGGTGGCTTATTGGTTAAGCAACTGCCTTTGGCTCAGGTCATGATCCTGGAGTCCTGGGATTGAGTCCCACATGGGGCTCCCTGCTCAGCAGGGAGTCTGCTTCTCCTGCTGACCTCTCTCCTCTCATGCTCTCTCTCCCTCATTCTTTCTCTCTCTCAAATAAATAAATAAAGTCTTAAACTGTTATTTCATATATTTTTTATGATGTTCTAAGCCATGGTTTCTTTTTTTTTTTTTTAAGATTTTATTTATTTATTTGACAGACAGAGATCACAAGTAGGCAGAGAGAGAGAGAGAGAGAGGGAAGCAGGCTTCCTGCGGAGCAGGGAGCCCGATGCGGGGCTTGATCCCAGGACCCTGAGATCGTGACCCGAGCCAAAGGCAGCAGCCCAAACCACTGAGCCACCCAGGCGCCCCTCTTTTTTTTTTTTTTAAGAGTTTATTTACTTATTTGACAAAAGGACAGTGAGAGAGGGAAGGGGAAGCAGGGGAAGTGGGAGAGGGAGAAGCAGGCTTCCCACCGAGCAGACAGCCAGATATGGGGCATGATCCCAGGACCCTGGGAACATGACCTGAGCTGAAGGCAGACACTTAAAGAATGAGCCACCCAGGTGCCCCTCTAAGCTGTGGTTTCTACTTGTTACATTACTTATCCATGGCTTGAAAGACTAATTATAGTAACTCTATTACTATTCACAGTTTAAGTGTATGTCTGTCCATGTTGGATAGATAAGTGTTCAGATATAAAATTATTATTGAAAGCTCATGGGATGTGTCTGAGGAGATCTTAAGACAACTGAGCCTCACCTGGGTGGCTCAGTGGGTGAAGCATCTGCCTTCGGCTCAGCTTGTGATCCCAGAGTCCTCGGATTGAGTCCCACATCTGGCTCCTTGCTTAGCAGGAAGCCTGCTTCTCCCCCACTGCCTGCTGTTCCCCCTGCTTGCTTTCACCCTCTCTTTCTCTCTCTGACAAATACATAAATACAATCTAAATAAAAGACAACAGAATATTTTACAAATACTAACTTAGGATATTAGGTCTCATTTCCAGGCCATATAGCATCGATTACCTTAAAAACAAGGAGGTCTCAAGGTTTGTGTTCTGGTTCCCAGCGCGAGTGCATCTCTATCCACGTGGGGCAGGCAGGTGTCCAGATCGGCAATGCCTGCTGGGAACTGTACTGCCTTGAACATGGAATTCAGCCTGACGGTCAGATGCCAAGTGATAAAACCATCGGCAGTGGGGATGACTCCTTCAACACGTTCTTCAGCGAGACTGGGGCTGGCAAGCATGTGCCCAGGGCGGTGTTTGTGGACCTGGAACCCACCGTGGTCGGTAGGTACTGGGGCACTTGGGCAGCTTTCCTGGGACAGTGAGAGAGTCTCCCTAAAGCCCCACCCACATCCCCTGTGCTCCTTTGAATCCTTCCCCAGAAAGGATGGGACACACGAGTATATGCCTGTGACTGTGTTAGGTGACAAACTACAGGGTGAGTGCTTCAAGTGTCTTTGGCACCGAGGCTCCTAATGCAGGAGAACCTAATATCCAGGAAAAAGAGGCTGGTAATAGATTCACTCGAGGCCCTCTCAGACCCAGGCAGGTGGTTGTGTAGACCAGGGTGCAGGGTGCCCGGTCACGGGTCCTTCGTTAACGCTGCCCACAAGGTGTTGCTGGTGCACAAGGGTCTTGACCTGCATCTTAGGCAGAAGGTAAATAGAGAACATTCCTTGGGATCCACCAGCTGAGAAGCCTGAGGTGATGGCCAGGGAGAGCTGCAAAGAGACGCACCTTTCATGGCCACCCAGGAGGAGACAGAATGTCAGCCTGAAGTCTGTGAGCCGCAGGCCACCTAGAGTGCCCTGTCGGGACTGCCTGGCAGAAGTCACACTGACCTGGTGACTATCTAATATGTAAGGGCTTCTTAGGCACACTGTTGCTGTAGCTACAGCTGGGAAGAAATAATCGTGTGTGTGCAGGTGTGAGCTTTTTCCCTTCTTTGGGAACCGGTCAGATTGGACTTTGTACCTCCAGTTGACTTTCCCTGCTAGGGCCACAGATCGCAGTTGTGGTCTGCACGTCACAGAGAGACATTTCCTGTGAGACACTGACACTGCTGACCCCCAAGGCCCAGCATGTGCGTGGTAGATGCGGCGGGTCCCCGAATCCCTCCCTCTTGGTGAGTTAACAACAGGCCTGAAAGACACGCGGCCCATGCATCCTCTTTGTAGATGAAGTGCGCACGGGGACCTACAGGCAGCTCTTCCACCCGGAGCAGCTGATCACCGGGAAGGAGGACGCAGCCAATAATTACGCCAGAGGCCACTACACCATCGGCAAGGAGATCGTCGACCTGGTCCTGGACCGGATCCGCAAACTGGTAAGAGGGCGTCCTGTGAACGTTTCCCTGGACGGGAGGGCGGGTGGGGATGGGGACCTCAAGGTCCCTCTGGCCAAACCCCAGGCCAGAATCTTGAGTCCCCGTCTTCCTTCACGGGTGGCTTCGTGCATCCATCATCCATCCATCTTAACGTCCGCCTTGCTTTGCTTCTGAGTGTCCCGCGTGTGCGCTGTGGACGATTCGAACGCGTAGTGTCCTGCAGAGGAAAAGAGGAGTGACCGTGGCTCGCTGGAGGTCGGCGGTGTGGCTTCCGTAGGCGCTGACCCGCGGTCTGTGATTTCTCTCAGGCGGATCTGTGCACGGGGCTGCAGGGCTTCCTCATCTTCCACAGTTTCGGAGGCGGCACCGGCTCTGGGTTCGCGTCTCTGCTCATGGAGCGGCTGTCGGTGGACTACGGCAAGAAGTCCAAGCTGGAATTTGCCATTTACCCAGCTCCCCAGGTGTCCACGGCCGTGGTGGAGCCCTACAACTCCATCCTGACCACCCACACGACCCTGGAGCATTCCGACTGTGCCTTCATGGTGGACAACGAAGCCATCTACGACATATGTCGGCGCAACCTGGATATCGAGCGGCCCACGTACACCAACCTCAATCGTCTGATCGGGCAGATCGTGTCCTCCATCACGGCCTCCCTGCGATTCGATGGGGCCCTGAACGTGGACTTGACGGAATTCCAGACCAACCTGGTCCCGTACCCCCGCATCCATTTTCCCCTGGCCACATACGCCCCGGTCATCTCTGCCGAGAAGGCCTACCATGAGCAGCTGTCCGTGGCTGAGATCACCAATGCCTGCTTCGAGCCAGCCAACCAGATGGTCAAGTGTGACCCTCGGCACGGCAAGTACATGGCCTGCTGCATGTTATACAGGGGGGACGTGGTCCCGAAAGATGTCAACGCAGCCATCGCCACCATCAAGACCAAGCGCACCATCCAATTTGTGGATTGGTGCCCGACTGGATTTAAGGTAGGACTGGGTGATGCAGAGTGGTTTTCACCGTCAGCAGCGGCAGACCCAGCACAGCATGCCCTTTGTGGAGAATACCCCCCTTCAATGGCAGCCAGCCCTTTGGTCATAAATTAGCCAGAGTGATAATATATTCATTGGTTCCTTTTGAACTTCCTTCCTGAGTTATCACACTATATATCTGTGGTGAGAATTTTTCTTAAGAGAATAGGACATTTTTGGAACAATCTCTATTCCTTTTTTGGGTGACAAATCAGTGTGGGGAAATGTAGTCTGGATTTAGAAATGTAGAAATTTTCAAGGCATTTTGATAATTTATGTGGATATTTGAAATTGGCATTACCATAAACATTGATGTTGCTAAAATCTACTTCATTTCACAGGCATATAGAAATTAATCCTAATTTAAATGTCCCATGCAGTCTGATTTAAAGAAAAATTTCCATGAATATTTTTTGGGGAAAAGTGGCAACACATTTATTTCTCTTTTGGTAGGCTCAGCAATTTTGGCCTGAGTTTGCCTTCCACATAGTTTTTATCAACCTTCCATTTGATACAGGATAGGAAACTTGTCACTTTGAAGCTTTGTCCAATACTTGAATACTAAGCCCTGTCAAGCTTTCTACCTGGAAAAATGGGCTTCTCTCTGCCTTGCTTTTCATGCCATCTCTGCTTGTTCAGAACTCACTGAACCAGTGAGCTTACCGGTGAGCTTACTGCCCTGGGTCCTTTTTTTTTTTAAGATTTTATTTATTTAACAGAGATCACGAGTAGGCAGAGAGGCAAGCAGAGAGAGAGAGTGCGAAGCAGGCTCCCTGCTAAGCAGAGAGCCCAATGTGGAGCTAGATCCCAGGACCCTGTCTGGTTAAAGGCAGAGGCTTTAACTCACTGAGCCACCCAGGCGCCCCTGCACTGTCCTTAACTAGCACTTTCTATTCTGCACTCAGGACTCGGCATGATTGGCAGACCAGCCACCTATCGTAAATAACTTTATGTGAACACAGGCACACCTGTTCTTTGGTGTGTGGTTGAGGCTGCTTTTGTGCTGCAGATAGAATTAGCATTTGTCACCATGACCATGTGGCCTGCCCAGCTTAGGATATGTGCTGTCTTGACATTTATAGACAAAGTTTGCTGAGCCTGGTTCTAACTGACCCTGTGTATCACTGCCCAAAGCTCTGGGATACATTGTCCCCTGGTTTGAAAACTTAGAATGCCTCCCCTTTGGTTCCAGGTCTTGGATATCACCCCCTTTCTACTCAGCACGCATATAGTCCACCTCTGGCTGCAGTGGTGGCAACAGCCCTCGGACTTCTGACAGCATTCCTGTCATCCTGTGATGCACAGGCTCACTCCCTTGATGGGAGATGCGGGGGGGGGGGTGATCTCCCCTCGTGATAAAACCATTGCACTCTGACTTGAGTGGAAGAGGTGTCAGCTACAGAAATGAATCCCCATCAGTGGAAGCCTATGGAAAAAATTTTATCTGAAGACTAGAAAGCAGTATCCCTTTTTAGAAGAAACAGTCCTGTTACCTGAGTACCTTACGTGGCTCAAGTGCTAGGACAAAGCCCTTCCGGCAGCTTGGACCTGAGCCAGGCTGGCCGGCTCCAGGACTCCTTTCTTCTCCCCATTGTCCTTGTCCAGAAACCCACAGCCTGCTCAGCTGACTCCTTGCCTGGCATGAGGAAGGCAACACAGGTCTTATTTCCACGAAAGCAGTCACCACTTCTGGGTTGGGCTGAAGCTTCACAGACTGCTTTCTTCCCCTTTTCTCTCGCAGGTGGGCATCAACTACCAACCCCCCACTGTCGTCCCCGGGGGTGACCTGGCCAAGGTGCAGCGGGCCGTGTGCATGCTGAGCAACACGACCGCCATTGCCGAGGCCTGGGCCCGCCTGGACCATAAGTTTGACCTCATGTACGCAAAGCGAGCCTTTGTGCACTGGTACGTGGGGGAAGGCATGGAGGAAGGGGAGTTCTCTGAGGCCCGGGAGGACCTGGCAGCTCTAGAGAAAGATTATGAAGAGGTGGGTGTGGATTCCGTGGAAGCAGAGGCTGAAGAAGGGGAAGAATACTGAATGGGAGTGGGGCTCGCAGGAGTTTCCCTGCCCCCGCCCCCGCCCCCTCCTGCCACCCTGCAGCACATCTTGTTCCCAGTTGTTCACAATTAAAGCTTCTGTATGAAACCTCTATTGTGACGCACTGCTGGTACACACTCCTCTGCCTGCAGGGATGGGGGGAGCGGACCCCAAGGCTGGGCCACACGGAAAGCTGTCCCGGCCTGCACTGCAGGAGTGGGGTACTGCCTTGCTCACATCTGTAAGGAGCCACTGCTTATGTGACATGCCCTGAGGGGAAACAGTGTTTCCTAGATTCTAGGAATCTAGAAATTTCCTAGATTCTAGGAAAACTGAGTTCAGTTTTCAGTTGTGCTTGTCATTTTTCAGGCTTCTCTGTTAATGGCACCAGGTAAGAGTTTGGAACTGGAGTTTGAACATTTGAGGTCTATGGGAAGGGGATGTTGACAAAGTCCCTAACACCGTGGGTCACATGTAGGCTGAGAAAAATTTTTTTTTAATTCACATTTATTTATTTATTTATTTATTTTAAAGATTTTATTTATTTATTTGACAGAGAGAGATCACAAGTAGGCAGAGAGGCAGGCAGAGAGAGAGAGAGAGGGAAGCAGGCTCCCCGCCGAGCAGAGAGCCCGACTCGGGACTCGATTCCAGGACCCTGAGATCATGACTGGAGCCGAAGGCAGCGGCTTAACCCACTAAGCCACCCAGGTGCCCCTTTACTTTTATTTTTTTAAGGATTTATTTATTTGTTTGTCAGAGAGCGAGAACGCACATAAGCAGGGGGAGCGGCAGGCAGAGGGAGAAGCAGTGTCCCTGCTTGAGCAGGGAGCCCAATGCAGGATTTGATCCCATGACCGTGGGATGATGACCTGAGCTGAAGGCAGACGCTTAACTGAGTGAGCCATCCAGGCGTCCCTAGGGTGAGGACATTCTGGGTTGCGGGGGAAGGAGTCTTAACTGGATTTTGCTTGGCAACCACAGCTTACAGCTCTAGGTTCATAGCACGGTTCATCCTTGACTGCGTTGTACGGGTACCTTGTAGGACAGCCTCCCCACCTTCATGCTCAGGCCCTAGCTGAGCGCCCTGGAAAGTCTCAGCAAAAGCACTGCCCCTTTCCCTTTAGCAAAACGTGTTGATGGCTGTTTATGAAAGATCTAGGAATACAGTTGACCCTTGAATAACAGGATTGTGCAGGGCCAATTGTACGTTGATTTTCTATAGTACAGCAGTGTAAATGTGTTTCCCTTATGGGTTCTTTTTTGGCTAGCTTCCTTTTATGGTAAGAAATACGGTATATAATACAAAGCATTTGTTAATCAACTTTATATTACTGGTAAGGCTTCCTATTGAGAGTAGACTACTAGTAAATAAGATTTGGGGAGTCAAGTTATATTTGGATTTTTTAACAATGCAGGGGGGTTGGTGCCCCTAACCCTTGTGTTGTTCAAGGGCCAACTGTATAGATATTTTCTCTCCAATTTGAAAATAAGGTACAGGAGGGTGAAATCACTGGTTTAAGTCACTTGCTTAGTTCAATTATAGCACAGCCAGGCCCACTAGGCAGAACTGATTCTAAATCCTTGTCTTAATATATTCAAAAGGTGATAGAAAACAGCTTGGATGGACCCTTGGTTTTTCACAAAGCTTTATTACGAACTAGGGGAAGCCCAGATAGCCTCTGCTAGGAGGGTGGGAGAGGCCAGAGCTGGGGGGTATGAGAAGTCTGCCCGTCTCAGGTGCTGCTCCGTGTGGGGCTCTTGCCCGGCCCGCCCCCCTTGGGCAGCCTGGTGGCACTGGGTTGTCGGGGCATCCTTTGGCTGGATCCTTCCCGGCCACCGCGCTCTGCCAGTGCTGGGCCTCCACTCAGAGCCGCGCTGCCTTTGTTTCTCCCTGAGCAGACACAGAACACAATCATTAGGAACCAGGGCAGACTCCACAGTTGCCACATCGACCACATTTGTGTTCCTGGCACATTACGTCTAGCACATCTCTGTCCGACCTTTCAGCCAGGAACCCTCTGTCAGCCCTGAGCCCTGAGGCTGAGGACTGCCTGGAGATGGCACATCCAAGAGAAATCCTAGGCAGAGTGCAGGAGGCCCTAGAGCACGGGTCCTAGGACAGAAGCAGTGCAAGGGGCAATGGGGAAAGTCCACAAGGCCCATTTCGGGAAGTGAGCTCAGCTGGTTGATCCTGCCCAGGAAAGTGAAGGACCCGGCCGGCCACCAGTACTCCAGGGGGGGCTCATCAGCTGGACTGCTGCCTCCGGCCCCCCGGCACTCCTGCTCCAAATTGCCCACAGCTCAACTGCTTGCAGTGATGGTGCAGGAGGCACAACCCTCAAGAATGAAAATTAGGGGGCGCCTAGGTGGCTCAGTGGGTTAAGCCGCTGCCTTCCGCTCAGGTCATGATATCGGGGTCCTGGGATTGAGTCCTGCATCAGGCTCTCTGCTCAGCAGGGGGCCTGCTTCCCTTTCTCTCTGCCTGCCTCTCTGCCTATTTGTGATCTCTCTCTGTCAAATAAATAAAATCTTTTAAAAACAAAAACAGAAACAAAAAAAAACATATTTTTTTTAAAAAATGGAAATTAGGGTACGCCTAGGTGGCTCAGTTGGTTAAGCAACTGCCTTTGGCTCAGGTCATGATCCTGGAGTCCCGGGATCGAGTCCCGCATCGGGCTCCCTGCTTGGGAGTCTGCTTCTCCCTCCGACCCTCCCCCTTCTCATACTCTCTCAAATAAATAAAATCTTAAAAAAAAAAAGAGGAATGGAAATTGAACTTTTGGATTTGGGTCTTGGAAGCTCTTTCTCACAGGCGTTTCCTGCCTACCTCAAAGTATTTCGCAAACAGTTGGTGGTCAAGCCGCTTGCACTTGAGCTCAGCTCCCAGATCCTGTGACCGGGTTCCTGCCCCTGCTGAGGGTTGAGTGCTCAAAAGAGACTTGCCCTGACCACAGGTAGTCGCATTCAGATGGAGACCACTGCTGCAGATAGCTCCTGACTTATAATTTACTTACCTTACCCTCTTTCTATGAAGACCGGAAAATCTGCAACCATGCTTGGGCCAGAGCTTTATTTTAAAGGAATGGTTTCCTTGGCCTCAGGGTGTTGACAGCATTCATAAGACTGACAGGACACCAGAGGGGACAAAAGGTGCCCAGAGAGAAGGCTCACCCACTGGGTCACAGTTCCCTCATATCGGGCCTCCATCGGCCAGGGCTCTTCTCCAGTCTGGTGGGGTCCACCCTGCAGACTCTGAACAGGGTATGTGTCCCGTGTTTGACCTCAACCTCAACATCAGTTAGTAATCTAATAAATAGCCTGCACAGGGGACTTCTAGATTTTTGGAGAAAAGACACCATGAGGTTTCTTAGGGGGCATATTAAGTCATTTCTGTTTCCCTGTCTGTCGCGGTGAACAAGGGAGGCCCCTGCATTTGCAGACCCTGGACATCAGACTTGCTTTCCCAGCTCTGTGACACAACTACACTCTCCCCTTCCTACAGAGCATTTCTGAAAAGCTCCTCTCCAGAGAATAGGGCGTCTCTGCTGCCCAGTGGGCTGGAAAGGGTGACAGTGGGGGCACATTTGAAATTCTGACAGCTCAGATTTTCCCTTGCTTTGCCACCCTGGGCTTCACACTCAAGTGTTTGCATACAGTTGATTCAACAAAGATGTAATAACAGGTTACCCAGGGCTGAGGGCATGTGGTAGGGTGAAGCCGGGCCAACTCAGCCTGCAAGTGACTCATGGAAAAGACACAAATCAGAGAGCTGTCACCGCACATTTCCTTTCTCCTGTTACAAATGCTGCTATCTGGTCCCCACTGACTGGTCAAGGGGCAAGGATCCTATCTCTTACGGATGCATGAACCCCACCACCTTGCAGCTCCCAACATGCTGTTGCCCACTCTGAGGCCATGTCCCTCTCTAGGCTGGCCTGGCTGCCATGACTCCTCTGTAACACCCAGCCTAGTTCGGGGTACTTAAGTGTCCCACAAACTCAGCTCGGTGCACTTCTGAAGGACTTGCAAGTACAGTTCACCCCTGACAAATGGCAAGGTGGATCTCAGATGTGGGCCTCAGTCTGAATGTAGCTTTTCTTCAGCACCCCACACACTGGAACTTCCTCTCCCTCTCAGTATAGTGACCAGGGCCCTTCTGGAAACTCAAGGATGAGAGAAAAGGAGAAAACAGCAAATAAAGCTCATCTTTAACCTTGATGAGGCTCATAATCCCTGGAAATAAGACACCGGTGTAACTTTGAGCCATAAAAGGCATTAAGAGCACTATCTAACAATGAAAGTAGACCATTTATCCAGCTCTGTGCAATTCTTAGAACCTTTGAAAATCACGTGCTCTCAGTGGGGAGACCCATGCAGGCCTGGGGAGGTTGAGGAGAGTGACATTCTGGTCTCAGGAGAACGGTGTACAGGGCCTATTGGTGGTCAGACCTGCTCTGCTAAGCCTGACTCAGCCATGCGCCCCTGGACCCTGCAAGAGACTTTCTGGGGCTGGTCCTATCTGCCCCAGGTCCCTGCATGGGGTAATCAGGGTCAGAGGGAATGGAGGATGGAGCTCAGCCAAAGGTGGGAGGAGTGATATGCTCTCCCAGGCCCAAAACCTGAGCGGCCCCCAGACAGCTGAAGACGACCACTGAAGACAATGACCACTGAAGGTTAAAATGTCTGTCACAACAAAACCCCAAACGCAACCCAAAACGCATACCCTACGGCCAGGGATCTGACTCATTCCAGTGGACCCACTGTGTCATTCCTTTACCTCTGGTGTGGCCCATGTGATCCTGACTCCCCATCCCCTGCGAGCCCCTTCTGCAGAGCTGGAGGGATCGAGGGGTCACAGAAAGCAGCCTGAATGTGGGCTGCTGTTCCCATCCTGCCTACGATCCCCGGGAGCGGCCTTTCTCCATGGTGCCAGTGCTCCCTTGTGCTCAAATGGGCTAGTGGGGCTGTGAGGCCAAATATTAGTGGCCATGAGTGTACACCAGATGCATGGTGTGAGGAAGGAAAAGAACAGGGGGTCAACACAGCACAGCAGGCACCCCAGTATATGCTCAAGGCTGGCTGGCAAGGCTAGTGGCCGGGGTGAGTGAGTGGTCAGGACCATCCCTCACTGCTACCACAGGCAGGTCTGCACCAAGCAGCCAGTCCTGCTGCCCCTTCCAGCCGAGTACACAGGAAGGGCTTGATCTGTGCTTCCAGAACGCCAAGGACTCGTGTACTATGGACATGCATACACGCCTCTTCAACACAAGCCTATGCTTCCTTGGGGGAATGACCCCTCTTGCATGTGCACCTGCAGCCCTGATTCAGTGTTTTGGGGAAAGTGTCGCTGTGATTGTCCCTGAGCCATGCTGTCCAGTAGAGATAACAGTACAATAGAGATACAATGTAAGCCACACGTGGCATTTTCTGGGAGCCACATTAAAAAGTTAAAAAACTAGGAAATTAAGTAAGGTATTTTAATTAGCTCAAAATGGGCAGTGTCATCACTTCAACATGTAAAGTATAGAGTTTCCCAGGATGCCTGGGTGGCTCAGTTGGTTAAGTGTCTGCCTTTGGCTCAGGTCATAATCTCAGTGTCCTGGGATCAAGCCCCACATCGGGCTCTCTGCTCAGTGGGGAGTCTGCTTCTCTCTCAGCCTCTGTAACCCCCCGACCTCCACTCATGCTCTCTTTCTCTCAAATAAATATATCTTTAAAAAAATAGATATAGTTTCCCTAAACTTCAACAGAGAAAACTCCATTGCATTTTATTTTTCCTCAGTGACCACACCCCCACCAAGACAAGCATTTATTCCTGTGTGCTCTTGGGGTCTTCTGCTTCTCCATTTTCTGCCTGGTAAAGGCAGAAATGAATGAGGTGATCAGTGACAGTCCCCACAGGCCACCTGGATGGCCAGGGGACAGGGGCCCTGATGACCCGCCGTTCCTATTGCAGCTTACCAGATCGAACTCCCGAGTGGGGCTCCTGCTCCCGGTCTGCAGCAGCTCCACACCCCGATTCCATGGGAAACCTAAGGCCAGTTCACCCCAACAGCCTCAAACTGCCATCACAACGCTAGGCTACCACAGGCCTCCACCTGATCACTCTGATGACTCTCCTCATTTTCTCCCCTCTATTACCCTGCCCAAGCTCTGTGTGGAGAGATTCTGTGCATGTGGTCTCAGAGCTTTTGGGTCTCTGATGGCCTCGGCCTCTTCGCCACTGTACAATCCTGTCATGGCCTCTCATGTGCCCAGCTCCCCTTCAGTGCCTCCCCACCAAACTCTCTTCCAGGCTGCACTCTCCCCTCACTGTATCTCCCCAGGGCCTCTGTGTCCTCATATTCCGGTTGCCAAATGCCCAACCCAGGAGACCCAAGGCCTAAGCACTTGAGAAAACCTCATGGGGCCCAGCACTCCACGCACACCACTCCTATCCCTGTGCTTGGGGCTTCCTCCCCACCACCCTTGGAACCCCTCGATGCCAGTGCTCCCAATACTAAACCCACAGTACCCCTTGACTCTACCCTCCCCTCTTCTTCCCCCGCAACCCCAAGCTCAGGCCTGCTGCCACAGAGGCCTGGGCCTGCACCTCTGGCTGGAGCCCTCCCCACTCCCCCCAACTCAAAGGGCTACAGGGAAACAGGACTCTGATTCCGGTTAACACTTGCTGTTCCAGCAAGGCCAGCTACACTGGCTTCCTCCTATCTCTGTCACCTTTGATTGGTCCAGCCTTTGCCCTCCCTGGAAGGAAGACTTGGCCATCTCACAGCCCCTGAGTCCTCAGCCCTGAGAGCCAGCTTGGCACCCAGCCACTGGGTGAGCAAGCAGCAACGCCCCCTCAAATGAGGAGGGCTGTCCCCAGTATCTCCCTCCTTCTGTCCACTGATTCTTCAATTCAGCCTTGTAGTCTACACATGTCTGCCTGGACCTGCCCCTTGGCCCTCCCCCACCTGGCCAGCCTGAGCTCCAGGCGGCATCTGGAACAGCAAGGTGGGTGATGTGCAGAGGGACATGGAGAGGACAGCCAGGGCACCTGTGGGATCTCAGGCCCTCACACACCCCTGGCTCGGGCTCCAGCTTCATCACATGTGGCAATCCCTGGAAGGTTCCCTTGCCTCAGGAAACAGGCAGGAAAGGGCAATCACAGGTTATACTACCTGCCTGGGCGGGTGGTGGCATCTCAGAGGCCAAGGCATTTCTCACACCTAAGGCATTACTCTCTACATGAAAGTAAAGGCTCCTGGTCCTCTGCCTCTTGTCCTCCTCTGGGGTGAGGGCACCTCCACAGAGCATAAGTCTCACCTAGCAGAGCTGGCCCCTAGGGAGTGGGGGGCACTGGTCCCATTCTGGAAGTACTGCAGGTTGTCTCTAATAAACTGAGCCATGAAATCGCGTCCCGGCTTCTAAGTTGTGTGACAGGAATGGCCCATAAGGTCCTGTCCTAGCAGCTCATGGAAGCTGCTTTAACAAGCTCCCCTGATCTGGGGCCACAGCAGTTTCCACAGAAACAAGAAAGAGCACCAACCCCCAGAGATAAACCAATAAACGCAACCTGCAAAAGGAGAGAACAGGCAGCAAGAGAACCGGAGGGAACCGGGGGGCCCTGGAGAGAGAGGCGGGTGCGTGGCAGCTGGGCCGTGGAGCAGAACCGGAGAGGCCGCAGGCCGCGGGGCCGAGGAAAAGGAGGGCCTTGCAGGGGGACTACAGTTCTTGGCAGAGAGAAAGGAGGCCTCTGGAGGTCAGAGAGAGACACAAAGAGAGTAGACAGAGCGTGGATCAGTTAGGAAGCCTGCGCTCCAGTGCCCAGGGCCTCTCAGGACAGGGGGCATGGGTACCCAGGGCCCTGGCACTTCCCCCCAAGGGGGCCCAGCCTGCGCCCAACCCAAACACCAGCCCCTTCTCAGGACATCTGTGAGAGCCTGAGGGCTTCTGGCCAAACATCCAGAGTGTTTCTGAAATTGGGAGCAGATGCAACACACCAAGTGGATGCAGTTGGAGCTCCGCTGTGACTCCCTTGTTAGCAGCATCTGCTTACCCCCCCCCCCCCACACACACACGTTGTGACTCTCAAGAGTGAGGAGGCCCCTGACACTTGCGCCCAGTGCCGTGCCCACTCAGGCCTCTGTGCTCCATGTGTCTAGGGCAGCCCAGGGCTGCCAGGCAGACCCCTGTCCTGCGATCTGAGGAAGGAAGCTTAGCTGGCTACATTCCTGAGCAGCACCTGGGCCCCAGTGGGGTGCAAGCAAAGAGGGGGCAGGAAGGCCTCTGCCTGACCCACTCCCTCAGCATTTTTCTGGAGGCTTGTACACACCTTAAGAACAAGAACCCAAACCACCTTGTTCCTGTCTTTGTGGAATGAAAGCACTTCTACCCAAGGAGGTAGGCAGAATCCTAGACGAGGCCTCGCCTGCTTGGGCCACCCTGGACACCCAGCTTGCAACCGCCTGATCTGGACCTGCACATGTACACTCTTAAGGGTAGCAACGATGCCAAAGCTGGGGATAGGACACCAAGAGGGGAGCCCTTGGGTGGTCCCTGCTGTCCGGGGAGAAGACCCACAGTAGGACTGGGCCACTCAGGGCCAAGCCCGCATTGCGCCTGGCGCTGCCCACTTCCCTCCCCTGCCACCCACCACCTGAACCGCAGGGGCAAGGGAGCACCGGGCCCAGCTCTGACCTCGGGTCTCGGGCACGCTCGATGTGGGCAGAGACACGGATGTAGGATCCTGGGCCTCGCCCGCCAGCCTCTGCCCAGCACACATGGATTTGAGCATCTGGAAGACGGCGAGGGGAGCCACATTCAGCTTCAGCAGGTCCACCAAGATCCTGGAGAGAACACAAGGTGGTGGGCAGTGAGCTCCCCTCGCTCGGGGCCTAGGAGGGCCACCTCCCTCAGGACACCGATTCTACTCCGGGCACCCAAAGGGGTCCGAAAAGGGCGGGAGATATCCTCCAGACCAAAGGCCCGGGGCGAAGAGAGGGAGAGCAGGGGCGTCTGGGGGTAGGACGAGCGCACACTCCCGCCCGCGCGCGCTCACTTGAACACGTCGGGGTCGATGGCACCGCCCGCCGCCTGCGCCAGCTCGTACAATTCCATCTCCTCGGCGCTCAGCACCTTCTTCCGCCGCAGCGCGAGCTTCTGCAGAGCCGCCTCTAGCCCCGGGGGCGCTCCCGGCCCGGGCCCAGCGCCCGCCGCCGCCATGTAGCCGGCCGGCGGGAAGGTGAGCGCTGCGCTTGCAGTTGTGTTCCGGCCCCCGCCGCGCCCTCCGCCGCTCCCACAGCGCCCTCTACTGGCCCCCGCCGGCCCTTCCTCTCCCCGCCTTACTTCAGAGGGCAGGGACCGGTTTGTCTTCTCTCTGATCTCCATTTACCTGCGGGATGAGAAGGGATACAAGCAAAAAAAATGTTCATCTTTAGCCCCGAAAGCTGACCTGTAACCTGTATAGTTTTGATAAGGATCAAATAAGGACTGGCTGCTACATTCTTAAAGGGTCTCATGATTGCCTGTACATCTCAAAGACAGTTAATAGAGAGCTGAAGGATAAGCAACGGAGTAATCTTGGCGAAAGCAGCCTTAGGACTAGAAATTCCAAGAAGACATTTATGACCTATTACTCCCTGAACGGCTCCTATGCCTGGAACACTTAGCATATAACCACCAGCTTCATACAGCAAAAGTAGTTTGTGCCTACAAGTCCTGTCCCTGTGCTATTTGAATGAACTTACTAAGTTGCAACATAGTCTCAAGAATATTTTCCTGACAGCTGCAATCAGTGGTCCCACAATAGGGAGATGTATTAGGCATGGGGGATACTGAGGCGGGCCGCAGAGACACATTTCTGGGCGTTCAGAGTCAGCCTTCATTGGTCATTCTCACTTGGGCAGCAGCACCCAGCGCAGTGTTTGGAAAATAATAGTAGGCGCTCAATAAATGCCTGTCGGAAGGTCAGTCATTGCGGTGTATAATTATTCTGCGCCGGTTCCCCATTAGGGGGCGCGCCTCCCGGACCCTAATAAACAGCTTCTCTTTGCGCGCACGCGCGTTCCTTCCAGCTCCCACATTCGGAGAACTCAGGGTTAAGGAACACTGCTGCTGCGCACGCGCCTTCGGAGATGTAACCCCCTAAACCCTGCCGACCTTCATTTTGCGCATGTGCCTTTTGCGATAACTGCGCGCAGAGTTGAAGGTGCGTTTCCCGCCTGGGTAGGGTAGGCGTGATGCCAGGCGCAGCTTGATGACGACATTTCGGCGCCGGATAGCCGAATGGCGGTCTCCGTCCCTTAGGCGCGGGATTTTATGGGTCCCACAGGTGAGTGGTGGGAGCCGCGCGCGGGACGGTCTCATGTCCCGGCGATACCCCGAATCTCCGCCGAAGCCTTCTCTGTTCCTACACGAGCCGTAGGCCTCAGGCCGGACGTTGGTGTCTGTGCCCCGAGCCTGGACAGCCGGCCGGCTGGGAAGCCAAGGGCCGGGCTGCGCCCTCATGGCCATCTTCCAGGGCTGCGCCCTCATGCCACCTTCTCGCGCGCCTCGCACACCCCATCTTGGTGGGTGCTCGGTTGACGTTCGTTGAACGGAGTTGGCGGAGGGAGAGATTCGAGTTAAAGTGGAGCCTTGGGCTCAACAAGCTATGTGGGAGGAAGAGCCGAGTGTGGATTCTCACCTGACTCTTCTTCCCGGTGTGGGTCGAGCTTCCTGAGCCTCAGTTTCTTCATCTGTAATATGGAGATCCCGAGGCTCACTTCACAGGGCAGTTGTGAGCGGCAAATGGGAGCATATTCTGCTTCTCAGCAGCCAGAGGGAAACAGTGGCAGTAGTGTGATTTTGCTTGGCGTGATCGGTGCTGCCACTCCGAGAAGAAACCTCAAAACAGGATCCGAAGCAGCCACTGAATAAAGTGGCCGTGAAGTGGCGGATGAAAGAACACTTTGTACATGCGGAGAAGAGTATGATGGAGGAGCCTGGCTGTGGCAGGGTTAGAGAACAGGGAGTTAAGAGACAACTGCCCTCTCCCGAAAAGACTCCTTGGTTTGGCGCCTCTGGCCCTCAGTCCTTGAGCTGATGCCATTTCAGGCTGCCACCTCATCATCTCTAGCGCTCTGCCCTTTGCAAACAGGCCAGGATTTTATGCTGCTTTGATTATTTTACTTTGGTCATCTTTATCGCGCTATTCTCTTGGTTCAGGACTAAGGCCTTTTAGGTCTTCCTTAAAACTGAATTTGATAGCCAGTGTCATGAAGAATTGAAAAAAACAAGGAGGTTGTTTCTGTTGCCAAGAGACAGAGATGCACATCTCTCAGTTCCTCCACTGCCTCACAGCTTCCTTGCACCTGGTCTTTCCTCATCCACATGCACTTCCATTTGCCACCTCAGCACACTTACTCATGCTGTGGGCAGAGCTGTACCAGGAAGACCATCATCAGTGGGACTCAGTGGTCTCTGTTTCTGTTCAGTCCATGTCTGGATAGTTTCAGTTTCTGAACTGGGTGGGCAGAGAGATAGGAATCTAGAGAGTTGCTCCTGATTTTCTGATGGCTTGTTCAAAAACTCCCTTGGCTGCGCTTGCTGATCCCTTCCATTCATTCCATTCATTCTCGTGGAGCACAGTGACGTACTTGTCTTCGTGGAACATGTGTTAAGAGGTCCATGTGTTTGAATCTTGACTCTGCCATTTACCAGCTAAGTGAGGGCATGTGATTTACCTCCTTTTTGCTTCCACTTCTTTTTTTTAATCCCTATTGACCTTGCAGGGTTGATGTGAGGATATATATTTTCGATTCTTCCTTAGCAAACTTAGCAGCTTGAAACTGCATCTGCTTATTATCTCACAATAATACAGTCCAGAAGTCTACACAGGCTCCACTGGGTTCTCTGCTTAGGATATCACAAGATTGAAATGGAGGTGTTGGTTGGCTTTATTCTTACCTAAAAGCCCTCAGAAAGAATCTTTTTCCGAGCTTATTCAAGTTGCTTGCAGAATCTAGTTCCCTCGGGTTGCACAATTAAGGTCCCCGTTTCCTTACTGGCCAGCCGCTGGCACTGCTCTGTATCTTGTGGTCCACCCCCTTGAGACTCAGTCTCATCTGTCAAATTCCTTCATAACCCTTACATGAGCATTTGACTGAATACCCAAGGATAGGAATCTTGGAGGGCTGTCTTGAAAATTCTGCCAACCCCAGAGGATTAAATGAGGAAATATATGGCGGGATCCTAGAAGCAGGTGTGGCCCCTAGCAAGTACTGTACAAGCTTCACCAAGGATTTGCCACTGCAGGCTTGGCTCTGAAGCTGGCCATAATGGAATGTGTCAAACTGGCATTTCTTTTTTTGTTTAAGATTTTTATTTATTTATTTGAGAGAGAAAGAGAGCAAGTGTGGGCACAGAGGGAAAGAGAGAAACAGAGTCCCCGCTGAGCAGGGAACCTAAGACAGGGCTCCATCCTAGCTCCCTGGGATCACGCCCCAAGCTGAAGGCAGAGGCTTTAGCCCCCTGAGCCACCCAGGCACCTCTAGACTGACATTTCTATAAAACCTGGCATTTGGCAGTGCGGAGTGTGTTGAGTTCTACAAATACTCTCCTGGCCCTTGTGAGGCAATGTAACGTTCTGTTGTGTGGCAGACGTTGAGATGTCACCTTTGTTTTTTCACAGTGGTTTCCTAAGACGGCCGTTGTCTGTGGGTCCCAAGAGGTTGCAATGGCGTTTCCTCACCTGCAGCAGCCCAGCTTTCTGCTGGTAAGTACCACCTGCCTCCAGGAACGTCAGCCTGATGATAGTTCTATAGCCCAGGGACTTTCAAGTTCTTTCCCCTGACCTGAACTGTCTTCTGGTAGTTCTTTGAGGGGATGCTAAGGAAGCTGGCCTGGGGTTAGAATCCTTAGACTTGACTCTGCCCCCTACTTGGCAGGACATTGGGTTTACTCTACCTCTGAGCCCTGGTTTTCTCACCTACAAGATGAGTTTCTCACCTCCAAGGTAGGTTGATTCAAATGCAGTTTTCATGACTTCCCGGGGCCTGGGAAGGCTCATGTGAAAGGATATACATCAGAATTTTTGCATCTTGTAAATCTTTACATGCTTCACGGGGTATTCTAATAACCCCAGCTGTTATCCTTAGAAAATGGCGTGACTACACTCTCAGCATTAAACATGATGCTGGGAAGTTATGTTTGAGGCAGATAGCCATGGTGAGGATTCCTTATTTCAGTTCCCGGAAGATGCTTTCTGTAAACATTCATTTAGAAGGACATGCTTCCTTAGTGCCCCTTCTAGAGTCAACACTTGCAGTGCTCCTGGCACCCAGTGGGTAGAGGCCAGACATGCAGGGAGTGTTCCCACAGCGCGTGACACAACATCCCAAATCTTTATCTTTGACTGCGACACCATCCTCATTTGGAGGTGGCTAAGGCCTTCAATTTCCTTGGGCATAGCCGTTTTGGTTCAAATTCTGGCATTTTTTCCTGATCTTCATCCACACTCCATGATCTTGGATAGATTTCCTTCCTTCTTGTCTTAAATATTTCTTGGCCTGTCCAGTGCCTTCACGATTAGTGTCAGCATTTGGTTGAAACCATCTGTTGTTTCTAGCCTGCCTTGTTTCTTAAGGTAATGAATTCATTTGTCCCATTATCTACTGAACACCGGATTACTTGGTTAAGAGGGCTTCCGGTCTCTCCCTTGTTTTGTCAGGCATCTTTACTGATGATCACAGTTGTGTCATCACAGGGAAATTTCCAGTTTGTGTGTGTGTACACTCAGGGAGTACTCTGTGGTCTGTGAGTGGTGCCCTACACAGTAAGGGTGCTCTCCTGGCTGTGGGGCTGACCCTAGAACTGAGACCCTGCTCTGGATTGGGTGGAAGTCACTTCTGTCGTGAAATTGTGTAGTACCCTGCTGGAACTGGGGATGCCTGACAGAGGGTGCAGGGAAGAAGCCTGAGAGTTGGCTGTCTAGAGAGCAAAGGACCCCTACCTCTCCCAGTTGCATCCTTTAGGCCACTGACACGCATGACCTGACTCACAAGATGTTGGGGAGCCATGCCCATGGTCTGTCTGACTCCTGCCTTTCACTCAGGTTTCTGTTTTGATTTGAGCCAGTTGGCAGAAAAGCTGCCAACTGAATATGCTTATGATTTTTCTGGTTTATTCTGTCTTCTAGGCTAGCCTGAAAGCTGACTCCATAAATAAGCCCTTTGCACAGCGGTGCCAAGACTTGGTTAAAGTCATCGAGGATTTTCCAGCAAAGGTGCAGTTCTGCTAGCATCTCTTTGGGTCATGTCTCATATACTCTTTGAAAAAACATGCTTAGGGCCCCTGATTCCCAACTCTGAGCACTGCTCTGCACAGAGGTGTGACCCAGTATTGTGACTGTCACCTTTATGGACACATTTAAACATGTCAACATGTACACCAGGGGTTCTAAGCCACAGGTGCTTCTGTCCTGCACAGGACATTTGACAATGTCTAGAGATATTTTTGGTTGTCACACAGGGGAGGGTGTTACTGGAATCTAGTGGACAGAGGCCAGTGATGCTGGTACATTTCCCAAATTGCACAGGACACTCCACCTCAGCAAAGAAGTATCCAGCCCAAAAGATTGAGAAACCCTGGTTTTCACCCTGAAAGTGTGTATTTTATTTAAGTCCTACCCAGAATTACCAAGTAGTAAGTAAGCCAGCCTGGTCAAGGATTCTCACCCTGGAAATTTCTAGTTCTTGTGTACACACTCAGTGAAGAAGGTGGACACCTTCTGGGCTGGGCAGGAGGCCTGCATGGCACACAGCCCAGCAGTGGGCACTGGGTTTCAGCAAGCCTACCCAAAGCCTCCCCTGCACACCATTTTAGGAGCTGCACGCCATCTTCCCATGGCTGGTGGAGAGCATTTTTGGCAGCCTGGACGGTGTCCTTCTTGGCTGGAACCTCCGCTGTTTGCAGGGACGCATGAGTCCTGTGGAATACAGCATTGCAATGGAATTTCTAGACCCCGGGTAGGTAGGTTTGTCACCTCAGAGGGGCTGGATGTTTCCTCATGGTGATCCCGTTCTTAAAACACTATATTTCTCAAAGTAAGAAGAAAGGTGGTTTACAGCTCATTGCCCTTTTTCTGTTGGTTTAATTTCATGGTCAGTGGCCCAATGATGAAGTTGGTTTATAAGCTTCAGGCCGAAGATTATAAGTTTGACTTTCCTGTCTCCTACCTGCCTGTGAGTAAACTGTGGGACGAGCACCATGCTCAGGGCTCAGGACAGAGCGCCCTGCACAGCGGCTGCAGTGGTGCAGGTGGGGTAGGGCTTGGGGGCTGCGGCTGTGGGCAGGAGAAGACCATGGTGTCTGCTCAGGGTCTGAGGGGCATCATTCCCGACTTTGCTCAAGGAGAAGGCACAATGCGACCTGGTTTGTCCCTGGCTGAGTGGCAGGTAGGGTTGTGTGACAGTTACTCTGTTTTTCTGAGTTTGCAGCCTTCAGGGGCAAATTGAGGGGAGGGGTGACTTTCTTCGTGGGTATGGGAAGCAAAGAAGAGGGGGAACATGAAGCCTTTGACAAGGCTTAGAAACTCACACATCTGCTGCCCTTGCTCAATATTTGAGGGTCTTCCTGAGGATAGCATGAGAAATTCTGAGTGGAGGCCCTCTTACTCCAGCGCTACTGGGAGGACAGCACTGCTCCCCCAGGCAGGGTCCGTGTGCTGGTCGCCCCCGCGGCAGCCTTTCCCAGAGGCTGCACCACGTGGGGGTGCACTGTGGAGCCTGCCCACAAGCCCAACGTCCTGTCTCCGTAGGGCCCCGTGAAGGCATCCATCCAGGAGCGCGTGCTCCCTGACAGCCCTCTGTACCACAACAAGGTCCAGTTCCCCCCGACAGGGGGTCTTGGCCTGCACTTGGCCCTCAGTATCCTTTGTCAGCCCCCCAGGTCTGGGGAGGCCAAGGGGGTTTGGGACACAGTGCTGGGGGTGGCCCAATAACCCTGCCCGTTTGCCTCCTGACGCTGCCATCAGATCCGTTCGAGTACTACATGTTCTTCTTTGCTTTAAGCCTCATCACTCAAAAGGTACAAGAGGGGTGCCCCTGAGCAGCTTTTTCCCAAAGCCCCCGGGGGTGGGGGCTGTGGCCTAGGACTTTCTGTACCTTTCATTTCTTCTCCCTTCTCACCTCATTTCTCCGGCTCCCCCTCTGCATCCTCCTCCAGCCTTTGTTCTTCAGACCATCCTCACTTAGGATGACAGGCCGGTGGGCACACTTGACAGGCAACATAGGGTGACCTGTGCACCCCAGTTGGTGATTGGGGGGCTTCCTATGGGAAGTGCTTGCTGGGCACGGGGGCAGAGCAGAGGTGCCCAGGAAGCTTGCATGCTGAAAGGACTCTGGGGTCTAGTCAGGCCCCCTGGCCAGGGTGGGAGAGGGACTCATCTCCCAATGCTGCCCAGGGTGCTTTGGTCTGGCCCCTGGGATGTAGCCTATGTCCAGAGCTCATGTGCAGTGACTTGAGCCCTGAGGCTGCTGGGGTCCGCAGCCAGGGGTGGCACCCAGAGCCACGTACCAACTCAGATTTGCTATTCCAGCCACTCCCTGGGGCTCTCCACATACGAACTTCAGACTGTGCCTATTTCATCCTCGTGGACCGGTACCTGTCATGGTTCCTGCCCACGGAAGGCAGTGTGCTCCCCCCGCTCTCCTCCAGTCCTGGGGGGCCCAGCCCCTCACCAGCTCCCAGGTAAGGCTCTCTGGCTGCCCTGCCTCTTGGCCTGGGGTGCCCCGTCCCTGCGGCCAGCTTGTAAAGTCTGGCCCTTCTGCAGGGGAATGGCTTGGGCAGCAGGCACTACTCACAGGGACAGTAGTGCCACTCTTTCTTCAGAGTGCCCCAACCCCAACAGCCCTGGCACGGACCAGACGAGGGCAGGGTGAGGACAACGTCCGTGCCTGGGTTTTCAGTGAGCAGGTCCTGTGGCCCTATGGACAAGGCCTGGCTTTGGTTTCAGAGTGGGCTGTGTTCTCCCCCTAGCAGCCCTCCCTACATGTGGCATCCAAGCCCCACAGGGAAGTGGTGGCAGGGGGTTTGAAGCAGTGTTGCCAGAGCTGATCAGTGGCACTGAGTGGGTGGTGCTGGAGAAAAAGGGCCTATAGGCAGGTTACCACAGAGCTGACATGTGGAGGAATAAGAATAGGAGGAATCTGTCAGACCAGGTCTTGGCCTGAGCCAGAGACCCTGGGGTAAAGAGCCTTTTGTGCCCATCCAAGCAGGCTGGGCTGTGGCTGGACCATGTGCAGGAAGGGCGTGCACAGCCAGCCTCAGCCCGAGGGGGAACTGAGGCCATGGGCGGCCTGTAGCTAGGAACCAATTGGCTGCCTCTCCCCGGGTGACACTAGTGACCCAGGAGCTGCCCCCTATGCTCTTTACCCTCCTCAGCCTTGCTGGTGGACCTTTTTCCTGGGGAGGTTGGTTCTTTCCTGCCAGCACAGGAATGCCCCCAAGGAAAGGGGATTGAAAGGGGGACATGGGGGTTTGGAAGGGGGAGAGGCTGCCCAGGCATTGTTAATGCTACGGCTGAGAGGGACCCAGGATGGTCAGGTTCACGCCCTCTCAGAGGCAGGCTTCTGGGCCCGGTTTTGTTGGCTTATTCTAATCTAGAATTTCTGACCCAAGACTTGCCGTGAATAACAAAAAACTTCAGTAAGGTCCTTCACCTACATTTCTGAGTTGTTTTACTCTCTATCTGTATGTGTGTTTTCTGGGTCATTTGAGTAAGTTACAGACATGATGCCTGCTATTTTTTAACATTTTGGAATATATTTCCTAAAAGTGAGTGCATTCTTGTACACGGCCATTGCGCTTTTATCCAAATCAGATCAGCATTGCTGCCAGGCCACTATCTCATTCTCAGACCCCAATTGGGCTGCCCTGGCTATCTTTCTAGGGTCTTCTAGCCAGCTGGACTGGGGTGTGCAGAATGCCCTCATCTTGAATTCTCTGGTGTTTTGTAGCGAGTAGGCCTGGCAGCCGTGGAGTCTGTGTGCTGGTGACGTCGTCTTGATCACTGGGTCAGGGGCGTGTTGGCCAGGTTTTCCTCCTGTAAAATTAAGTGGGTACTTTGTGCCAATTAGCAAGAGGGATTTGTTGGGAAGATAATGCTGAGCCTGTGTGATTATCAGCAGTGTTAGTGTCCCTTGATTATTGCCGGCCAAATAAGTTATTAATAGGCTGGTTGCCTAAGGGCGATTGTCTGCTTTCATCCCTTTACATTGATCAGGGCACGCTCTGCAGTAGGGAAGTCTTTTCCCGCTCATTGATTGTGTATGTCCATATGGATTTGGGGGCCGTCCTGTGATTCAGCAGGTGGTAGTGGCTTCCATTGCCACCGATGTTCACATTCAGATCGCCACTGCTTGTGCCAGCAGGAGCCCCTAACGAAGACCTGTTTCTGTATGTCCCTCAGGACGCCAGCCATGCCCTTCGCTTCCTATGGCCTCCACCACACCAGCCTCCTGAAGCGACATGTCTCTCATCAGACGTCTGTGAATGCAGACCCCGCCTCCCATGAGATCTGGAGGTCTGAGACACTACTCCAGGTGAGAATGAGAAGGCTCTTTACGTCTTCTGTTTCCAGATAAACTGCCTGGCCACCTTCTATCCAGGGGGCAGAGGCCAAACACCGTTCTCAGCCTGAGAGCACCTCTGAATTGTTGGTGTTTTCCTGCTGTGACATGTAGAAATCAGACTAGAGAAAATGTGCCCACCCCTCTAATCTGAATGTCACTGGTAGTGCTTTCTATCCCAGGATTCACTGGCCTTGGAGTTTTGTCTTTCTCATGGTGGTGTGAGTGCTGCTCAGTTTCTAGTGGATCCGCATGAAGGCTTGCCCCACACCACACGTCTCCGACCTGCTCTCACGTTGCTGGAGAGGTTACCTGTGATCACCCTCATTTGGATATGAAGCCCCTGCCCCTGTAGCGTTTTTATAACACTGGCTGGAGAAGGCTTGCAAAGCCTCTCACCTTGGTTGGCCGGCAGCCCCTATCCCTTCTGGGTTGGGGGATCCACATGGAAGGTGGTAGGGCCCCTTGTCTGCCCCCGAGCAGGCTCCAGCCTCTCACACAGGCTTGGGCTGGCTCCCTCCCAGGGTGCGGTGCTGCCCACCTCCCAGGCCAGGCTGTCTCTTGTAGATACACCGTGGAGAGGTTCAGCTGGTTCTGACACTCAACTCTGCAGCAGAGTTGGTAGCCAGGAGCATCACTTACTGGCCTGACAGGTGGATAAGATGGGATTCTGTCCTTCCTGACTTGTACATAATTCCTGGTATGTGGGCTGCTGCACTTTCAGCATTGTCATTGTTGAGACAGCACTAGGAGATCAGATGGCTGGACTCATCGTCCCTGGTCACAGAGGGGTTTTGGTGCTTCAGATGGGTCCCAGCTAATGTGGACTCTGGGGTTTGCCAGCCCGTGAGGAAGGCTGGTGGCCAGGACCCAGGCTTATGGGGAAGAAATGCTGAAGGTTTGTTTCCTAGACCAGAACGCTAATGCTTTTTCTTTTTTTAATTGAAGAAAAAATTCCTTTGAATTGCAGTGAAATACACAACATAAAATTTGCTGTTTGAACTATTTCTAAGTATGCTGTTCAGAAGCATTACACATGTTCATATTGTTGTGGAAGTAATCTCCAGAACTTTCTCATGTTGTAAAACTGAAACTGTGCCCATTAAACAGAAGTTTCCCATACCCCTCTTCCCAGCCCCTGGCCCCCTCCACTCTGCTTTCTGCATCTACGATTTTGACTACTCTAGAATCTCATGGAAGCAGAACCATACAATACTTAAGCTTTTTATGACTACCTTGTTTCACGCAGCAGAGTGCCATCAAGGTTCATCCATGTGGTAGCACGTTGCCAAATTTCTTTTCTTTTTAAGGCTCAGTTATGCTGTGTCGTATGGATCTACCACTTTCTCTGTTTCCGTTCATCTCTGGATGGGCACTGGGGTTGCTTGCACATTTTAGCCGTTGTGAATAGTTCTGTTGTGAACACGGGTTTACAGAAATCTCTTAGATACTTTGATTTCAACTCTTTTGGGTCTATACCCTGAAGCGGAACTGCTGGATTGCGCGGTAATTCTGCTTAATGCTCGCTGGCTGCTGTGTTGTACGTTCCCACCGGCAGCGCAATGTTCCCACCAAGCGTTGGGCGGCCATGCCTACGCTCATGATGTTCTGGTTTTGATTAGAGGCCCCGCCCCCAGTGAATGTGAGGTGGTATCTCCCGGTGCTTTTGATTTGCACTTCCTTATAGTTGGTGATGTTGAGCGTCTTTTAGTGTCTTTATTGGCCATTTGTATGTCGACTGGTGAAATGTCTGTTCAAGTCCGTTGCCCATTTTTTAATTGAGTGGCTTTCTTTACTTGTAGTTGGATTGTAGGAGTTGTCTGTACATTTTGAATATCAATTCCTCCTCACACACACAATTTGTAAATACTTTCCCCCATCCTGTGGGTGGTCTTTTTCACTCTGGATGGTGTCTTCTGTGCGCAAAAATTTTTTAAATTTTCATGAAGTCCGATTTACCTGTTTTCTTCTGTTGCCTGTGCTTTTAGAGCCCTAGCTAAGAAATGGTCACCAAAGCCAATGTCATAAAACCTTCTCCCCACGCTTTCTTCTGAGAGTTCTATAGATTTAGATTTTACATGTAGGTTTCTGATCCATTTTGAATTATTTATTGTTTCTGGTGGAAGGTAAGGGTCCAACTTCATTCTTTTGGATGCAGATGACCAGTTTTCCCAGCACTGTTGAAAAAAACTACCCTTTGAATGGTCACAGCATCCTAAATGAAAATCATTTAACCACCCAGTGCTCTCTTGCAGGTTTTTGTTGAAATGTGGCTTCATCATTATTCCTTGGAGATGTACCAAAAAATGCAGTCCCCTCACGCCAAGGTACGTTGCTGTGCTTTTTCGTCCTGTCTCTGGCCCTGGTGTGCCTGGTCCACCTTGTCCTTAATCTCAGCTAGTTTTCAGGTGCTGGTTTTCAACCACCACCCCTTACTCCAGTGCTGGGCAGTAGGCAGGTTTGGTTCTGTGGTGGGCTCCCCCCATGAGGGCTGGAGGCATGTAATCTCTGGGGTCCTCCTCATGCTACTTCCAGAGCCCCCACCCCGGCAGCCGGAATGGATGAGGTTGTGGTGCTCGTGCTCTGGGGGTAGGAGAGTCAGCGAGTGCCTCTGAGAGTCACAACTAGCTCCATCCGCTCTGCCGTCACGGTGCCTCCTACTTTCCTGCCGAGGTGGCCCCTTGGCAGACTTCGCTCCCCTTGGTCCCCACACTGCCTCTCCCTCCTCCAGAGCAGCGGCAGGCAGCCCTCTGTGCAGTGGGTGAGATCTGACGCCTTCCTGCATGAGGCCTGGCCTGTTTCCTCCTTCCTTCCCTCCCAGGGCAGCATGCTCATTCGCAGAGGTGTGGAGGCAGCTGTGTCCCCGAAACCTTCCCTGGGTCACCATGCCCAGGGCCAGCTGCCCCCTGGACTTGTCAGGGTAGAACAGCTCTGTCCGTTTAATAAGAGGCGGCAGGGCACTGAGGGTCACACTGCACAAAAAAGCCTGAAACACGCAAACCGGGGCCCTGCTAGGAGCAGCACTGGCCTGTAATCAGGTATTCAGTCCACGGCTTCTGTGTGCTGCTGGGCTGCCTCTTAGACGTCACTTTTGTCAGTGCCAGACAAAAAAAAACATTCTGTGTGAATGCTTGAGAGGTTCCTTAAGAATTAAGAGTCTGGCCCTAAAATTCATACGGGTGGCCTGTGACCTTCCCTCTGCGAATCCAGCACGGAGCTGGAACTGTTTTCCTGCTGCAGAGTCTCGGCAACCAGCTCTGCTTCCCTGCCCTCCGCTGAGTACCGGTTTGGGGAGCAGCCCCCAACTGCTGCTCTCTTAAAGTGCAGAGTACCTCAGATCTCTGTCCTTGGCACCACATGGAACGGCAGCAAAGCCAGGACTCCCTCTTGGGCCTCTCGCGTCCCTGAGGACCTGCGCTGCCATTCCCGCTTCCAGAGTGGACTTGCATGTTCCTGGCTGGTGCACGGCAGTCGGGGGGTGGGGGCCTCCCCCTTGGGTCCCAAGGGCCTTACTCAGCCCCTGTGCATGTGGCTTGGTCTTGCAGAGGCAGAGGCTGCTTTGCTACGTTGCCCTCCGGGATGCTCATTCTGTCTTCCAAGCTAGCGCAAGCACACTCGCTGTGATTTTTAGCAGATCTGCCAATCACAAAGGTTCTCTAGGCTGTCTTACTTGGGAGGAGCGGTGGGCCGTACCTGCTGGGGCGGGAGGGCCTTCCCCTTCTTCCCCACGTTTTGCTTCCTCTTGGCCAGACCACAGGGCAGTTGAGAGCGGCCCAGAACGGCTGATAGTGGGAGAACAACCGGGAAACCCCCACCAGGTACCTGGAGAGGGTTTGTGGTTTTTTATTGTTTGTTTGGGGTTCTTTGCCTCCTTTTGAGGCTGAACACAAAGCCTAAGTAAACCTGGGAAGTGGAAAAAGACAACTGTGGACATCTCCTTCATCCGAGGCTCCTTATCATCTACCCAGGCCTGGGCTGTGCCATGTGGAGTCCTAGCCTTGAGGTCCCTGTTTCCTGACGTTGGAGATGCAGGAAGTGCAGCTCCGAGAGGTCCCGTGGTGCTTCCAGCCCACCTCCTCCCAGGTGACAGGCAGCCTGGGTCCAGAGTGGATGCCCACTCTATAGAGCCTGGGCCTCTGCCCCATCCCAGCTTACTGAGCAGGGCTTCTGGAGAAGCAGATGGTTGCTGAAGTCCACACACTTCTACAGGCCACTGCAGGGCCTGCCCGGTGTTCCTTAGGCTGGGCAGGTCCCCAGCAGGGGAACCATGTGGTCTGATTCCCACCAAGCTGCGGCTGAGCCCAGGGTCTGGCCCAGAGGAAGGCCTTGAAGCGCAGCCCACTCCTTGCTGTGCTCCTTCCTGCCCTTGCTCTGCGTGTCTCTGGCTGCGCCTTTCTCCTAAAGGCCTGGCACCCGCATTCTGGCCTCTCCTATGTATAGGAGATTCTCAGTGGAAGGCGTGGCCCTCACCGGGCAGGATGTGTGCCAAGGCCAGCTCTGAACTCTGCTTGGCTGAAGGGGACTGCTTTAGCAGGCTTTGTCATAGCGGGGGTGGGGGCGGACAGCTATGCCAGTTCAGCTGTCATCCCCCATGTCCCAGGCTGTCCCAGCCTCGGGTTCCAGCTGCCTCTGGGTGTGTGTGGCCATGGCCAGATTCTTAGGGCTCTGTGAGTTCGGAGTTGGGGAGTCCTGGTAAGGTGGGAGAGATGGGTATCCCAGAATTTGAACCCATGAGTGTTTGTGCCACCTTTAACGATTTCCGGGATGTGGGGTGCAGAGGGTGTCAGGCCTGGTGGGCTGAGCTTTGCTTGCTTCTGTGCCATACTGGTAATCAGCCCCCACAGAGGCAACCATTCAGCAGGGGCCACAGATTAGATCTTTGACTCCTAGGAACTGACCACATCATGTGTCAATTTGGTAAATTTTTCTCTGGGACAACCCAGGAAAGTCCAATAAATGACATATTTTTCTTCCCTGAGCAGAGGAGTCTCCATTAGGAACGGGCTCCTCAAAAATTTCTTTTTGGAGCCTCGGGAACTTCAGGGCTTTGGTGGCTGGTGGTGTGTCCCAGCAAGCCTCCCAGGATCCTGGCAGTGTGCAGAGTGCACACGCCGCAGCCATGGGAATCAGGGGTCAGGGAGGGCAGGCCCCTCTGGCAGGAAAGTCAGGTTGACCTCAGGGAGCTAGAAGGACTTTCAGGCCCAGTGACTTGGAGGAGACTGCCCAAGTGTCCTTAAGTCTGTTTATGCTTGGCAGGTGAAGGAGCAGCCCTCTGGCCTGGCTCTGGGCTGCCCACTGGGCAGGACCCCTTTGGGCTGCTGAGGGTGGTGTCCCACTGGCTTGAGGCTGTGGGGCTCTGATTGTGTGGATTGTCACTGATGTGCTTTTGTTTTGTTTTTGTTTTTTGTTTTCTCTCCTTAAACTTCTGGGCTCACCTTTATCTTTCTCTCCCTACTGTCCCCTCCCCGGTCTCTCCCCTTCTGCCCCTGCCCTGCCCTCCACCCTCCCTGCCTCTTCTCGGCTTCTCTGCTTTGTTGTCTCTCAGCTGGAGGTTCTGCACTACCGACTCAGTGTCTCCAGCGCCCTCCACAGCCCTGCCCAACCCAGCCTCCAGGCCCTTCACGCCTACCAAGTACTGGCTGCTCTCCTATTGTTGCGTTTCACCCCTGCCCTGTGGTGTGAGCCATGGAGCGCATGACAGTGCAGTGGTAAAGCGAGGGACCGACAGGGGTGACTCAGACCAGTTCTAAACAGAGCCAGGCCCGTGTGTGTTGGGGATCATGGCGAGTGTCCTCTCTAGCCTGCGTTGGCCCTCAGCTTGGCAAACTAGTGCAGGTTTGGGGGTGTGGAACTGCCAGATCTGCCCACCCAAGCCCCAAGCCAACCGGAGTTTGCAAGCTCTTGGGAGTTGGTGGCTTCTCTGGCCCTGGTTGGAGGGAGTGGAAACAGTGTGGCCTTTGCAGTGGCCCTCCTCACCCACAGTGTGGGCCTGGCGCTCAGGAACTGACGGAGCACAGGGAGGCCCCAGGGCTCATAGTGGCATGGGTTCGGCCAACCCCAAGCCTTTGTGAGCCAAGGTGTGGGGAGGACAAGGGCTCAGTCCCCCAGCCTGGAGAGGCTGTCGATCCCTAAGCACGTTGGGCTCTGGCCTCTTGTGGACTTGGGTGCACTGCCAGAGATGGGCAGAGTGGACAAGAGCCTCCTGGAGACGGGTCTGCTTTAGGCAGAGATGACCAGTGTGGACAGATTTGAGGTTGGTAGGTGGAATTCAGACCTGCAGGCTGTTTCTGGGCTAATGGAGGCTGGTAGCTCACTGATTCATGAGATGAAGGCTAGGAATTCTGGGCCGAAAACAGGCGTCTAGATCCATACTCAAGGCCAGGGGTCTGTCCATTTCCCCTTGGGAGCACGCCATAATATGTAACCTGATGCTTGAGTACAAGATGAGAAATCAGGTTTCCTGGGATGGGGTGGTGAGCACACACAGGATCCCCGCCCAGAACCAGCAGCTGCTGGGTGGAAGGAAGAACATGGCCCAGGAGGGCCGGCAGAGGTGGGCCAAGCACCGAAGCGGGTAGCATTCAGGCCTGTGTCGGGGAAAGTCTCACTTGGCTAACAGCAGGATCCCTGGATAAATGTCCATAGCAAGAGGGGCTGCTTAGCTAAGGGCTGGGCCCAGTGAGAAATGCCACGGGCTTTAGGACAATGTCCCTAAAGGACATGCAGCTGGAGGAGGCAACGTACAGCTGTGGCAAGGTTCCTATGGGGAGTTGGCTCTTGACCAGGGGAGGGGAGGTCGGAAGAAAGGTTTGGCTTCCCCCAGCAGGAAGATAGCCCAAGAGGCATCCAGTGCAGTGGTGAGGGCCTGTGCAGAGGAGGAGGGGACGCAGTTCCGGTTCAGTGCAGATGCTCTGTTCTCTGTTACGGAGACCGTGGCGGGGTTGGCAAGAAACCAGGAATGAGAAAGGCAGGGACTCCTGGGGAGGGGGCTCCAGCCTGGCATCGGTGCCTTCCTACTTTCCTCATTAGGAAAGTATCTTACGCTTTTTTCTTCAAATGATGCAAATTCATCACACAAAGATGTAAACGTACAGAGAAGTAGCAGCAGGTCTCCTCCCGAAGCCCCGTAGCTCCCTGTGCGGGCAGACTGAGCTGTGGGCTGTGTTGCCTGGGCTCGTGCAGGCAGATTGTGGCGGGGAGAGCTGAGAGGACAGTGCTGTGAGCAGCGACGGTGGCTGGGTGCCCGGGCTGTGCCCGGAGGCATGGCCTCTGCCAGCCGCAGCATTGCTCAGGATTGGGACTAGGCTTCCGAAAGCTCGTCCATCCAGTCTGTGGTGGCCCTAGGGGCTCTGGGGGTGCTGGGTGTGGGCAGAGGAGCGTGCCTGTCTGGGCATCCCAGAGCTGGGAGCCGGCAGGTGATGGGGCCCACCGGTGCTGTCCTCTACCAGTTGGAAGACCACCCTGTTCTCCGTCACAGAACAGCCAACAGGCAGCCTGTCCTCTCAGGCCTGAGTCTTAAAGAGTCTACGTGAACTTGGGAATTGGAGCTTCGGCCCACAAGATCAAGAGTGCTCTTGTCTTGGGGGTCATGCTGACCACAGATCCATCAGCAATAGAAGGGGAAGGGCTGCCCTGCCAAGCCCCCAGCTGGCGGGTCCAGGACAGGGAGTGGATGAAAGGGTGGGGATTGCATCAGCAGAAGGAACTGGGTAGTGTTTCTGCCTGAAATGGGAAGCCAGGGGCCCCAGGGAGCCGGCGGGAGACCCCTCTAGATCTGATGGGGAGGATGTCAGCCTGCCTTGCCCCTGCTGCTCCTCCTTGGGCTGGCCAGGAGGGGATCCCTGAGGAGGGGGGCGGGCAGAAGTCACCCAAGTCAGCCACGGAGGGTCCAGTAAGGGGTTGGAAGCCCACAGTGAAGCCCTTGACAGGTGTGTTTCCACTCCCCGTGCAGGCTTACTGAGCCACGGGCTATGTCACCTGGGCCTGTGGGTGCCCTGTGCAGGCTATGGTGCTCTCAGTGGGCTGCAGGGCCAGCCAGTAAGGCACAGGGAGGGCCAGGGGGGTGGCCCATGTGTCCCATGGTGGAAGAAACGGTTCTGGCCTGACTCCTGACACCGCGCCCCCCTCAATGTTAGGAGTCATTCACGCCCACCGAGGAGCACGTGCTGGTGGTGCGCCTGCTGCTCAAACACCTACACGCCTTCTCCAACAGCCTGAAGCCCGAGCAGGTCTCTCCGTCCACCCACTCCCACGCCACCAGCCCCCTGGAGGAGTTCAAACGGTGGGTACGGGCTCTGCGTGGGGCTCCCATATCCCGGCTACCACTGCCTCATCCCTTACGCACGTTGCCCACTGTGACCTGTCCCTAGAGTGTGAGGGACAGCCTGCAAGGCATCTGCAGGGTGGGCCAGGTGGGAAAGCACCTTGGGGTTTTCTCCCCACCCCCATTCGGGTCTCTCCTTTGGGGCCTAACATCTTTGGTCGGAAGAGCCGGACTGCCCAGAGAAAGGCCCCGTCTTGCTGCTGCCCGGTCTTGTCCCCTCCTCCCTGGTGGTGGGCAGAGTAGGAGCTCAACAGTGACAGTGTTCCTCGGAATGCCCAGGAAAGCCAGTGGGCTAGGAACCTCTTCACTTCCAAGTGGCTCTTGTGGTCACTGGAGACTGAGCTCTGTGCTGCGCCATCCCCTTCACCATCTTCTCTGCTCCTCTCCCTCCATCAGAAGGCCTGGGATAGTGGCCCGATTCCTAGGCTGACTGGGGCCAGCAGAGTAGGTGACTTGTATGTGGTGAGCCAAGCAGAGGGGGGTCACGGGAGCCTCACTAGGTCATCCACGTGTGTGCTGTGTGTCCTTGGGACATTACCTAACCTCTCTGAACTTTGGTTTCTTCTGAAAAATGGGGCCAGAAACTGGAGGCCTTACCTCCAGGGGGTGCCCACTGCTTACCCTGGCAGGGCTGGCCCTTGCAAACCAGAGCCACTGGACTCACCTGTGAGGGGCCCCTTCCCCCTCCTCCCCTGCAGGGCTGCTGTCCCAAGGTTTGTGCAACAGAAGCTCTACCTCTTCCTGCAGCACTGCTTCGGCCACTGGCCCCTGGATGCATCATTCAGAGCCGTGAGTGTCAGCCCCATCTCTCCACCTTTGCCCTTGCCCTGTGTGTGCTTGGTGACGGAGGTCCCTGTGGGATGGACGCAGGAGGGAGTCAGCTGTTACTGCTAAGGCCTGGTGGGGAGACCTTACGGAGGGGGGTGGGGGGGTATCACATTCTGGTTGTTTGAATTTCCAAAACCAACCCTCGGGTACAGAAAAGCTCTGTCCTCCCTGGCTCTGACCCCAGGTGTCCGTGCTGGGTGGATTCCCAGCTTCACTGAGCTGCACCTGACCCACTTGGTCGGGGAAGCATTCCATGTTACGTTTCTCCGGAAGGCTGACAGGAGGGCTCAGCATCACAGGGGCTGGTGCTAACGTAGTGTTGTGTGTCAGCTAGGTGCACATTAAAAAATTGTTCTAACAAAATAAGAATTAAAAAAAATAAAGCTCATGGGAGGGTGTGCGAAGCTCCCTCCTGGGCCCTCTGAGGGGGGTAGGTAGGTGGGAAGGGGCCAACCTGGTGGCCGCCCCACCCTCCTCTACCAGGAACCGAAGCCCCACGGTTAGACTCCCTCCTGCTCACCCACGGGGCTGCCTCCCTGGGGCTGGGCTCCAGGCCACCTGAGGATTTGGCCCAAAGCCCCAGACCCACAGCCTACCAGATTGCCGGCTGCGAGGCCCTCAGCACATGAGTGTGTTGCCAGGTTCTGGAGATGTGGCTGAGCTACCTGCAGCCCTGGAGGTACGCACCCGAGAAGCCGGCTCCGAGCAGCGACTGCCAGCCCCGGGCTGTGTCAGAGAGATGGTGAGCCCCGGCCCACCATGCTCCCAGTGCTGGGGGGACAGGCTGCCCCCTCTTTGACTGGGCCCCAGGATTGCTCTCCCACGGAAACAGCTGGTGGCCCTTCTCCACGCTGTCCCCTTGCTGCTCTCCACTCACATGTGTGTTCGCACCCCACGCCGCCGCTTAATCCCCTCCACCCTCTGCGCCCTGCCACAGAGCCCTTGTCTTCTGGGGAAGGGCCTCACCCACCTGGAGGCTGTGGCTGGGGAGAGTCCAGAAGCCCGGGAAGAGCCCGGGTCAGGGAGTACAGTAGCGGTGTAGCCGCTGATGCACCGCTGATCAGGGTGGTGTAGCCCCTGATGAACCGCCTCGCTCCCCAGGGCGCCCTTTGTGCAGGAGAACCTGCTTATGTACACCAAGCTCTTCGTGGGCTTCCTGAGCCGTGCCCTCCGCACCGACCTGGTCAGCCCCAAGAACGCGCTCATGGTGTTCCGAGTGGCCAAAGTCTTTGCCCAGCCCAACCTGGCTGAGATGATTCAGAAAGGTAAGCCCTTAGCCGGCAGGAAGCAGCCCTCAGAAGGGGACCCAGAGAGACTGCATGGGCCTCGCCGGCTTGGAGCAGCCCAGCCTCGGTGGTGTGGGGGCTCTGAGTGCACGGTGACGGGGTACAGGTCGGAGGTGGGCAGCACTGTGCCTTCCCTGAGGCCCAGCATGCTAGCTGGGATCTGGGGGGCCGCTGGAGGGAGTGGAGGCAGAGTTCAGGGCATCAGGAAGCAATCTGGGGTTCTGTCACGTCTCAGGTCGCTCTGTCGGGCATTAGCTTCTCTGGCTTCCCTTTGTGAACGTCAGCCTTCCCGTGAAGACTGTCGGGCTGCAGGGGCCTCAGGAGGTGGGCCCCTGTCCCTCGGGAACCTCCCTAGGCGCCATGGAAGCTGCAACCAGACTGGCATCATGCTTTCCAGGGGAGCAGTTGTTCCTGGAGCCTGAGCTCGTCATCCCACACCGCCAGCACCGACTCTTCACAGCGCCCCCCTTTACGGGCAGCTTCCTGTCCTCGTGGCCACCGGCCGTCACCGACACCTCCTTCAAAGTGAAGAGCCACGTCTACAGCCTGGAGGGCCAGGACTGCAAGTACACCCCGATGTTTGGGCCCGAGGTCCGGACGCTGGTGAGTTGGGGCTCCCCTGGGCCCCCCAGCTGTCCAGAAGCTGTGGGAGCGGAGGCTGGGGCAGGCAGAAGGTTGGGTGTTGCCTGGATGATGCTCTCCTGCCCTTTTTTCCATCAAGGTCTAATTTTTTTCTGATAATAAAGACAACATTTGTTGGAAAGCTTTCACATTTAGAATGTGCGTGTCTTGGTCTTGAAAACGCCTCGCCCCCTCCTGGCCTGGTGGGGGCTCCCCGAGGGCTGCCTGCCAGCCTCTTGGGGGCTACCTGGGCTGGCTGACCTGCCCCCCACCCTGTGCCCCGCAGGTCCTGCGCCTGGCTCAGCTCATCACACAGGCCAAGCAGACCGCCAAGTCCATCTCTGACCAGTGTGGGGAGAGCACACCCGGCCGCCCCTTCCTGTCGTGGCTGGGCTTCTACTCCACAGATACGAACGGCTGCTACCCAGCCAACGATCTGGACGAGATGGGGCAAGACAGCGTCCGCAAGACGGACGAGTACCTAGAGAAGGCCCTGGAGTACCTGTGCCAGATGTTCCGAGTACGAGCTCTGGGGGCTGTCTCCTGCCTGGTGTCTGCTCCTGTGCCCCTACACCCTGGGGGAGCCCGCGGGAGGCATAGCCTGTACTGTTGATGTCAAGTCTTGGTCCCCTTGTGCTCGCTGTTCGAGGCCCAGGGATGTAGCCCTGTCCGCTTCCTCCCCCCGGGAAGTGAAAGCAGGATGTGGCTCAGCCCGCTCAGAGTGCTCCTCACCCCCCCACCCCCGCTGCCCCAACAGCTCAGTGAGGCCCAGCTCGCCCAGCTCACGCTCGCCCTGGGGACGACGCAAGATGAGAATGGGAAGAAGCAGCTCCCAGACTGCATCGTGGGAGAGGATGGGCTCATCCTTACACCCCTGGGCCGCTACCAGGTAAGGGCCATGTCCCGGACGGCTCCTCCCATCCCCTCATTGCTTCTGTAATTTCCACATGGGTGTGTCTGTGGCCCTGCCCACTCAGGCCGGGTCTCCCCTGGGGCTCACTTCTCGTCCTGCTTCTAGATCATCAATGGGCTACGGCGGTTCGACATCGAGTACCAGGGGGACTTGGAGCTACAGCCCATCCGGAGCTACGAGATCGCCAGCCTGGTCCGCATGCTCTTCCGGCTGTCATCCGCCATCAACCAGAGGGTGAGTGCTGGGGGCAGGGCCGCCCACGGGGAGAGGCCGGGTGAGTGCGTGGCCCTGCCCGCGCCAACTCCCCCACGTCTCTGTCTGTGCCCCAGTTTGCAGGCCGGATGGCAGCCCTGTGTGCCCGGGCCGACTTCCTTGGCAGCTTTTGCCGCTACCATCTCACAGAGCCCGGGCTGGCAGGCAGGCGCCTGCTGAGCCCTGTGGCGCAGGGGTCTGCAGCCAGCCGGGCCCGGGGTCCGAGGCTCAGTCTGCGCTTCCTGGGCAGCTACCGAACGCTGCTGTCGCTGCTTCTAGCTTTCTTCGTGGCCTCCCTGTTCTGCGTTGGGCCCCTGACCTGTGCCCTGCTCCTCGTGCTGGGCTACCTCTTCTACGCTGTGGCCATGACGCTGCTCACGGAGCGAAGCAAGCTGCACCAACTCTGACCTCAGGCCACACACGGCCCTGGCTAGGCCGGCAGGAGGGACACGTAGCCCCTCGCTTGGTCCTGGAGGTCACCTCCAAGCAACAGGGCGTTTTCCTGCAGCCACGGAGCTGTGTGTAAGAGACGCTAAAACAAGGAAGGTGTGGGCTGGGCCAGGCCAGGCGAGGACGAGCGTGGCATCCTGTTAGTCTCACAGGACAGCCCCGGACCCGGCTGCTCGATCCTCCCTGCTCCCCTCAGCCCCAGGCCCTGCCATGACACAGCACTCGAGGCCTTTCTTTGCTCTGACCGTCCTGGGTTGAGCTGTGTGCTCCCCAGATGGGGCCTTGCCGTCTGTCAGGTTGGCAGGGTGGCGCGAGTCTCCTTTCCCTGGTGACAGCAGGATGGGAGCTCAGCCTCTGATTCCAGAGAAGAATCCCAAACCCTAGCGGCTCCTGAGAAAGCTAAGAGGGTGGTTCTGGTTCTTGACTATAAAGCAAGGTTCTCCCATCACATTTGGCAAAGTGAGGGTCATTCTTCACACCTTCCCGGCAGTTCCAAGGCTGGGCCATCTGATTCCACTTAGTAGGAGGAAAGACCGTCCAGGAGAACAGATGCTTAGTGGGACGGAGCTTCACCTCTGCCTCCCTCCTCGCCCCCATGCTATCAAACATGTCTCTTGGTGGTGGCCCAGCCTCACTGCCCAGCCAGGACGGGTGCACATGTCCGAGGGGCAGAGAGGATGCAGCAGGGCCATGGGAGTCGGGCAGCGTCTGGTCTGCAACCAAAGATGGTCACAGGATTACTTGTATCTTCAGTAAAATCAGGTGCAAAGGCCCTAACTTTTTTATGACATTTAAATATTCAGTTACACATTCACGGTCAGCAGTCATCCCCACAGGGACTCAGGCACTTTTGTTCATCATATGGGTGACACACCAGAGAAAACATCTGAACAACGATTTTAAACCAAGCCTCTGCTTCTGTTTTTATTTAAATATCAAGTTTTATATTTCGATGTAAATTCAGAATAATGGCATTCTGGGGTCTGTGACCAAAAATCAAAAATCAAGTTTGTAACTGACCATAGATCTGAATAAAACCTCTTTGGGCTTCTAAGTCTTTTGGTGCTGGGGCTCAGGTCCCAACACAGTCGCCCTTACTGTTCCCTCAGTTGGTTTGGGGATGTCAGTGACCTGGGAAGCGCCACAGTCCCTGCCTAGGGGGACAGCCGGTGGGTTTGTTTACAGCAGCAACAGACCAAGGCAGATGGGAACAGTGAGGTGGCCCCCGATGGCAAACAGCAGGCTCCAGCAGGCTCCCCGGAGTGCTGACTTCCTGGAGTCGCCCTCAGCCAACACAGGCCCGAGCTGGTTCAAAGCTGGGAGAATTTTGTCTTCCATTTAGTGTATCAGAGTTGGCCTGGATATGAAAGGCAGTCCTGGAATGTGAGTCAAGTTTTCTGTGGCTTCTGGAAGCTCAGAGGATTGTGTATGCCCCCACCAGCCTCGTTTCAGGTGCTTAGCCAGGCGCAAGTGTCCCATGTCCCCTTATCCCTAGATGGGAGAGTTGCTTTTGTCAGATTGGTGGAAATGAGAGGTCATCATTTCTACAAGTTCAGTGCTAACAGAGGAGTGGCTTTTGTCCCCAGACCTGTTAAGGGATGTGAGCACATAGAGATGATGGTCTGGGGTCCAATGTCACTGGCATTGTCTGACCACAAGACCTTCGCTGCTTCCCATGACATCCACCCTGCTGCCGGGGATGTGGTGTCCCCATCACCCTCCACTTTTCCATGGCTTCCCTCGTCCACGTTTCTCTTGTGCCTTGTTTCCACCTGAAAACATTCTCCAAGCCGAAAGCAGAGGCTTTACCCCACTGAGCCACCCAGGCGCCCCGTGATTCTTGGGTTTTTTTGTAAGATTTTATAAGATTTTGTAAGATTTTAAGTTAGCTCTACATCCAACATGGGGCTTGAACTCACAACCCTGCAATCGAGTTGCATGGTAGAGCATACAACTCTTGATCTTGGGGTTGTCAGTTTGAGCCCCATCTTTGCTGTAGAGATTACTTAAAAATAAAATCTAGAGCACCTGGGTGGCTCGGTGGGTTAAAGCCTCTGCCTTCAGCTCAGGTCATAATCTCAGGGTTCTGGGATCGAGCCCCAAATGGGGCTCTTTGCTCGGCGGGGAACTTGCCTCCCTCTCTCTCTCTGCCTACTTCTGATTTCTGTCAAATAAATAAATAAAATCTTTTAAAAATAAAATATTTTGGGGATTCCTGCGGGGGTTGCTCAGATAGGTAATCATCCAGCTCTTGATCTCTGCTCAGGTGGTGATCTCAGGGTTGTGAGTTGGAGCCCTGTGTCTGGCTCTGTGCTGGGTGTGGAGCCTGCTTAAGGTCCCTCCTTGCAAGACTTGTGGGTGGCTCAGTTGGTTAAGTGTCTGCCCTCAGTTCAGGTCACGATCCCAGGGTCCTGGAATCAAGTCCCGAGTCAGGCTCCCTGCTCGGTAGGGAGTGTGCTTCTCCCTCTGTTGCTCTCTCTCTTTCTCCCTGACAATTAATAAATAAAGTCTTTTTTTTTTTTAAAGATTTTATTTATTTATTTGACAGAGAAAGATCACAGGTAGGCATAGAAGCAGGCAGAGAGAGAGAGAGGAGGAAGCAGGCTCCCTGCGGAGCAGAGAACCCGATGCGGGACTCGATCCCAGGACCCTGAGATCATGACCTGAGCCAAAGGCAGTGGCTTAACCCACTGAGCCACCCAGGCGCCCCAATAAATAAAGTCTTAAAAACAAATTATCTCTTTCTCTCGGGGCGCCTGGGTGGCTCAGTGGGTTAAAGCCTCTGCCTTCGGCTCAGGTCATGATCTCAGGGTCCTGAGATGGAGCCCCGTATTAGGCTCTCTGCTCTGCGGGGAGCCTGCTTCCCCCCTCTCTCTGCCTGCCTCTCTGTCTACTTGTGATCTCTGTCAAATAAAGTAAAAATCTAAAAAAAAAAAAATTCTCTCTCTCGGCAACACCTTTTCCTGCCCACGGGTTCTGTCCCCATGCTTTAATAAAATCACCTTTTTTGTACCCCCCCCCAAAAGATTCTCTCTCTCCCTCTCCCTCTGTTCCTTCACAACTTTTTCTCTAGGAAAAAAAAAAAGAGAGAGGGAGAGAGAGAGAAAAAATAGGATATTTGTAGCTAAGTTTTGGGGGTTATATGTGGATTTTGACTGCTCATGGTGTTGGCACACAGCCTCCCGAACCCTGTGTTGCTCAAAGGTCCACCTTTGTTTTTTCTTCAGTGATTCCAAGATATTTTGATCGACCGGTGGAGCTAATACCGTAATAAACAACATTTAAATTTCCCTTCACGATATAGAAAAAAGTCTGAACTGTTGTGAATCTTTTGGCTCCCCATGTTGACCATCACTTGGAAGCGCCTGGGTGGCACCGTCTGACTCTGGGTTTCAGCTCAGGTTGTGATCTCAGGGTCATGAGTTTGAGCCCCACATGGGGCTCAGTGTGGAGTTTGCTTCAAACTCTCTCTCTCTCCATCTCTCCAGCCCCTCCTCACTGTGCTCCACCTCTCTCAAATACATACATCTACCAAAAACGGGGGGGGGGGGGGACACAGCGGTTGATCGAATGGTACCAGAAAAAAAATGTTTTGCCAAAATTAACACGTCCCCCAGGAACTAGCCTGGTGTGCTTTTCTAGACGAGGTTTCTTTGCAACATTTCACTTTAATATTTTCCAGTCTAAAACTGTTTCTTCTATGTCAATACCCTGAGAATATAGGCTCACAATGAAGAGTTTGGGCAGCCGTTTGGCCAAATTTGATGATCTTTTTGAGAGAAAAGGGGAGAAAATCTCATTTATCTGCTTTAGGCACACACACACACGAGTGCGCATGCGTCTTTTGTTTCATCAAGAATATAGCCCAATCTCTCTCTCTCTCTCTCGTTTTTAAAAATACTTTATTTATTTGACAGAGGGAGCGAGAACGCACAAGCGGGAGTCAGGGATGGGGAGAGGGAGAAGCAGGCTCCCCCCACTGAACAAAGAGCCTGATGCAGGGCTCCATCCCTGGACCCTGGGATCATGACCTAAGTGAGCCAAAGGCAGATAATGACTGAGCCACCCAGGAGTCCCTGTAACCCAATCTCTTAAAATGCACGCAGCGTAACAAGTTTGTCCTCTCCCCGTGTGGTACCTAAACATTTTGTCCTGTATTTTTAGCCTAAATGAATGCCTGCAATCTAAGGGACTATGACCGGGGTAACCAGACAAACCACGGTGTTCAGTCGCTCTGAACAAGGCCCAGGGCCATTCCAGTCTCTGATGAGAGAATCTGGCACGCATCTTACATATTCTTTCTCCAACTGTTTTTCTACCTGCATCAGCCTGTAGATGAATGGAGATCGGACCGGACATCTCTGTGCGGAGCTGAGTCAGGAAACAGGAGAATGTCCTGCCAGTCGGAGGCCTGTTGCCTCTCATGGGGGAATGTTTTTATAATAGGAGTTATCTGTTTATTTATATAAAAGAATGTCAAATGGGAAAATTGCCACTCTCTTTCCAGCCACATCTTGGGGTTGCAACGGAGGTAGCTTTCTTTCTTTTTTTAAGATTTTTATTTATTGGGGCGCCTGGGTGGCTCAGTGGGTTAAAGCCTCTGCCTTTGGCTCAGGTCATGATCCCAGGGTTCTGAGATAGAGCCCCACATCCGGCTCTCCGCTCAGCAGGGAGCCTGCTTCCTCCAATCTCTCTCTCTGCCTGCCCCTCTGCCTACTTGTGATCTCTGTGTGTCAAATAAATTTTTAAAAATCTTTTTTTAAAAAGATTTTTTATTTTTTAAACTTTTTTTAAAAGTTTTTATTTATTTATTTGGAATTTTAATTTAAAAAAATTTTTAATTAAAAAAAAGTCAAATAGTGCTCTGAGATTATAGGAAAAAAAATAGCAGCCCAGCCTCCTACAAGCAATCCTTTCAACTCTTTAAACTGTTTCTTCTGACATTTATCTCCAGCTTTCTTTTTTATTTTATTTTTTTAAGTAATCTCTACCCCTATCCTGGGGCTCAAACTTGTGACCCTGAGATCAAGAGTTGCATTCTCTGCCAAATGACTCAGCCAAGAGTCCCTATCTCTGTATTTCGAAATAATGTTTTTTCATTTCTTACTTCTTCCTTATTTTAAATATCCTTTACTGACGTCTGAGGGAACATAAGACATCATCATCATCCCCCTTACAAAAATACCCATTCATCTCCCCATCTCTCCCCACTCACCCATGACCCCCTCCTCCACAGTGTGTCATAATTTCTGGTGAAATTAATAACTAGTATTGATATTATTAGGATGATGTAAATACTGTTCACTGATGAGCTATGTAGTGTGATAGTTATATTCCCTTCTTTTTCTTTTTAAAATATTTTATTTATTTATTTGACAGAGAGAGACACAGCGAGAGAGGGAACACAAGCAGGGGGAGTGGGAGAGGGAGAAGCAGTCTTCCCGCTGAGCAGGGAGCCCAATGTGGGGCTCGATCCCAAGACCCTGGGATCATGACCTGAGCCAAAGGCAGAGCCCTAACCCACTAAGCCAACCAGGCACCCCACGTGACAGGAATTTAGTATAGAATTAGGAACTCCCGTGAGCATTGGAAGAGTCTAAGGAGCAGAGGTCACGGGAGCTATGAGTCTTCAAATTCAAAGGAGCTGTGCTAGGGATCTCAGCCTAAAGCATCAAGGTTCTTCACAATCTTGGAGAAGCTTCTACCACTCATCTCAGAATTCAGTGATGAAGAGGGTAACGCTCCAGGAAGCCTCTGTGAGTCTCTTTTATCCACACACTTGCCTATAACTGATTCAACTTCGTCTTCCAAATCACAAATGACTTCCTCTCTGGCCTACTCTATCCCAAAATCATAGAGGAGAGGCACCTGGGTGGCTCAGTCGGTTAAGCATCTGACTCTTGGTTTCAGCTCAGGTTGTGTTCTCAGTGTCCTGAGATTGAGCCCCGTGTTGGGCTCCATACTCAGCTCGGAGTCTGCTTGTCCCTCCTTAAATCCTCTCTCATAAATAAATAAGACCTTAAAAAAAACAGTATAGGAAAGGAGATTCTGGAAAATATAGTTCTCAGCCTTAAAAATGAATGGTGGTTGTGCTAACAATGAACCCAGCACAGTCTATCCTTTTGTCAGCTTGGTGTCCAAATGACTCCTTTTCCACATCTCACCTCTGAGTAAAGGTACTGAGAAATCACACTGTGTGATTCAGCTCTCCTTCCTACAGTCAAACCCAAACAGGAACCCCAGGGTCCTCTTTATCCATCCCTGAGCGGATGTTGCTTTCTTTTCTGATCCTGCTATCCTTTATTTTTAAAAAGATTTATTTATTTTAGAGAGGGAGGGGCGGGGCTAAGGGAGAGAGCAACTCAAGCAGACTCTGCACTGAGCATGGAGCCCAGGGCAGGGCTTGATTTTACCACCCTGAGACTATGACCTGAGCTGAAACCAAGAGCCAGGTACTTAGCTGACTGTGCCACCCAGGTGCCCCTGATTCTGCTATCCTATGACCTACTAATTTTTTAAAGATCTTATTTATTTATTTGAGAGAGAGCGAGAAGCAACACAAGCAGGGGGAGTAGGAGAGAGAGAAGCAGGCTCCCCGATGAGCAGGGAGCCCGAGGTGGGGCTCCATCTCAGGACTCCGGGATCATGACCTGAGCCAAAGGCAGATGCTCAAACAACTGAGCCACCCAGGAGCCCCCTTATAACCTACTATTGAGATATGGAAAAAATTATGACTTACACATTAATACCATCAGGTAACAAGAGAATGCGGGAGGAGAAAAAGAGAAGGAGCACAGGTACAAAAGACACAGGACATCTTTAACTACTGGCACGCTTGCTTCTGAGATTGGCCACAGGATGTGACTGCTCTTCTTCTACCACCTGTTCTGCCTGTCCCTAGCCGGTCATATTTTGGGGGATGGTGATGGGGTAATATGGTGGGGTGACCTAGATCTTTATTCTTGATGTTTCTGTGCCTTCCTGTTTTAGGTGCCTGTTTTAGGTTGCTACAGTTTTCCGTAACTTTTACCACAGACTGTGGGAGTACTAAGTAAGATTACCAAGAGAGTCTCCTGGGTGCCAGGTGTTCTTCCTTGCCCCCACTGTGTAGCAAACCCATCTACCCTTGATCATCAAGACCAGTCACCCCAACCAGTAGAGCAACCCTCTTATTTGCTTGACAGAGTCACCAGGTGGCAGTCTCAGCCTCCTGTTCGGTAGGACCAGTGTGTCCCTTCCCATCCCTGGGAACCAAGATCTTGCAACCAGCAGAACCCAAAGTCTTGGGGATGGGAGGCCAATACTCTACTGTAGGTCGTTAGATTAGTAACAGTGGAAGGAGCCACTCCGGTTTCTACCCCTTGATTCCTGAAATCTTGGGGTATCTTTGCTATGGGGAAATTTCACTCTACATTAGTCCCTGGTTAGAGCACGTCTTGCATCTCACGGGACATTATGTCAGCTCCACACAGTGACTGCACCCGGCGGGCACCATAACGAGCTCATCCAAATCCGTTCCACCATCCTATCAGGGCAAGCTTGAGAGCGATGGGAAACACAGTAAGACCAGTGACTTCCAAACAGACGCATTGACAACATCACGCTTTCATGAGTCCGTGGCTACACTTCATTTGCTGCCAAATAAGGTAAAACCAAAAATGAAGGTGTAAGATTGCAAATATAAATAAGAAAGGAGCTAAGAATAATAATAGGACTGTATTGGAATGTGGTTTGGGTGATACAAGTGAGTTAAATCCTCATCTATAAGAACAGGGAGCCAGTGAATGTGGCTCATTTTGATAAATCAAGAAATGATAGCCAAGCACATCATTGAAAGCTATGGAGAAGAAAGAGTGTCCGGATATGTAGGGTTTATGTTTGGGGAGTTGTGAATAGTGGCAGGGAAGACTGAAGCCTTTCTGTAATCGATTTTTTTTTTAAGATTATTATTTATTTGACAGAGAGAGAGCATAAGCAGGGGAAGTGGCAGACAGAGGGAGAAGCAGTGTCCCCTCTGAGCAGGTAGATGATACGAGGCTCAGTCTTAGAACTCTGGGATCATGACCTGAGCCGAAGGCGGATGTTTAACTGGCTGAGCCTCCCAGGCGCTCTGATTTTTTTTTTTAAGTAGACCCCATGCCCAATATGGAGCCCAGTGCAGGGCTTGAATGCACAACCTTGAGATCAGCACCTGAGCCAAAATCAAGAATCAGAAGTTTAATCAGATGTTTAGCCACCCAGGTGTCCCACTATAATAATAGATTTTAAAAGATCCTCATTGGGGCACCTGGGTAGCCCAGTGGGAGCCTGCTTCCTCTTCTCTCTCTGCCTGCCTCTCTTCCTGCTTGTGCTCTCTGTCTGTCAAATAAATAAATAAAATCATTAAAAAAATAAATAAAAGAGCTTCATTATTTCTTAATTTTATTAAAGCAATATGTAAATTTTAAAGGAAAAAAAGAGAAAATGAACATCCATCTGGCTTGCCTGTCTTTTAGGAAAACATGCTTGAAGACATCATCCATTTTACTCAATAAATCAATGTTTTGTATCCAAACCACCAAAATGCAAAATCCCTCCAATTTGGTCCCAAAGAAATTTGTTTCTGAAGAATGTGCGTATTTTCTTTGCCAGATAAGGAAAACTCTGTTCCACAATGACTTCCTTTTGCCTTCTTAAAAAACTATAATGTTAAAACAGTCAAATGTTTGTGTTGCTTTAATAAGAAGTAAACGTGGGATGCCTGGGTGGCTCAGTTGGTTAAGCTGCTGCCTTCGGCTCAGGTCATGATCCCAGAGTCCTGGGGTGGAGTCCCACATTGGGCTCCTTGCTCAGCAGGGAGCCTGCTTCTGTCTGCTGCTCTACCTGCTTGTGTTCTCTCTCTCTCTCTGACAAATAAATAAATAAATAAATAAAATCTTAAAAAAAAAAAAACAAGAAGTAACCTTTCTCAGGTGCCTGATACCATCTTTTTTTTTAAATTTAGTTTATTTATTTGAGATGAAGAGAGCAGGAGTGGGGGGAGGGGGAGAAGGAGATGGAAAGGGAGAAGCAGACTCCCCACTGAACCATCCAGGCACCCCCCCCATTTCTTTTCTAGCTTCTCTTGAACATGATTTCATTCACTTGTTCCTTAATCACTTTATGGGGTTAAGTTTTATGTTATTATATTGTTTGTCTCTTAATATATAGGAATCGGTGATTCATTCTAGATATTAACTTTTTCTCCTTTATGTATGTTGCAAATATTTTTTCTAAGTCTGTTATTTATTTGTTTTTTTAATTTTGGGCACAGGAAATTTTTATAAAGTCAGAATTATCAGTCTTCTTTGTTATGCTTCCTATCTTATTTAAGAAGATCTTCCCTAACTCAAGGTTAAAAACAATTTTTAAAATATTTTATCCATTCTGTATCCCTTTCCCTCTGGAAACCACTGTAACTGTATCTCCCACATTTCATTAAGTTGTATTTTCATTTTCATTTAGTTCAAAATATTTTTTTAAGATTTTATTTATTTGACAGAAAGAGACACAGCGAGAGAGGGAACACAAGCAGGGGGAGTGGGAGAGGGAGAAGCAGGCTTCCGACTGAGCGGGGGGCCTGAAGCGGGGCTTTATCGCAGGGTCCTGGTATCATGACCCGAGCCAAAGGCAGATGCTTAGCAACTGAGCCACCCAGGCACCCCTAATTCTCATTTTTTTAAAAGATTTTATTTATTTATTTGACAGATAGAGATTACAAGTGGGCAGAGAGGCAGGCAGAGAGAGAGAGGAGGAAGCAGGCTCCCTGCTGAGCAGAGAGCCCAATGTGGGGCTTGATCCCAGGACTCTGGGATCATGACCTGAGCCAAAGGCAGAGGCTTTAACCCACTGAGCCACCCAGGCACCCCCCTAAGCCTCATTTTTATCATCTACTCTGATGGTCTGTGTCTTTAAATTGTTGTAGTTATGGCATTGATATTTAATATGATTGTTAAATAGTTGTAATACTATCTACCATATTTGTTACTGTTTTCTGTTCATTGTTCTTTGTTTCTCTTTTCCTCTTCCACTCTTTTCCCATCTTGTCTGGTTTTAACTGGGCCTTTTTTTTTTTTTTAAAGATTATTTATTTATTTATTTATTAAAGATTTTATTTATTTATTTGACAGAGAGAAATCACAAGTAGATGGAGAGGCAGGCAGAGAGAGAGAGGGAAGCGGGTTCCCTGCTGAGCAGAGAGCCCGATGTGGGACTCGATCCCAGGACCCTGAGATCATGACCTGAGCCGAAGGCAGAGGCTTAACCCACTGAGCCACCCAGGCGCCCCTAAGATTATTTTTAAGTACTCTCTCTACACCCAATATGGAACTCAAACTTACAACCCCAAGATCAAGAGTTGCAAGCTCTACCAATTGAGCCAGCCCGGTGTTCCTTTAACTGAGCCTTTTTTTTTTTTTTTTTAAGATTTTATTCATTTATTTGACAGACAGACAGAGATCACAAGTAGGCAGAGAGGCAGGCAGAGGGAGAGGACCCTGAGATCATGACCTGAGCCAAAGGCAGAGGCTTAATCCTCTGAGCCACCCAGGTGCCCCTTAACTGAGCCTTTTATTATTCCATTTCTCTCTTCCCTTCACATATCAATTACACTTTTTATTTAAAACTATTTTAAGTGGTTGCCCTTGATTATACATTTACAGTGAATCCAAGTTCTCTTTAGAATAACACCTACCACTTCATGGTAGTGCAAAACTTTAGAACATTTCCAATTTCACCCTCTCATCTCTGATAACATTGCTGTCATTCATTTCACTTATTAATAAGCTATAATTACCAAATGCATGGCTGCTATGATTAAACAACCTGGGTTATCTGTTAGATTAATTAAGAATATGAAAAAGAAGGGGCACCTGGCTGGCTCAGTTGGTGGAACATGTGACTCTTGTACTTGGGGTTGTGACTTTGAGCCCCACCTCAGGTGTGGAGCCAACTTAGTAAAGTAAAAACTAGGGGCACCTGGGTGGCTCAGTTGGTTGAGTGGCTGCCTTTGGCTCAGGTCGTGATCCCAGGGTCCTGGGATGGAGCCCCACATCTGCCTCCTTTCTCAGCAGGGAGCCTGCTTCTCCCTCTGCCACTCTGTCTGCCTGTGCGCTCGCTCTCTCTCTCTCTCTCTGAGAAATAAATAAAATCTTAAAAAAAAAAAGAATATGAAAACAAAAAAATTTTTTTACCTTACTTATTCCTTCTTTAAAGCTCTTCTTTTCTTTATTTAGATCAGAGTTTCTGACCTATGTCATTTTTCTCCTTTGTGAAGAATTTCTTCTAACATTTCTTGCAAAGCAAAGCTACTGGCAATGAAGTTCCTCAATTTTTGTTTGTCTGAGAAAGTCTTTACTATTTCTCCTTCACTTTTGAAGGTACGTGTAGCTAGATACAGTACTCTAGGTTTGTGGCATTTTTCTTTCCACATGAACTATCTTCTTTTGCTCTCTCACTGTTTGCATGGTTTCTGAGGAGAAGTCCAATGTAATTCTGTCTTTGCTTCTTTATAGGTAAGGGTTTGTTTGTTTGGGTGTTTGATTTCTCCTCCAGTTTCTTTCAAGATTTTCTCTATCTTTAATTTTCTTTAGTTGGAATATGATATGCCTAGGAGTTTAGATGTTTTATGTGTTTATTCTGCCTAGTGTTCCCCGAAACAACCAGATCTGTGATTTTCTTTCATTAATTTTTTGAAATTATCAGTCATTATTGTTTTAAGTATTTCTTTTGTACCTTTCTCTCTTCACCTTTTGGTATTCCCAGTATGCCTATGCAACACCTTTCATAATAGTCACAAAATTTGTGGATGTTCTGTTCTCTTCTCTTCATTCATCCTTCTATTTACACTTCAGTTTTAGAAGTTTCTCTTGACAAGTCTTCAAGTTAATTGATTCTTTCCTCTGCCACGTCCAGGTCTACTGCTGAGCCCATCAAAGGTATTCTTCACTTCTGTCATAGTGTTTTTGATTTCTCACATTTCCTTTCCCTTCTGAGAGTTTCCATCTCTCTGCTTATGTCACCTATCTGTTCTTACATGTTGGCCACTTTGTCCATCAAAGCCATTAGCACATTCATTATAGCTTTTAAAATTCCCAATCTGAGAATTCCAACATCTCTGCCAGAGCCAAGTCTAGCTCTGATGCTTGTTGTCTCTTCAAACTGTGTTTTTTGTCTTTAATTAATGCCTTGTAATTTTTTGGTTGAAAGTTGGGCATGATGCATCATGTGGAGGAAACTGAGGTAAAGAGACCTTTAGTGTGAAATTTCGTATTTACCTTGCTAGGGTTTAGTCCATATTCATTGTTTGCCATAGCCATAAGTGTCAGAGGCAAAATATTCCTCAGGTGCCTTCAATCTGTCTTGGTATCTTTGGGTTTTCCTAGAAACTTCTTTTTAAATTAGGTCTGAGGTGGGCAATTCTTTCACTCGTATCCCATTCTTATCCAGGAGCCCCACTGATGTAGTGGAAAGGTGTGGAGAAAGGGAAGGCTAGATGGGGGCTAGAGAGGTATCTCATTCTCTCCAGGTCCGGTTTGGCATTAAGGGCCATCCTACTTTCTTTTGAGGGCATTCTTGTGAAGGTTAAACTCACAAAGGTGGGAGCATCCCTTAAGATTGGACCCCCCACCTTGTATTTTTTTAAATTTTCAAACTTGTCCACACTGAGCCACACCAGCAATACATCAATTACAGTTTGGATCTTCCTTCTCTAGTAGAGCAGAACCTATGGAGGGTTCTGCTCCAGAAAGCTGAAATTCTGTTTCTGCCTGCCTGCCTCTCCAATTTTGGGGCAAAACTTGTCCTATGATCTTAGTTCTCTGAAGGATCTAAGAAGACTTGTTGTTTTTCAGCTGGCTGATTTCCAGTGCCAGGCCAGGAAACTAGAAGTCCAGATACATTTGTATCCGGACTGCCCCCCCCCCCACACCCCCACAATACTTACTTTTTATTTTTATTTTTAAAAAGATTTATTTATTTGAGAGAGAGACAGTGAGAGAGAGCATGAGAGGGCAGAAGGTCAGAGGGAGAAGCAGACTTCCTGCAGAGCCAGGAGCCCAATGTGGGACTGGAGCCTGGGACTCTGGGATCATGACTTGAGCTGAAGGCAGTGGCTTAACCAACTCAGCCACCCAGGCACCCTTCCCCCCATACTTACTGTATCAATTGTTTAAAATCTTTCCATGATCAATCACTACAGCCATCTTTTTTTTCTGTAGATTTTAATAATATTTAGTATAAAGTACTTTCTTATAAATTTATTATCTAGAATTATGTGCAGATCTATTTCTGTTGACTGCATCTGAATTTTTTTGAATTTTTTCTCTTGACTGAGTCACATTTGTCTGTTTCTTGGCATGTTCAGTATTTATTATTTATACAGGCATTATGGATGATATGGCGCAGAGATTCTGGGTTCTGTTGTAATTCTCTGAAGAATGTTGAGTTTTGTTCTTCAGGTGGTTGAATTACGGAACATCACCCCAAACTTGTGGAGGCTGGGCTTTAAGTTTCACGAGGGCAGATATATTTTGATTTTGCCCTTAGTTCTAGGGCAGATCTCATCTCTAGAACGTAGTTTTCATTCCCAAGGTGTGGCCCTTTGGGGGTTTAGAAGGAAAACTGAGGCCTTTACCAAGCTCCTCTGTCAGACTTCAAACTCGTCCATGGAACTGATAGCAAGTGAATCTCTCCTCAGCTTTTGGCCTTCCAGTTCTTTGTCTTTCCCTGGAGTCCCTGGAATTGTTGCCCACAGGTGGGCAGTTGAGGCCAGCCACATATCTGAAGTTTACAGCTTCCAGCTCCTCACCCACAGAGGCTCCAAACTTCCCAGCGTTGCCTCCTGGGTTTCCAGCAGCGGTGGTGTCCCCATCTTCTGCCTCTTCAGCCACTGGACCTGTGGCTTCCTGTTTGAGGTCTGGGAGAGAGAACCCTCAGGGAAAAGCAGCTCTTCTTCTTCTTCAAGATTTTATTCATTTATTTGACAGAGAGAGACAAGCGAGAGAGAGAACACAAGCAAAGGGAGTAGGAGAGGGAGAAGCAGGTTTCCCGTTGAGCAGGGAGCCGGATGCAGGGCTGATCCCGGGATCAGGCTGGGCGCGCAGGCTGGGCACAGCGAGGCGCAGAAGCGCGTCCTGGACACCCGGGCCATGACCCAAGCCGAAGGCAGACGCCTAATGACTGAGCCACCCAGGCGCCCCAAAAGCAGCTTTTCTTTCAAGAGCTGCTGCCTCCGTCTAGTTTCTGTCTGCTTGTTGTTCTTCTCCAGTGCTTTCAGGCAGTGGTTTCATATATTTTGTCCACATTTCATAAAGCAGAGCGTTTTGTAATTACTGGAAGTAGAAACTCAATCTGTAATCCGTAGCATCCATTCAGAAAGTGAACTACTAAGACAAGCTACAAAATTAAGACCTACCCTCAAGGCGGATACCTTTTAAGTCAGATTATTAGGGCTGAGGCGGAAGTTGACGTAAGCCCCGCCCCCACAAACAGCTCCGCCCCTCGCACGCCCCGCCCCTCGCTCACGTTTCCATGGCGACGCGGCGCCAAGCTGTGGCAGCCCAGCAACCGAGTGGGCGTGCAGCAGCGGCTACATGAGCGCGGGGGTGGCGGCGGCCGGGCAGCGGCCCCCCAGCTCGGGGATCCCGGGCTCTCGGGGCGCGTCGCGCCCGCGCCCCCGCCAGCCCGCGGTCGTCCAGCACTCCGGACAGCACGGCGCGCAGGCTGGGCACAGCGAGGCGCAGAAGCGGGTCCTGGACCTGGAGAAGAGCCTGCAGTTCCTGCAGCAGCAGCACTCTGAGACGCTGGTCAAGCTCCACGAGGAGATCGAGTACCTCAAGCGGGAGAACAAGGGTGAGTCCGTGCGGCGGGGCCGCGGCTGGGGCGCCCACCGCCGCTGGGGCCCGAGGGGGACTCAGACCTGCTGCCCGCGGGTGCCTCCAGCACGGAAACACGCGTGGACTCTAGAACACGTAGGGTTTTAAGGAGGACAGACACAGGGCAGCAAGTCAAACCCCGGGTCCTGCCATGCGGGGCTTGGACTCCCTTCCCCCGCCATCGGCCCCAAACCAGGGTGGTCTTGGGGGTCGGGGTGCGTCGGGGCCATCTAGCCATCTGGCAGGGCAGCCTGTCCGTGGCATTTCCCACAGTAAGCCCGGTGGCAGTCTCGTCTCTAGGAATCAGGCCCAACTGTTTAAAACTTTTTGTGGAAGTAAAAAGTGCGAGCATACAGCTCAATGATTTTAACAACCTAAATGCGCCCAAATCAAGGGCCTATATGCCCGGCACCATCCAGCTCTCCCACCTACCGGAGTGTCCTCAGGGCAAGGCCTTCCTAACTTGGCCCTGCTTGTGGCTCCTCACCCCCATGGGCCAGGCCTGAAGCGGAACCTGTCTTTTACTCTGCTTCCCTCTCTCTTCTCCCTTATGTTTTAGCTGGAGCTCTTCCCCCCAAGCACCTAGTCCTACCTCAGTTTCTCCCCACCCTTCTCCTGCTGTCCACTTGAAGTGCTAAGTATGAGATCAAGGGGTCCCCATTATGTCAGGACTCCACCTCCCCTTGACATGAGGAGTTTTGAGTCAAGGTCATGTGTGAAGTCTCTCAGGGGTTCAGCAGGAGGGGAGCACCCGGGACAAGGCAGACCTCTTCTCTCAAACTGGCAGCAGCTTCAGAAATGACGGAAGCATGTGTTTGCTTTCAGATCTCCATTACAAGCTAATAATGAGTCAGAAGCCAAAGAAAGGTAAGAATGAGGCCCTCGGGTGGCTGATGGGAAGTTACTGATGTCTGGAACAGCCCCTGGGTTGCTTGTGTTCACCCAGCTAGCTGCACTGGCCTATCCCAGTGAGGAGGGGTCCTGGGGGACCTGGAGAGACGCCACTGCCCCCAGCCATGGTTTGGGCGACTGTGCACTGAAGCACAGAGGTGGGGCTCTCGGGGATCCCAAGGCCTAAGGTCTGGGCAGCAGGGAAACAGGCAGAGCAGCTGCCCTCCCTAGCGTTGCTGCTCTGATGGATTCTGACTTGGATTCTGGCTATGGTAGGCCCCAGGCTCCCTCTGCAAGGCTGGCAAGCACTGGGCAGCCCCAGCCCTGGGCCTCTGGCTCGTCACTTCCTAGCACAGAAGGCTCTGTACTAGGAAGGCACAGTCCTTTCAGAGAGCCTCCCTGCCTATCTCCACAGTGACCAAGAGGGCTGGGTGAAGGCAGTGGAGATGGAGAGACCCACAGCCACTTACCCAATGCCCTTCCTCATCCTGATAGTAGCCCATTCACTTTGCGTGTCCCCCAGCCCAGCCTGCTCTCCCCACTTACCTTTGGGGCCTGGTCTGGGTGGTGCTAGCCTGGAGCCCCAGTCTTGGGAGGTGTCCAGGGCTCCTTTTCTAGGGGACACAGAGAATGGTGTGGTGGTGGGCCCTCCCCTGACAGGGAGGAGCAGCTCCGGTGAGCTGTCCTCAGCAAGTGGCAGGGCCTGTTGGTGGTCCCAGTGTGGAGATGCCAGGGGTACCCAGTGGGACCTCAGAAGAGGTCATCCTCCTTCAGGGCTTCTTTGGGCCTAAGCCCACTGCTTTCTGGATGGCCCTTCAAGAAATCGCCTTTCCCCCGGCCTTGGCTCTGCCTCACCAGAGTTGGGGAGGGCCCTGTGTGAGCACACAGGCGGGCACAGGCCGCAGGCCCCTCACCCATGGAGAGGAGCGGGGACGGAAGCATCTGGGGACACTAGGATGGAAGTGGCATTCCTGCCATCTCCAACTGACCCTGTGCCTTCTCCCACAGGCAGCATTTCCAGTTCCAGCTTTCATTCCATCAAGTCCGTCTCAAATTCGACGTCAGGTGAGCACGCCAGCACCCTCTGTGAGCTCAGGGTCAGGGAGGGACACATGCCTCATGGGGACCCTGGGCCCAATGGCCAATGTGGGGCATTGAAAGCCCCATGGGCTTGGCTACAAAGGGAGTGAACACCAACATGGGGCACAAGGCCCTACGGCAGATGCCCCCCGACATACGGAAAGAGGAGCCTCTGTGCCTCACTAAGTGGTCTTCCAGGGAGGGGTGGCACACAGGTGGCCTGGCAGAAGCCCTGCTCATTAGGACCCCCCACCAAGCAGGCAGGAAGCAGAGGCGGGGGGTGGGGAGAGGCGGCTGCGCCTGGAGTTCTGGGCTTGTGGTGTCATTTGCAGAGTTAGGGGCTGATAGCTTCTTCTTCCCACTCTGCCTTCCTCAGGCCAGGCGTCCTTACAAAGGAGCAGCCCTTGCCCCTCCTCTGCGGGCCCCAGGCAGGCAGTAGGCATTGTCCTTGGAAAGGACACTGGCGCAGGCTGGGTCCCAGACCTCCCACTCAGTGTTATTTTGCCCAGAATGGGGCATTGCCTCAGAGTCGGGGAACAGCTGTGGGGCCACCCCCAGCCCTGGCCTTCCCTGACTACATGGAGCCAGCTTTTCACAGAACCTCAGACCCTTGGGTTTGGATCTCCCAGCAGCCCCCCAATGGGGGCTCTGTTACCATCTCTTGGTGGAAACTGAGGCAAACTCCATGGGCATACACAGCTGATCCTGGGCGACTCAGGCGCGGTTCTCGATGCCCACAGTGACCGCCTTGGCTGCTGTCAACTCTCAAGGCAAGGCCCGGACCCAGCTCAGCTTCTCCAAGAGGCAAGACTCGAAAGCTGATGTTCCCCAGAAGATGGACCTGGAAGAAGAGACCCCAGTTGCTGCCCTGTTCCACAACAGCAAGCTGGACAAAGCCCCAGGGATGCAGGGGCCGGCCAAGTAAGGGCTCGCCCAGACCCCGTGGGCCCAGCGCTCCATTTACCAAGCTCACACTCTGCCACCAGCCAGCTGCTCAGCCCCTCCAAATGGGCCAGTCTGCCGGTGAGCGCAGACTTGCTCCAGGCTTGCCCATCCAGTGGGCACTGCCTTCCCCCTTTCCCCAGGGGGTCTGCAGGGTCTCTATGCTGACTCAAGCCCACACAAGGATGCCAACAGCAGCCTCCAAAACCGTTTTCTCACAGAAATGGAACAAAGTGATTTGGCCTTTAAATTACCCTGCTATTCACCAAGTCGGGGAATAAGTAAGTCAGGTTCCTGGGCTCACCCCGGGAAGTGTGCTCAGCTCTGTGAGGCGCAGAGCTGGCAGGCCAGAGCAAGACCAGGCTGACACTTGAGTTTCTGGGACTGCCCTGGAAAGCAGCAAGGAACCTGGACCTTTTTTTTTTTTTTAAAAGACTTTATTTATTTGACAGATCACAAGTAGGCAGAGAGGCAGACAGACAGAAGAGAGGAGGAAGCAGGCTCCCCGATGAGCAGAGAGCCTGATGCGGGGCTCGATTTCAGGACCCGGGGATCATGACCTGAGCCGAAGGCAGAGGCTTTAACCCACTGAGCCACCCAGGCGCCCCAGGAACCTGGACTTGGCATCCAAAAACAGAGACCCCATTGTCCCCTGGGTAGGGCAACCAGCAGGCTTCCGCTTCTCAGCACAGTCCTTAGATTCTCTCAACCAGGCTCACAGGTGTGGGGGTCAGGACTGAGGGTGGCCCCGCAGCTTGAACCACCTTGAAACGTCAGGGCACCTTGAGAGAGGAGAAAGGGATGGACCCAGGTCCCAGCTGGCACCGGAGCCCCCCACCTGGTGCCGGGAGCACCCTAGTCAGCAGAAGGGACCCAGTCCCTGAGGAGGCTGTGTGGACACCCCTCCTCCCCACACCATTCTCAGGCTGGAGCAGGAGCTGCCCAGAAGAGAGGTGGGGGTTGGTTAGACCAAGCCTGGCAGGCTAGCTCCAGGCTGCTGCAGTGACTGTTCCAGAGAGGAAGAAGGGGAGACCTCCAGTGCAGTGGCGAGCTCCACGGCAGGCAACCAGCACAAGGGCAAGCAGCCCCCCGCGATGAGCCTGCCTCCATACCTGCGCAAGCCCACCACGATTCAGCAATGTGAGGTTATCATCCGCCAGCTGTGGAACGCCAACCTCCTGCAGGCCCAAGAGGTGAGGCTCGGGACCCCGATCTGCCCCCCGCCACCTCTGCAGAGCCTGCCCACTGCCCTTCTTCTCCCTGCCTTCCAGTTGCAACACCTCAAGGCCCTCCTGGAAGAGAATCAGAGACCCAAGGCTGCCCCTGAGGAGCCTGGGCCCAGCTCTCCCAAGTGAGTAAGAGCCTCACAGCCCTCACCCCGCCCCACCCTACCCCAGCAAGGTCTTCTCCTCTGGGGCTCACTGCTGACTCCTCCCTCACCAGGGACCAGGAGGCCCTTCACCCGGGAGCCATGCAGCTCCCCAAGGTCCCCACCAAGGGCGTCCCCAAGAAATGGTGAGTTGCACTGGCAGGGGGAGGTTGAGGTGGCCTCCAAACCCCGTATGGGGTGCAGAAGAGATTGGGACCCAGATGGCTCCGTGTTTTGCCTGGGGCCGCATTGGGCTGGGCTTCTGCTCCCAGGGGCTCTGCAGTGCCCGCCCTCTGCCCGAACAGCCTGATTCTGAGCCCGATGCCCATGGCGGAGCGCTCCATCCTGCCGGCACTGAAGCAGACCCTGAAGAGCAACTTCGCCGAGCGGCAGAAGAGGCTGCAGGTGGTGCAGAGCCGGCGGCTGCACCGCTCGGTGCTCTGAGGCCAGCGGCAGCAGCTCTCGGCCAGGCCTGTGACCAACCCCCCCCCCCCCCCCCCCCCCCGGCTGGAGATCGTCACCCTCTCTAGATAGCACTTCCAGACAATTCTCATACGTTTAGGCCAACTGAAATTCCAGATAAAAGAAACTCGTGGCAGATAAAGTACTTGGTCTCAGAACTGGGAAACTTTATTTTCTTGCTCAGTATTTTGCTATTCTGCGTTTACACGAAAACATGTTATGAAAGAAGTATTACCCTACCCCGCCGAAGACTGGAAATAAAGCTCGTTTTTCCACTTGTGCGTCTCATCCCTCACTGCTGTTTGGGCATCACTGCCCTGCTCTGTGCCCCTAGCTCTGCTCCCTGCAGTAGGAGGGGCCTGCCGGGGGTGCCTGGGACTCTGGGCTCATCCAGGGCGGGCAAGTGTGCAGGGAACGGGTTCCTGGCCCTGCGCACAGGGTGAGACGCCTTCTTCCCCAATGGTCCCGGCCAGCTTCCAGGCTGACAAACACTGCTGATGCGCCATCCTGCCGGGCCTGCCCTCCAACACGGAGGGCCACGGCACCTCGGGAGTGGCCCTCTCCGGGGCTCTGGGGCCTCACCCGGTGATACTCCGGCCCCAAGGGCCCCCACAACCACAGCTTCCTATGGCTCATGGGTGCAGTCAGCGTTGTGTCCACCTGCCCCTGGCAGGGTTGTGCTCCAGGCCCATTTCCTCAGCACTCATCTCTACCTCGTCTTGCTTCTGGCAGCAGGAACTCAGCCAGAAACCTAGGTGAGGTTATGGCCCTGACACTCAAAAAAGGGGGAACTAAGATCTGGATCTCCATGGCCATCCCCAAGGTAAGGAACTGGGCTCAGCCCTGACAATGTTCCTCGCTGGACAGTAGTACCCAGACTTTCAGAGGGGAGGGGACACAGTGACAAATTCATGACAAACACAGGAATAATAAATTTATTATAAGAACCACAGATGACATGGTAGTGCACATAGAAAAGGGGGACCCTCTCAACACCAGAGGGCTGGCGGGCTGATGCCCTGTCAGGGAGCCTTCTTCACTCTCAGGAATGGCTCTGAGCCCTGACCCCAGAGTGGGCACGGTGCCAGGGACAGGATCCACCCAGGTGCCCCTGCTCCCCAGGCTCTCCCACAGTGCTGAGCAGACCCCCATGGCTTGAAGGAAGAATGCCATGAGGTATGAGGCCCAGGCGACCGCAGGGGATCTGCAACCGCCTGCAGGCCAACCTTCCCTCTGAGACTCGGCCAGCACCCTGGGATCCAGGAGCTTCCCTGTGGCTTGCCCCACATGCCCACGGTGGCAGGGTCTGAACCTAAAACTGTGACCAGAGACTTCTGTGTGCATTTTCAGGGTTTCCTATGCTCCCCATGTTCCCTTACAGGAACAGGATGTGTTTCTGGTGCACACACACAAGAGGCTCTAACAAGACCCTGAGTTCTCCCCCGTGCTGAGGAAGGACACAGGCCTTGGAGAGGCCGAGGGGACAGCAGCCCAGGGATGAGCACACAGGGCTGGTGGCATGTCTGACTCCCTGGGGGACGTCCCAACCCCATCACTGATGCAGCCAGCCCCACAGCCACCTGCCCTCATCATGTACAAGTGTGGGAGGATGTCTGGCAAGTCCCCAAGGCAGAAGATAAAAGCAGGAAAGCTAATCTAAGCCCAGGCTCTCTAAGGGAGCCAACACCTAGAAATGTCCGACATGAGGTGCATGCCCTCTGTGGCCCTGACGAGGCCGCTGACTCTCCCTGCGGTCCCCAGCGGCTGGGTGGCTAGGCAGCTGAGAGGCAGGCCTGGTGGATGCTCTGTGCCCAGGTGTTGAGCAGGGCCGTGACTGAGTGCTTGTCGGGGAGCTGCAGCAGCCTCGAGGTCATACACCGGTGCACCGACTGCAGGAAGGGGTTGGCATCTGCAACAGAGCAGTGGGCCATGAGCGGTGCCGGGCCTGATGCTGGGCCACACAGCAACTCTCTGTGAATGGGCTACCCCATAGACACAGGTTGTCGTCTGGGGCATTCCACCCAGCCAACGTGAGCAGGGGTGCCATCTCCCTCACACAGTGGGGTAGCTGATGGGCTCCCCTCCCAGGCCCACGCATCAGTGGAGAACTACAGTGTAGACAGGTCTGGAGCCCAGGGCCCCCACTCAGGGGTAGTCTTGGGATCCCAGCCCCCCACACTAGCTCTGAGCTGCAGGGGTACTGGTCCCCATCAACAGAGCTCTCTCTGGGCCTTTGGTCTGAAGCCATGTCACCCAGATGGGTCCCCACAAACCCTAGCTCCTTCTGTGCTCCCCTATCGGCCTTGCAGAGGCCCCCAGGGGTGGATGGGCCTGCTCACTCCTCACCACTACACATGGCTGCCCTGCAGGCAGACGGAACACCATAGAGACAGAGACCCCTTTCTCTCAAAGTGATTTCTGGGCAACCCACTCCTGTCCACAAAGGGGCAGAGAAAGGGGAGGAGTGGGTTCCACTGTGGGAGCCCGGAGGAAACCCAGTTGCCTGGAGCCAACCCCATCCCACCAGGGCCCCGAGAGAGCAGCCACAAGGCCTCACCACGGCTGTCCTCGCGGCTCACCCACCGTACTGCCACTGCCGGTCGATCCACAGTGGGCTCTGGGCAGGGTAGTCAGCAGGGACACTGAGCTCCAGTGGCGGCACACTCGGGAGATCCTTGTCATCTGCAACACATGCAGCTGTGCCTGTGACCCGGCCCAAGGCCTCAACCTGCCCTGCCTCATAGCCCTGCTCCGAAAAGGGCTCTTCGAATCCCAAAAGGCTTGCTGCAAAGTCTGGAGGTCACTCTGACCCCCAGGCTTTCACATTTCCCTAGGGCCTCAGGCTTGGTACCTGGAAGGCAGGGAGGGGGCCTTCCCAGCAGGGGTAAGAGGTGAGAGTGTGGGGGCTCCAGGCTCAGCCCTCAGGGCACATCCTAGGCCAGGTATGTGGGAGGATCCAGAAGGATGTGGGGCTGGTGGGCCTCGGGGCACGGTGTGTGTGTGCCTATCTGTAGGAGGCACAGTGCGAGTCCCGATGGGGCAGGTGGGCCGGGGCAGGTGGGCCTGGGCTGGGCCTACTCTGGAGCCAGGGGCAGGGGCAGAACCCTGGGGCTGGAGTTTAGGACTCAGTCTCCCACAGCACCAGCCCCGCCTCCCCAGTACGCACCCAACTTGCATATCAGGTGGACGGTGCCATTGTTACTGCAGTGAGAAGGATCCAAATTCACCAAGAACTTAGGATCTAATCTGGCCACTTCCCCCTGGAGCACGTTGGGGATGCTCTGCCGCTCATCGTCTTCAAACCTACGCTTCCGGGTGCACACAACCGGGGCTCTGGAAGAGGCAGCTATGGTCACCACACGGGGCTAGGCTGTGGCCCACGACCCACAGCCCATGGCCCACTGCCTAGCGCGAGCCTGAGCCCTGTGCTACACGTACGTGATGGGTGGGCCGTGGATGGCTGTCATCGCCGGCACGAAGGTGCGGTACAGGGAATGGTTGAAGACGGGTGAGCGGATATTGGCCAGGACGGCATCAAGGAGCGGCTGGCACAGGTATTGCTGTTTGGTTGGCGGCACCGGAGGCGGCGGGGGTGTGGGCTGGGACAGGACAGTGGGGTCAGCAGCCCACTCTTGGGAAGCTTTCTAGACCCTGAGGTCCTCAACCTCACAGCCAGACTTTTACAGCTTCCCCATCACCTCTGCCCCCAAGAGATAAATAGTTATCTTAGATGCACTCGCCTGCCTTCTGTGGCTTTGACTTTCCCCTGAGGCCCCTCCCCCCAGGGCTTGGCCTCGTGCTGGGCAGGGACAAGTGGAAATGAGACAGTGGAGATGAGACAGTGGAGATGAGCGTACACAAAAGTCTGTGAACCTGGCGGATGGAGGGAACACCCACAGGACCACAGCCGGAGGGTGACCTCTCCCATGTTCGCACACATGCTCTCCTTACCCAAGGCCGACCTGACCTGGAAGAAGACTTCTGGGCGAGGTCCCCAGGCTGAGTGGCATGCCCCTCTACCCACTCCTAACTTTGAACACTTCTCCCCACTTGTGGGGTGAGTCCCAGTCTCCTCAGAGATGCCTGTGGCCCTCTGAACACCACCAGGCCATGGTATCCCACTCACCACTGCCATGTCATTCTTGAGCTTCTCCAGGGCAATCTCACACTTCTGCAGTGTTTTCAGGGGGCACCTGTGGGGAGAAGGGATGTGGCTGACTCTCCATGCTTGACGATGGTGGCGGGTGCTGATTCTAGCCACCGCCCGCCCGCCTGGCTTCTTCTGGTGTGAACAGAGCCAGCTTTGGCCAGCACAAGCCTCCACAGGAGCCCCAGCCATTGACCAGCTGTTCCTAGACGCAAAGGGTAAGGACAGATTATCTTGTCCCCAGGAGTGGCCCCATCCTGGTTGGCAGAACAGGGCATAAATGTAATGGGTCAGTGGGGAGGGACAGAGGCTGGTCCCCTGCCCCCCAGCCGTAGAATTCCAATGAGGATCAATCCAAGAGGGCTTGGAGGGTGGTCCAGATCCAAGTGGCCTAGTTCTGCTGTTTCCAGCATTTTGTCTAGTAAATGGAAAAGAGAAGCCCTTCTAGAAGGGAGCACAGACTAAGCTGAGGCAGGGAGAGGGACAAATCCAAAGGCCAGTCTACATGCACAGTCCTGTACTGCAGACCAAGCTCTGGTGCTCACAGCAGCCCTGGCACTGACCAGCATGGTCGTGTGTGCTGAGAAGCTAGTGCCCCACTGCCTTACAAGTGCTTCTCAAGGGGTCGCCTTGTTTCCTTTTCCCAGCCAAGCTGAGTGAGCCACAGCTGCCCCTTTTTGCAGATGGGCTAACTGATATGAAGTCACTTGCCAAAGGCCACTGGTAAGTCAGGGGCACCGCAAAGGTAGGGGGCCAGGGGCTTGGAGCCCCAGCAGACACACGTAAGTGGAGCCCTAAGGCCCCTTCTCTATAAACTCCACATCACCACTAAATGCTCATTCAAGGCTGGGCCAACCATGCAGCCAGACGTGGGCAGAGCGCCATCCTTCCTCCAGGAGCCTGGAGGCAAAGCTCACCGCTTAGAGGGGTCTGTCAGGATGTCCAGAAGGCTCTTCATCTTACTCAGGTCCTTTTTTCTGTCTGGGACAGAGAGGGGCCACTAAGACACGTGCCTGGAGTATCCCCCCGCCATCCCCAAACATGCTGTGCCCCAGCGCCGGCCGCACCTTCATTCTTGTCAATCTTGTTGATCATGCGGCGCAGGGGCTCGATGTACTTGGACAGCTGCTTCAGCTTGTCGAGGTACTGCTGCTCCTCAGCCTGGCTAGAGCCAGCTGGGCTCATGACTGAGCTGGGATTCACTGGAGGATATGATGTGGTAAGTGCAGCTCCCACCCACAAGCCCGGGCTCTGCAAACCCTCCAGGTGGGGATCTAGAGCTCACCCACCCTGTTATAAGCGGAGGCCTCCAGATGGTGAGGGGCGAATCTCGGCCCCTTGATCTGCAGGTCTGTGTGTGGGTTACACAATGGGTTCTGGGCCTCGGATCACACCCACCCCCGACCCGACTTACCGGGGGTGTTTAAAGGTCCCGGGGAGGGGACGCTGAAGTTCTGCGGGGTGCGGGCCGTCACTGGACTCTGGGAGGGCTGTGGTGAGGGGCTCGGCAGGAAGCTACTAGGGGAAGGGGCAGGGCCAGAGCTGCAGCAAAACAAAAGCAGATGCACCTGTGAGCTGGGGCACAAGGTGGGGCCCGCCCTGGGAGCCAGGTGGGGAGGGCCACCCCCTGCCAGGCCTACCTGACGTTGGAGTTGGGCTGCGAGCTGGGCTGGCCAGGCTGCGGGGATGGCTGGGGAGGAGGGGGCATCGACTGTGGGGTCTGCACCTGCTGGCCCGGTGACGGCGAGGACAGCATGGTGAGGCTGTTCTGGCTGACCTGGAAGTGGAGGGGGCTCAGCCTGCTCGCCTGCCACACGTTCTCACTCCTGCTGCGCCCTCACTCCCACGCCCATCCCCGTGTCACAGACCCCATCTGCACACAGAAGCCTCCTCACCCTCTCAGCCTCACCCAAATACCCCTTCTTCCAGACACCCTGCGCCATGAATACCAACATGGGCACAGGGCCCCACCTCGAGGATCCACACACACAAGTCCATGATGATGAGCGGCTGGCACAAAGGCCCGGCTGGGCAGCTCCTGCTCCTTGGCAGGGAGACCATGAGGTCCACAGGCTTCTGCGCTGGAACAGGACATCCCCATATTTCTGTTTGACAGGTGGGGGAGCCAGAGAAGGCCTATGGCCTTGGATGGTGCTGTCTGGCCTTCCCGGCCTGTGTTGCTCTCCTCTAGGTGCCAGTGAGGACCCCGCCCTGCGACAGATGGGACCAGCTTCCCACATGCTTCCGTGAGCTCCCCCCAGCTCTCAGGGCACAGTGGAAGCCTCTCTCATGTTTAATGGGAGCAAAGTGGCCCCTGTGTCAGCCCCTGCCAGCACGTGTGGCCTGAGGACCCTCGGTCTGGTGGCTGAGCAGCCTGCCTTGACTGGCAGAGCGAGCAGACCTGCCTCGCCCAGGACATGATGACGGTGGCGTTAAGGGCCCGGCAAGAACCAGCCCAAAGTTCCCTGCTAGTTTCAGGGCTTCCCAGGGTCAGCGGAGGGGGCTCCTCCCACACCCTAGTCAAGCTCCTACATGCTGAGCCCCCCTCAGAGCCTGCTTCCTGGAGCCTAATCCATAACCCCCCCAACTCTTGGACTGTCCAGTTCTGCAGACCAAGCTCAGTGCTTGTCTCAGGGCACTCTAGACCCTCGTGCCATCTGGGGCCGGGGGTTTGCGCCTCCCTCCCACACACTCATCTGCCATGGGGGCGGGGGCAGGAACATGCAAGCCCAGGCCTCCGGCTGCTAGGCCCGGTTGTTCTACCAAGTGAAGCAACAGGTCCCAGGTGATTCACAGTGATGCCAGCGAGGGCAGAAACAGGGCCTGGGGCAGCTAAATTGAACTGAGTGCAGCAGGCTTCTCCTAGGCAGGGCTTGCCTTCAGTGCAGGGCTACGCGGAGTCCCAGGGCAGGCAGCATGCCCCCGGCACTGGACAAGAGGCTCCAGAATCCACCCAAGGACCAACAAACTCCCAGGACTAGGAAGGTGAACAGGCCATCTCAGAAGAGCCCATGCCAAGAAGCAGATGGTGCCAAGGAGGGAGAACTACAGGCCTGGGGCCTCCACACCCTGGGCTCAGCCTGCGAGGCCTGGGAACTCCCCTGGAGTGGTTTCCTACAAAGGCCCCGCTGTCACCTCCCCTTTTCCTCTCCCCAACCTGCTGCCACACACCACCTTGTGCCCCTGAAACTGCCTCTTGATGTGCCCTCTTCCTGCCTCACCTACCTGCATCTGCCCCAGGGAAGAGCCCCAGCCTTATTAGCTTCTGTTCCAGCAGATGTCCCTTCTAGAAGGTGTTCAGCTCCTGTCTGTAGTGTAAAGCTGGTACTTCTCTCAAGGGAAATGAGGCACGTGAGGGCACCATGACCAGTACAAAGCCACTCAAGGGGAAGGCTACTGCACAGTTCACTTCCCACCTAAATGTCTAAAGCTGTATCTTTTTTTTTTTTTTTTTTTTTAGAGAATCTTTTTTTTTTTTTTTTTTTTTTTTAAAGATTTTATTTATTTATTTGACAGAGAGAGATCACAAGTAGACAGAGAGGCAGGCAGAGAGAGAGAGAGAGAGGAGGAAGCAGGCTCCCCGCTGAGCAAAGAGCCCGATGCGGGGCTCGATCCCAGGACCCTGAGATCACGACCTGAGCCGAAGGCAGCGGCTTAACCCACTGAGCCACCCAGGCGCCCCTAAAGCTGTATCTTAAAAGGCACCCTCAGCACTGTGACCACAGGAAACAGGGCACTTTCCCCACACCCTCTGCTGGGTTCCATGGAGCACACATGGCTCCCCTGGGCATTAGAGTCTGCAAGAAACAGGCAAGAGCAGCCTTCCCCGGACCTGGGCACAAGCTCAACGCTTTTGCTTCCTCCTACGAGCCTGTATCTTACATCTAGCCATAGGCTACCCCAGGCCACTCTCCAGGCCACCACAGGAAACCCCTAGGCTTTCGACATCCAATCCAGATCTCTTTACATCTGACAGTGCCTCTGGAAAAACGCCTGATTCTATTGGCAGCACACACATTCCCCTTCCCAGGCCTTCAGGATCCCCTCACCAGTCAGCACAGGGCTCATAGGCTTCCCAGATCCTGAGATGCCACAGACACACGCAGGAGGAGGAATCACAACCTGAAGGCCTCTGTCACGAAAAAAATGGCCAACCAAAGTGGCTAAGGAGACAGAGACCCCCCAGGCTTCAGATTTATGTTCCGTTTGGCTGATGCTGGGGGAGAGAGGAGCGAGACAGCTGGGCCCCTCCAGCGATGTATGAAGCCCCCCAGAGGGGGCACCACTGCCCTAGCTCTGAATCTTTCCTCCCCACACATGTTCTGCCAGAGGCACAGGCTTGGCGGTCACAACGGCTAGCACATGCCATGTGACACTAATGTACCCACTCACTGTCACCTACATATCATACAGGGGAAATGGGAATTAAGAGAGAAGGGACATGCTCAAGGTCACACGGCTAGCAGAGTTCAGGCATCTCAGCACCATCTACTCTCCCAAGGAGCAAGGACAAGTGTCTGGGAAGAGACCCTGCACAACTGCCTGAAGGTAGGAGTGGGGGAAGGCAAGTTTCAAGCAGAGGGGACACAGCCGAAGCACAGGGGAGTGGAGGGGCCAGGATGCTGGGCAGCAGGGCAGCAGGCCTCATCTGGGGAGCAAGTGCAATGAAGATACCTCAGGGGACGCTGGTGGCACCATACCCTGTAGCCATCTTGGGACAACCCATGCCCACCAGACATCCCTGGAGCATTCCCGACCTCTTGGACTCTGTACGTGATGCATCCCCAGAGCAAAGAGGAATATGGACCCCACCGTGGCACCACCTGCTCACACTGCCAGGGACCCCACATCACCCCTGCACCTCTGGACCCTCACGCAGGGCACTGCATCCAGCACAGAATCCTGCTCTGTCATGGGCGTCGGGGTCATGAAGTGTTCCCCCAGTCTGAAGACACAGCCATGGGACATGCTGCAGGGCCGGAGGCAGAGAGTGTCTGAGAGCCCCCTCTCCTGAAGGGCTGACAGAACAGGCCTTCTAGTTCGCCTGATCTCCTGACCCCGGTTTGTTGTCACAAGGAAGGAATCAGGCAGACAGGTGCTGCAGGCACTGAAGCACCTCACTCCAGGGCCTGGAGCAGCCGGCTGCCGAAGGCTCTGCTGGGGTACCCATAGGACGGCAGCGGCAGCCCTGACCTGTAAGGAAGCATCTTCAGAATAAGCATGCTCTTCGCAGAAGGGACGCGATCAGCAAGACACAGACACGAGAGCAGCTGCATGCCGATTCTGGACCCAGGTCTGTGGCCAGCCAAATGACCACAGTGTGCCTGTGCTGGGGAGGGAGGCAGGGTGTGGGGGGCACGTTTGACCCTTGAAGCCAGGACCCCACCAAGAGGCCAGGGTGGGAAAAAGGAAGTTGTGGAGCCTGGGCCAAGGATTTAATGGAGCGTCTGGGCCCCTTTTACAGGGAGTGGTGGCTTCTCTGGCCTGAAGCACTGCCGGGGGCCCAGTGGCGGACATTTACCTCCACTGAGGCGGGTGACAACAGGGAGTTCTCCTAAATGCGTGACCTGTGACCCACTGCAGTGAGGACGAACAAGTCCACAGACAGAAGTAATTCAAGGCCTGGCATGTACCACTTACTCACCATGCTAGGGACATATTCTTATGGAAATCAGCGCCGCGTGTTGACGCCAAGATCATTCCCCCACACCCAACAACCCAACCTCAGTATACCCAATGGATACCGAGCCAGAGGCTGCAGGAGAGGAAAACAAGCAGCTCAAGGTCACAGAGCTGAGAATCAAAGGGACCAGGACAGGAACACTCACTAGTGACAGGTGCGCAGGTAACGGGGCGGCGGTGCCTGAGGCAGCAAGGGATGGAGCCCCGAGCAAGGGGTCGTGTGGAGGACCCCAGGCAGCCTTAGGTCATGAGGAACTGCACCCGGGCTCCGCGCCGCCCAGCCCTCCGTGCCACCTCAGTTAACAGACCCACCGTCCTGCCACACAAACTCGCTCCTCCAGTGAGCTCTGTCAGAAGGCCTTTTGACCAGCACGTTCCAGCCACTTCTGCCTCCCATCATGCAGTAACTACCAAAAGGGAGGCCAGTGCCTCCAGTCAGTGAGAAACTGCTATTGGCACATCTGGGGCAACTCTTTAGGGTCAGGAGGCAGGAAGGGTTACAAGAGACCACGCTGCCGAATGGCAATGCCTTGGCATCAGGAAGGTCCCTGCCCCTGTCTCAGTGGCGGTGGTGGCGTGGCGCAGGGCCTGAGGCCGGCAGCCCATAATCACCCTGCCCGGACAGCCCAGCTCCTGGGTGGCAACAGTGGTGCCTGCACACGGGCCATCAGGGAAGGGCAGGCCCATCTGCTAGGGTTACAGGTGCGGCTGCCTGACAGGAGGAACCGCACCTTACAGTAGTGGCAACTCTGGGGTGTGCACAGCAAACCCACTAGAATGGGAAGCCCATCAGACTAGGGAACCTTCTTACCACTTTATTCTCCAAGTCCTAGAAAAGGGCCTGGTCCACGGAATGCACATGACAACAATCTGTTAAATGACTATGCCACGGAAGAATTCCAGATGCCGTACGGTAATGGGAGAGCCAGGAATTCAGCTCTCTGAAAAAGTGTGATGCACACAGAAGACTCTGGATACCCAGAAAGGAGCGCATGTAGTAAATTCTACACTCCACCCAGTAAACTGTAGAACAGCATAGTGCCCGAGAACTTTCCACCACAACAGACGGACTTGTTCTATAATCTGTGCTGTCCACTACAGGAACCACTGGTTTCCTCATGGCACCCTGGACCCTTGACATGTAACTGAATTTCTTTCTTTCTTTCTTTTCTTTTCTTTTTTTTTTTTTTTTAAGATTTTTATTTATTTGACAGAGAGATCACAAGTAGGCAGAGAGGCAGGCCGGCGGGGGGGGGGGGGGGGCGGAGGGGGAGGAAGCAGGCTCCCTGCTGAGCAGAGAGCCCGATGCAGGGCTTGATCCCATGATCTGAGCCGGAGGCAGAGGCTTAACCCACTGAGCCACCCAGGTGCCCTTGAATTTCAACTTAAGAAACTGAATTTTTAGTTTTTTTAAATCTTAACTAATTTAAAAGTGAATACCTATGTATGGCTGATGATTATACAGTATCAACAGCACAGCTCAAGAAAGCCAGCCTCTCGGGTGCCTGGGTGGCTCAATGGGTTAAGCCGCTGCCTTCGGCTCAGGTCATGATATCAGGGTCCTGGGATTGAGTCTTGCATTGGGCTCTCTGCTCAGCAGGGAGCTTGCTTCCCTTCCTCTCTCTCTGTCTGCCTCTCTGTCTACTTGTGATCTCTCTCTGTCAAATAAATAAAATCTTAAAAAAAAAAAAAAAAGAAAGAAAGAAAGTCAGCCTCTCTGCTCACCTTAGGTTTCATTTACCACGAAAAAGACCCCACCATAACTATCTAAAACACTAAACTTTAAAAACTTTTTTTTAAAGTAAACTCTACCCCCCATGTAGGACTTGAACTCATGATCTTGAGATCAAGAGTCAAATTCTCCAACTGAGCCAGCCAGGCAACCCTAAAACATTAAATTTCTTCAAAAGAAAGTTAGCTCCCATGTTCTCCAGCAAGTGAAAATACCAAAACTATCCAAAACACTGAAATGAAAATAAACCCAGGTATTCACTCCTGCACCACATAAGCCAAACCCAGCTCACCTGAGGTTGGTAAGTCACTCTGAAAATCACGGTGAAGGAAGTCAGCTGTAATCACGACAGGCCTCACGAAGGTGCTCAGAAGACCCTGAGCTTCCTGGGGGGCCTCGGTGCTGCCCCAGAAACACCTGTGCTGAGGGCTATCTGCCCAAAGGGGTGGAGCTTGACTGCATGGTAGGAGGGGGCTGGTGGGCAGGAACTGGGCTCTTACATGCATCCCACCTCAGGCCAAAGCTATGGAGATCGTCTTGAGGTCAGAGGGAAAACAGTGATCCCACCAAGAAAAACAATGTGTGGGCAAGTGGAGAGGGGTGTGCAGCCTCTGAGACAAGGAGCGCCCAAGGGTGAGGGGTCTCTGGGGCTCAGAGCAGCTTGGCCTAGATGTCCCCACTCACAACACTGAGGCCTATGCACACATCCAGAGCCCACCGGAGCCTCCAAGAATGCTGCTCTCTGTGCTGTTGGTTTACACTCAACAAACCTCTGATCGGGGTGCCTGGGTGGCTCAGTGGGTTAAAGCCTCTGCCTTCAGCTCGGGTCATGGTCCCAGGGTCCTGGGATCAAGCCCCGCATCGGGTTCCCTGCTCGGGGGTGGGGGGGAGCCTGCTTCCCCCTCTCTTTCTGCCTGCCTCTCTGCCTACTTGTGATTTCTGACTGTCAAATAAATGGGTAAAATCTTAAAAGAAAAAAAAAACAAAAACAAAAAAAACTCTGATCTGCTGACGAGCCCACAGAACCCTCAGGGCCCAATCTCATGGGCCATGGTGGTGGTTCTGGGAGACTAGGCTCTGGCGCCAGACTCAGAAAGAGAGCCCTCCACTAAAGTCACTATGAGAAGTCGACCACCATTAAAACAGAAGAGTCCACAGAAGCCAGCTCGCAGCACCTCTCCTTTTCAGGAGTCAAAATGGCTGATCAAAATGCCTTTGAGGGCCTGAACTCAAACCACCCTCCTCTCCTCAGGCCTCTGGGCAGCTTTCAGAGAACTGGTTTCCTTCTGTGAGGACAGTCACAGCGGGGTTGGCAAGGGAAGCCTGGCACTCTGTACCTCCCAGGTGCACCTCTCAAAGGATGCGGCAAGTCAGGTCTGTCCTAAGCATACAAGATGACTGCAGACTCCAGAACTCCAGCGTGCTCTGGAAACGCTCTCCTCATCCATATATACTTCTAGAAGCATATGGGTACCGAGTCAGGCTGAGTACAGCTGTGAGTCTGGGCCTGGCTTGTGCTAATGGGAACCCGGTGGTCGCCCATGGCCTTGGCACCCTAGTTCTGGGCTCAGAGTCGGAGAATGGAGCCTGCACCTGGGCCCTAGAGAGCAGGGTCTACATGCACTCACAAGCGTTAGGATGAAACCAACTAAAACAGCAGGGCTGGGTGCAGAAAGGAAGCAGATCTAAGAAAAACCCCAACCAAAACCTCTGTCACGGGAGGTTTGTAAGCTGGTCCCTGAGACCACGGCGGCCTGGATGGCCACTCAGTCCCTATGGCAGGTATGCCAGGGACAGCGCTCTGACTCAGGACAAAGGCCTGCTCCTCCAAGAAGCCTCTGGCATCACATGCATGTTCCACACTCACACCCACGGGTCACAACGAAGCAGCCACTGGGGGTGACACAAGCAGCAGCAGATGCCAACCTGCTGGGCTGGGGAGTGGATGCCCTTCCAGCCACACCACAAAGAACCTGCCAGAGTGGGAAGCCAGGAAACCACTGTCCCGGTGTCTGCCAAAACTCGGGCCCAGTCCCATGGAGCCCACCAGCCTGTGAGACACAAAGTGGGACACTGGCGGGGTGTGCAAGCACTCACAGGGTACTCAGGGAAACAGGCATATCTTCCCCTGGAGGGCCTACGGCCTGCTGAGAGTGGGGCCGAAAGCAAGGGGCCTTGGGACTGGCTCTCTAGTGGTCAGCTGGGGCAGCAGGGAACACTGTCCGTTTACCAGTACTGCACTCACAGGAGCCTACCGGCAACTCAGCAGCGCCCCCTCCAGAGGAAGAAAGGCCTTGAGAAATCAGTCAGGTGGGATGAGAGAGGTGGAAACTTTTTCCAGGAAAAAATTGAAGTAATAAGGAATGAAAAGCTTAAATCTAATTTGCCACTGACTGCTTTTCTCGTAACTTGAGAACTCCTGAGAGGGAAAGTTCGTTGTTTTTTTTTTTAAACTACAAATCCTAATGGAAAAGACATCGGTAGTGTTTACCGGATCACATGAGCCCCACAGCCAACAACCAGCAACTCCTTGCATTCTCACAAGCATCAATGTTCACTACTCCCAACACACCTCTACTCAGAAAGGAATTCACACTCCACCATGCAGGCTTCAGGCCTGCTCCCCTGCAGGACATGGGGCAACAGGGCCCAGGAAGAGGAGAGTGAGGTCCAAGTAGTGCACCAAGGCATGGTGCGAGATCACCGTGCAGCAGCCAGGTTACCTGCACACGTCAGGGAAGTGTGCTTTGAGGACAATTCTTTGTAACTTGAGAATTGTAGCTAAATTTCCATATACTAACAGAATAGAAGGTTAAGAGACAAAAGCCTCAGTATTTTTAGAAACGGAGACACATTGTGTTCTGGATTTATCTACAGTCACAGATAAAGTTTAGGGGAGAAAAGGAAGTTAGTGCATTTCTTGTCATATTCTAGTACATCCCACTCTAGGTGATGATGACATCATCTTTCATTTACACAAGTAATGTCAGATAAAACAGAGCCTGGGCTCAGGGCTCACCAATTTTCCTGGGACACCAGAATACTAACTTTCATCCCAGGCTGAGAGCCCTAGTTACCTGTCAGACTCGGTACTGGCGAGTGTGAAGGGGCGTCTCTCTTCTGCTCTGCCTGGAAAGACCAGGCACGGAGGGCTGCGTGCTCAGGGCCCTGGCCCCAGCACTTCTCTCACAGAACCACCAGAACCTGGCTATGCATCAGGACATTATCAGTTAAACAGCAAAAAACTGGAAATCATTTCAGGGTCCAAGAACAAGACTCTAAGTAAGGACATAAAAATACATTCATAGGCGATCAGTGTAAAGTAACACTGACTGAGGGTATTTAATTATAGGAGAGGGGCTCCAGGCTGACTCAGTCAGCAGAGCACATGACTCTTGTCTCCGGGTTGTGAGTTCAAGCCCCATGCTGGGCATGGAGCCTACTTAAAAAAAAAAAAAAAAAAAAGTTTACAGAATTGTTTACTTCTGCAGTAATGAGAACAGGAAAGAAGCCATTATAAAATCCTATGTACAGCCCATTATGACCTCAATGATGTAAGAGAACTAGAAAGGAAAAAAACCAAACTGTCCTGTGCTACAATGTTTCTCTGTATGTCCCTCAGCTTTCTATCTTCTACAGTCACTATTTTTTAAGTTTTTGGGTCAGGGGGCACCTGGATGGCTCAGTTGGTTAGGAGTCTGACTCGTGGTTTTGACTCAGGTCATGATCTCAGGGTTGTGAGATCAAGCTCCACATCAGGCTCTACACAGGGTGTGAAGCCTGCTTGGGATGTTCTTTCTCCCTCTCCGTCTGGCTCCTCCCCCATGCTAGTGTGTGCATGCTCTCTCTCTAAATAAACAAATAAAATCTTAAAAAAAAAAAAAAAAAGGTTTTTTGGGTCGGGGTGCCTGGCTCAGTCAGTAGAGTGTACAACTCTTGATCTCCGGGTTGTGAGTTCAAGCCTCACATTTGATGTGCAGCCTACTTAAAAAAAAAAAAAATAAATAAAATCAAGTATTTGCATCAGAGTATCTGCAGCCTTGTCTTGTCCACTGTGCCAACCCAGACTGCAAAGGAAGGCTGTGAATTCAAAGATGCCTCCAGGGAAGGTCTGTCACACCCCAGGAACCCTGCTGCTATTAGAATAACACAGCAAGGCAGGCCCGAACCCTGAGACAGACCAGCCACAGAGGCCCTCAGGGTGCGGCCACTGGGCTGAGAGGAGCAGCAGAAGGGCACACTGTGCATGGCTGGGCTTCAAGAATGCTCCCTCTGCCACGAGCACCTGGGAATCCCACCATACAGCCACAAAGCACAGGGAAGAGCCTCTCGCCTGCTCCCTAAGGCTGATCTGTGACACCTGAGAGGCAGACATCACTCCTGAAAAACCTCAAGGCGCATGCCTCATAAAAGCAAACCCTCCCACAAACATTCAAGTAATGACCCCCTCATCCTCCCCAGCTATCAGAGTCCCACCATCTTCCCAGTGTCCCCACCGAAAAAAAAGAATCCGGGGCCCACCTTAGTTCTGCCTTAACAGAACTCCACTGAGTGGGGAAGGTTACACATCAAGGTTACTCTAGAGGTGACTGAGCCTGCAGTCAAGCTCTCATGCTGACTGGGCTGGGTCCTCCAACAGAAGGAGAGCAGGGTAACCGCCAGGAAGAACAGTCCTAAACACGGGCTCAGTGTGGGGTCCTTAGGTCACAGACCACATCTGCTTTAGGGCTTAGCTATATGCAAACATGTCAAATCCCTCTGCTGGCCCACGTCCCTTCAGGCAGCTTCCCATGGACTGGATCGATGTGGCCAGGACCAGACAAGACCAATTTTGAGCCACCTCCATCATAAGATGTCATCAGACACTAACAGAACACACAGTATCCCAGAAGCGCTCAACATGCGCTGTTACCGGCCACGGAGCTGGGCTGACCCACAGGTAGTGCGCAGGGCAGGGGCAGAGCAGTGTGCTGGGGACAGCCTAGCTTGGGGCAGAACCTGGACATGTGGCACGGCACCTATCAGGTCTGTTCTGTCTAAAGCCAACATTCTCTCTTGAGCCAGTGTTCCCACTGCCAGGTGGAGACAGAAAGAACCAAGATCCCAGACTAGGCATCTCCCCTCCTTGGCACCAGTAGGCGGAGGTTGTGGGGGGCGGGGTCTGTGGAAAAATCACGAGGCCCAATCTGCAAGCCCAAACACCAACAAGGATCTGGCCTCTGCTAGGAAAGGCCAGGCAAGGCCTACTCTGCCCCCTTGACATCCAATACACAGAGGGTGGGCACGGAGGGCCTCAGCTATGCCTCTCAGCACAGGGGGCCAGCTCTGGCAGCCAGCTGGGCGAGGAGCTGCTGCACAAGCCTGTGCCATCCACTGGCACCGGGTACCATCTTGGGGGTACTCTTCCGTTTCCAGAGCACCACTGTACACCGACTGCTGGCCCTGTGTGCCGAGCTGAGGCGAAGCTGAGACCACAGAGCTATCCTCTCCAACACATGTTCTCAGAGAAGGAGGGAAGGGGGAAGCTGGATGGTGTCTGAAGAGAGGTGGTGGGGCTCGGATAGGACCGGGCTGGCCACCTCGAGGACACTGGCTCCCAGACCGCCCCTGATGCAACCAGGCCCCCCTCATGGGAGGGTGCCCAACATCCAGCTCCACACATAGATGGACAGGCACCTGCCAGCAACTACGTAAGCCCTTGGCTGCAAAGGCCCTCACCTGCACTCCAGAGCCCACGATCTGGGAGGCCTGCGCTGTCGGTACTGCTGTCTGCTGCTGCACCTGCTGCACCTGGGGCTGCACCTGCGGCTGCTGCACCACCATAGGAGTTCGCACCTGAAGGAGGAAGGGAGAATACGATCTGGACACTACCTCTGCGGGAGCTCTGAATCTCGAAGCTTCTGAGAAGGGACAGGGTCATCCTGATTACGCTGGCTCTGATGTCACCCTGCTGGCCTTACCCCTATCTCATTAGAAATGTGCCAATCCAGCCTGGCTCTGAGCCGGGCCCCACCTCCCCTGACTATGATGAGCAGCGTGACCCTCCCACTGGGGTGTCACCATACAGCCACCACCACTACCATCTACTGCTGCAAGCAAAGCGATGGCTCTCAAGGCCAAGTGCAAAGCCCAGCCTACTCGACCTCTGGGCCAACCATGTGGACGGTCTGTGAGAGCCCCACTTAAAGCCCCTAATCCTCAAATGAAACCAGGGCTGGTCCCCAGGTAACACGTGTGACTATACCTTGCTCCTCACGACCCTTCCCAGCCTTCCAGCCTGGCCCTCTGGGTCTCCCATCTGCCCACCACTCAGTTCAAAGCATGGCCCATTCTCACTCCACTCAATAAGTCAAAACCAGCAAAGTCTACGAAAACCAAGGAAATGAGCTGAAAAAATAGTTCCCCAACTTGATGCCAATATTGTGTCCTCTGTATAAATGTCACTGACTGCATTTGCTTTTGTACAGAGATACGTAACAAGACTGACAATAACACTATTTTTTATTAACACGTTTCCTCAAAAATGCGCTAATGACAGGGATCTTTGCTCATAACGTAATTCTTATTTAGCAAACCACTGTGATGCTCACCGAGGCTGCATACCCTCCCTCACAGCAAGAACATGTGTACTGCTGTCCACCTGATCACCAAGTCTTAAAATGCCATGCCTGGCTACTGCCAACACTAGACAGACTGCTTGGAAGAACACGGCTGCCCAGCAGCAGGGGTGCCTCCGTGCAGGGTCCAGTAGCTCCTGGAATGCACATTCCCTTGCCAAGCTGGTTGCTGAGGCTGGCATGGGGAAGAGCCTCCTATGGCCCAGTGCTTGAAGAGGTCATGAAGGCTCTAGCCATGGAGCCCCAGAAAGAGCTGCCAGCCACATGCTGCACCAGGAGAAGGGCTGCGGCCCACCACAAGCCACGGTACTCACGAGTTTCAGCTGTGGCTGGGCATACAGCATCTGTCCAGGGAGGGCCGGAGCCTGGGACACCAGAGGCTGGGTCTGTGACTGCGGTGGGAGCTGCGATGGCTGGTTCTGAGCAACAGGTGGCTGCTGGGGCTGCGGCGGCGGCTGGTGGTGCTGCGGGTGGTGCATGGGCTGCAGCTGCTGGGGCAGGGCCTGGGAGGGGGGAGGCTGGGGCTGCTGCATCGGCGGCTGCTGGAGCGGTGGCTGGGCCTGCAAAGCTTGCTGTTGCTGCTGCTGCTGCTGCTGCAGCTGCAGCTGTGCCATCCGCTGTAGCTGCTGCTGCTGCTGTATCTATGGGCAGAAGGAGCCAGACTCAGTCACCCCACCAGCCTCTGGGCTCCGTGTCAGCCTCGGCCAGGGGAGCCTGCCTGGGATGCCCTCGCTGGACTCCGGAAACACGCTAAAGTGTGCCCACGTCCTCGCCACCGGACACTGGCCGCACCGGAGTCCGAGAATGGAGGTGCGAGGGAAGGATCCAGAGGATTTTAGAAGTAACCCATGGAAGCTGGGGGTAAACGCTTGGGTGGCTGCAGACCTCTGAGGCCTCCCCAGGGATGCCTGTCTGGTCACTAGAGTGGGCAACAGTATGAGCCTTGGGAAGATAGCCAACGTCTGCTTTCCAGGATGATGAGAACAGTGGGACTGAGGACCACAATCAGCTCTGGGGGAGGGGGCCTCTGAGACCCAGGAGGGTGGCCACTGGGAAACAGAGGCAGTATGCCAAGGCCAGGAGACGGTGGGCAAGGGGAGAGCTCCCCTCAGGTCTTCCCTCCCTCAACCAAGAGCAGACCTGACAATGGATGCTTTAATACATCTAGATGCTGCCTGCCAACCTTGGGAGGAAGAAAACAGTTTCTAATAAGCAGAGCTTCTAAGTGACACGCGGGAGAGATGAGGTCTGGTTCGAGCTGTGTCCAGACACCAAAACACTCAGAGACAAAACAGGAGGCATGCGAGTACTCAACGACAACATGCTCACAGGACGGCTCAGGCATTCCTGCACCTTGGGGTGCTCTTCTCACTTCTTGCTTCGGTTAACTCCTACAGGAACCACTGGCACCCAGAAGCCTCCAAGGATCCAGTGCCCCCCCACCCCGGCACACAGTAGGCCCGCGGCCAGACACCAGGCCTGACAGAGAGGCCCTCCATGTGCCATCCCAGCGCCCTCCTGACAAGTTAAGGCCTCTCTCTCTTCCTCACTCCTGGCTCCGCGGGAAACCCCCAGCAGAGGAAGCCCGGGTGCCGGGCATCAGGAGGAGCTGTGGTCGCCTCCAGGCCCCTGCACCCAGCGCTGTGGCTGGTGCGTGTCCAGGGCTCTAGGACCACAAGGTGGGGGGTGGAGGGGGAGGGAGGCTGAGCACGGGAGCCAGGGCACCTAGTACCTGCTGCTGGTTTTGATGATGCAATTTAATCAGGTGTTGCTGCTGCTGCTGCTGCTGCTGGAGCTGCTGCTGCTGCTGCTGCACCACGGCCTGGAACTGCTGCTGCATGGCATTCTGCTGGGCCTGGAACTGCTGCTGTTGCTGCTGCTGCTGCTGTTGCTGCTGCTGCTGCAGCGCCACCTGCTGCTGCTGGAACTGCTGCTGCTGCTGCTGCAGCGCCACCTGCTGGAGCTGCAGCTGGGCTGGAGGCAGAGCGGCGAGTCAGGCGGAGCGCGCGCCCGGGGAGGGCGGGCACACGGCCCCCGGGGGTGGGGGGGGCCCACAGGCGCCCGAGCCCAATGATCCGCTCGGGGGAGACCGCCCAAGGCGCGGGGGGCAGCGTCTGCGTTGATTATGGGCCTTATTATTCTGAATTTCACTCCGACTGACAGGAGAAAAGGGCCAACGAAGCCTTTCAAACGGCCAAGAGGCCCAGTGTCTGGCAACCACTGAGCTACTTTCTGTCTCTATGGAGTTGCCTGCTCTGGACATTTCTTATCAATGGAATCTCACAGTATGTGTGCGGTCTTTGTGACTCGCTTCCTTTGTTGAGAGTAATATTTACAAAGTTCACCAGGGTTGCACAAAATATTTACAAGGTCCACCAGGGTTGCACAGGAGTTTCATTTCTCTTTATTGCCTAATAGTATTCCACAATATGGATACATTTCGTTTATCCACCCATCAGTTGATGGGTATCTGGACTGTTTCCACCATTTGGTGGTTATGCATCATACTGATATGAAAAAACATTTACAAGATTTTCTGTGGTGCAGTTTCTTTTGGGGTGATGAAAATGTTCTAAAATTGACTGTGGTGTTTAAATCTTGCACAACTCTGTGAATATGCTTAAAAATCACAACTTGGGGTGCCTGGGTGGCTGTCAGTTAAGCATCTGCCTCTGGTTCAGACCATGATCCCAGGGTACTAGGATTGAGCCCCACGTGGGATTCCCTGCTCCGCGGGGAGCCTGCTTCTCCTTCTCCCTCTGCCTACCACTCCCCCAGCTTGTGTGCTTGCATACTTTCTCTCTCTCAAATAAATAAAATCTTAAAAAAAAAAAAATCACTGAATGTTGCACTTTAAATGCGTGAGCCACAAGAATGTGAATTACAGTTCAATAAACTTGTTATTTAAAATAAAGAAAAAGGGGTGCCTGGGTGGCTCAGTGGGTTAAAGCCTCTGCCTTCGGCTCAGGTCATGATCTCTGGGTCCTGGGATGGAGCCCTGCATCAGCCTCTCTGCTCAGCAGGGAGACTGCTTCCTTTCCTCTGCCTGCCTCTCTCTCTGCCTACTTGTGATCGCTGTCTGTCAAATAAATAAATAAAAATCTTTAAATAAAAAATAAAATAACTACTCCAGAGAGATCCTTTGTACATTTCATCCAGTTTCCCCGAAAGTACCATTTTAAAAAATTGTAACATCACCACACAATCAGAATGTATGCTCATTTGTGTGGGTGTGTATATGAAGCTCTATAGTTTCCTCACCTGGGCAGATTCAGCCATATAGGAGTCAAGATAGTGAACAGTTCCAACACCACAGGGATTCCCCCAGCATCACCCAGTGTTACCCCCTTGGTCACCCCAGGCAACCACTAAGTTGTCCTCTAACATTTTGTCACTTCAAAAATATGTGAGTGGCAGCTCTAGAAGATGACCAGCTTTTTCATTTAGCATGATTCCCTGAAGATCATCCAGGAATTAATGAGTATCAGTAGCTCTTCTTTCCTTTTCACTGACAAGTTGTATTCCATGGTACGGGTATCTCTGTTCAATCATTCATGCCATAAAGGACATTTGGAAGTGATCGCAGATTCAGGCTATCATAAGGCTGCCACGAACATTCATGTACAGGTTTTTGTGGGAATGTAAGTTTTCACGCCTCTGGGATAGACGCCCAAGAGCACGACTGCAGAGGTGTATGTTTAATTTTTAAAGAAGTTGAACCATTTACATTCCAACCAGCAATGTATGAGTGATCCAGTTTCTTCTCATGCTTGCCAGCATTTGGGAGTGTTATTTTGGCCATTCTGCTGGTGTATGAATTTTTAAATTTATCTCTTCCTTACAGACTTTTTAAAAAAAAAGATTTTATTTATTTGACAAAGAGATACAGTGAGAGAGGGAACACATCCAGGGGGAGTGAGAGAGGGAGAAGCAGGACTCCCACCGAGCAGGCAGCCTGATGCAGAGCTTGAACCCAGGACCTTGGAATCACGACCCGAGCCAAATCACGACGCCTCACCACTGAGTCACCCAGGCGCCCCCCCAAGACTTCTTTTTGACAGAGAGGATATGCTGTGTGTATCGCAGAGCTACTCAGAGCATTGAGACTTGCTTTGTGGTTTACTTTTGCAAGTATATCTGTTCCATCCACATGCCTAGATGACCATGCTGTTGCAATTTTTGCTAAATGCATACTGTCTGCTTAACTATCTATAACTGAGAGGAGGAGCTGCCCAATACACCTTCCATCTTAAAATCTTTCGTATCTTAAATTCTAGGTGGGTTTCTTCTAAAGATAATACAGCGGTACTGTTGTCTTTCATTTATACCCAATCTCACACTTCCTATCCTGTATCAGGAAGATTCTGTCCACTCACATATACTGCGATTGTTGGTATTTCTCAATTTAGCTTGTATGTCTTCCCTTTTCTAAGCTTCTTTCCCTCCATTTTTTTGTTTTCCAGCTTTACTGAGGTATAACTGACAAATTTTTTCCTCCTTTTCTGACCATATATATATATATATATAGAGAGAGAGAGAGAGAGAGAGATTTTATTTTTAAGTAATCTGTACTGCCACACAGAGCTCAAACCCATAACCTTGAGATTAAGAGTTATACACTCCACCAACAACCAGCCGGGTGCCCTCTGGATTATATTTTTGTTGGATGGTTGAGCTTAATTCTGCATGTCATTTGGATTTTTTATTTTTTCTTACTCCATTTTTTCCTATCTGTTTAGGATTTATAAACTATTTCTATTGCTTTGGCAGTTACTTTTTCAAATTTTAAAAACAATTATTTTTTCAATTCCATCATGCATATTTAACTTACCAAAGTATAAAATATACCCATATTTTAACATCTTTCCCAAATACAAGAACCTCAGAACACTGTTTTTTAAAGTAGGTTCCACATGCACATGACAGACCTGGTGTCCAACCTTGGATACACTTCCTGACTTCCACTTAGTTTGGACCCTGTTTATCTTCTTACACCCCCAAGCACACATACATTAAGAGGCAGAAAAGTGGGGCATCTGGGTGGCCCAGTCTGTTAAGTGTCTGCCCTCAGCTCAGGTCATGCATGAACTCAAGGTCCTGGGATCGAGCTCTGCATTGGGCTCCCTGCTCTTAGCGGGGAGCCTGCTTCTTCCTCCCCGTCTCTGCCCCCACTCATGCTCTTCCTCCTCAAATAAATAAATAAAATATTTAAAAAAATAAATTGAGAGGCACCTGGGTGGCTCAGTGGGTTAATCCTCTGCCTTCTGCTCAGGTCCTGATCCCAGGGTCCTGGAATCAAGCCCCACATCAGGCTCTCTGCTCAGCAGGAAGCCTGCTTCCCTATCTCTCTCTGCCTGCCTCTCTGCCTACTTGTGACCTCTCTCTGTGTCAAATAAATAAATAAAATCTTTAAAAAATAAAAAAAATAAATTGGGGTGACTGCATGGCTCAGTCAGTTGGCTGTCTGCCTTCCGCTCAGGTCACAATCCCAGGGTCTGGGGAATCGAGTCCCACATTGGGCTCCCTGCTCTAGAAGCCTGCCTCTCCCTCTGCCTCTCCCCCTGCTTGTGCTCTCTCTCTCTGTCAAATAAATAAATAAAATCCTTTAATAAATAAGAAAAAATTTAAAATAATAAAAATAAATAAATAATTTAAAAAATTTTTGTGCAGCAGCACAAAATAATGGCTGGGGTACAGCCTCTGACCCAGACCACCTGCATTCAAATCCCAGCTCTGTCACTGATCTGCGCCTCAGTCTCCTCAGCTGTGGAAAAAGAGTTGATAATTTACGTACCTACACACACTAAGAATTAGAAACCTGTTACAGATAAAGCACTCAAAATAGCGCCTGGGATGCAGCACATCCGTGTAGTTAGCTGGGAGCACTATTATCTCATAGAGGTAATTTTTGTTTAGAAACCACCAAGGAGTCTCAACCCTGTGCCAACCAACAATTTGGGCTAGACAATTCTGTGTTGTGGGAGGCCATCCTGTGCACTTAAGAGGTTCAGGAGCATCTCTGACCTCTACTTTAGATGCCAGGAGCACCCCCACAGCTGTGACATCCAAAATGTCTCCGAACATCGACAAATATCTCCCAGCGTACAAAACAGGCGAGAATCGCTGGTTTAGATTCATACACGCTTGCTACCTTACACAAAAAACATTTCTTCTCCCATTTTTACACCTGGCATCACAGGAAGGACTTTCTGAGAGGGAAGAGGAAATGGTGAGCAAATAAAAAACCTTATGAGTGAAGGTCTCTCGGGCTTTGTTCATCAAAAATGTCTGCTTCCCTAGTCCTTTTGAGTTTTGCTGGCACACAACTGTGGTTGGCAGCTCTATCCCCAGGGCTCTAACAACCTCCTGCTCTCTTCTTGACACCATTACCAAGTCCACTGAGTCTACTTCTTGCTCCTTTCTAGCAACTGGCTATTTCTAAGCTATTCCTCTGGCCTTTGGTGTTCTGTGGTTTCCCCAAAACAGGTTAAGGCATGCATGCCTTATTTATCCTACACAGGCCCATGGTGCTTTTCCAGCCACCATCTCCTCACATGCTGGTGTGCTTCTGTCTTCTCCATTTGGTCCTTCTATTAGTTGCTAGAACCTGATTTTATCCTCTGCATTTCTTTTGGGGGGGGAGGGTTGCTGAGAATGGGGCTCGATTTTTTGACCCTGAGATCATGACCTGAGCCAGCCAGATGCACCTTATCCTCTGCATCTCCTACCCTCCTATTTTGCCATGTCCCCTTCTCTGGGCTCCATTTCAGATAATTTCTTCCAATGTTACCTCCAGTTCATAAATTCTTACTTCAGTTGTATCTCATCTGTTGTTCATTCATCTCTACTTTCTAGTTTCAATAATTTTTATTTCTCCTTTCTACAAGGCTCTATCTGGTTCCTTCTCAAAGCTCCTTGGTCACTCCACCAGGCATCACAGTGCCTGTTCATTTGGAAGTCCATCCTTTATGTATTTAATCAGGCTAAACCCATACCTAACAATGGTTATGTGTATGGTCTCTGGGCTTCTCCACATCTGTTTATTGTTTCCATTCCTCCTCATGATGTCTCTGCTTTCTTTCAGGCCTCCTGGTCTTTGATTGTGTGCTCACTGCTTGATCTTAATCTGCAATGCCCACAGGCCTAAACTGGGGGCACTGTCCTCCAATGTGCCCTTGCTTCTGGGGGAGCTAGCGATGCCAAAGGCCCCAGCACCAATCCCACTAGAGAGAGGAATGAAAAATGCCAGACTTACTTTTTCCCAATCTTGCAGTGGGCCAATGCATAGCAGGCAAACCCCCCTACCTTCTGCTGGCCCAACAATCCAAAATGCAGTTAGGATCTAATTGTCTAGAAGGAGGATGGTTGCTCAGCATCCAGTCTGTCAAACAGCCAGAAATAGGCCTTATTTTCAAAGTTGGTTTTACAGGCACATGATATAAAAGTCACTGAGGAACAGAAATGTAGAGTGACAAATAAGTCTGCCTTCTAATGCTGTAGCCAAGCCCCCAGCCTCACCTATAGCAGTGGTTTCCATGACTGATCCAGGTCACCTGGAGACTATCACAGCGTGCCCTGGACTATCCTTTTAGAATCTCAGCAAAACCTCTGACCCAAGCCCTCCCCTGACGCTTTCTCAATCACACAGTGGCATATGGAGAAACTGTCGGAAGGGAGTAACAAATGCCCTTAGGGACATGACACCTATTTCGGGCAGGCAAGAGGTCCAAGGCAGAGAGGAAGCGACTCTGAAAGGCAGCAGTGGGACATGGAAGTAGAGAACCCACATCCACCTACACAGAAGACCAGGTCCCTCAGAAGCTGAAAACAGGATGTGGGCCAAGATTAGATTGGGGAGGGTGTGGGCAGGATGCCCAAGCTCTGCCATGGCACTGACGCAGTCTTTGGAGGGAGACCACAAGGCAAATAACAGTAGCATTCTAAACTCATACACTTTAAAACTATTTTTCATTATAAAATCTAAGTCTGTGATAAAAAAAAGACAGTTCAACCAGAGCATAACATAAAAGAAGAGCCAAAACCGGTACTTCTCCTGGGCACCCTTCCATGAGCCACCCCCGCCTGTGTGTTGGGTACGCTACTAGAGAAGAGGGGACATGAGAGCTGGAGATGAACACTCAACCAAAGAGATGAGCGTCAGATGGCAAGACGTCAGTAAGGAGAAGAGAATGATGATCCGAGAAGGGAGGCTTCCAGTGTAGGAGTGGATGGGAATGAGGTTGCACATGACCTCTGTGAAGAGCAAAGTGACACTCCCACCGGGAATGCCAACAAAGAACGGGGGTGTTCAGGTCAGGCAGCCTGGGCTCCCCTACAAGCTCTAGCAGGCAAAGCAGACACAGAGACACTGCCCTCTTCAGAGGGTTACTATGACCGATGCGTCAGAAAAATACATCAAAACGTCACAACCTGTATGTGAATCATGGTCACAGCAGCTTTATTTGTAACAGCTCAAACCTGGAAACAACCCAACATCCTTCAAGGGTGAATGGATAAGGAAACTGTGGTATACCCCCGACCATGGAATACATTTCAACAATGAACAGGGAATGATTTACTGATGCAACTTGGAGAACCTCAAAGGCATTACACTGAGCGAAAAAAAGTCAGTCTCCAAATGGCAAACATTGTGTGATTCCATTGATATAACATTTGTGAAGTCACATAGAGCGATGGGGAATAGATCAGCAGTTGCCAGGGCTCGAAATTGGAGGGAGGGTGGGATTATTTTATTTTTTTTTTTTTTAAGATTTTATTTATTTATTTATTTATTTATTTATTATTTTTTTTAAAGATTTTATTTATTTATTTGACAGAGAGAGATCACAAGTAGGCAGAGAGGCAGGCAGAGAGAGAGGAGGAAGCAGGCTCCCTGCTGAGCAGAGAGCCCAATGCGGGACTCAATCCCAGGATCCTGAGATCATGACCTGAGCCGAAGGCAGTGGCTTAACCCACTGAGCCACCCAGGTGCCCGAGGGTGGGATTATTAAGAGAGAACACAACAGCTTGCTACCAGGGATGGAACAGTTCTGCATGCTGACTGTGGTGGTGATGCCACACGTGACCTTGCACGTCAGCTCGCACGCAAGAAAGCATGTAAAAACCAGCAACATCTGAAAAAAGGCCACCTGAGTTGGCAGCATCATCGCAACGTTCATTTCTCAGTTGTGACAATGTGTTACTAAGAGGTTAGTGTTGGGGAAGTTGAGCAAAGGGGCACATGGGCACTCTCTATGCCGTTCTGCAACTTCCTGTGACTCTTAAACTATTTCAAAAAATACATACATAAAAATAAATACAAAGGGGAGAAAAGTACCAAAGCACTTCGCAGTACTGAAGTACAATCCGAGCACTGAATGGCCGTTTATGAAAATCAAAGAGCCAATAAGACAGGCCCAGGAATGAAGAGGGAAGGGAGACCTGCGCCACATAACTCACTCCCAGCTGGGGTAGCTGGATGGAGGGGCCAAGGCACTGGGTCCTGCAAAGCAGCACAAGGAGGGCATGGCACTGCCTTCAGGGAAGGGAAGCCTGGCCAATGGGCAAGGGCAGCACTGGAGGAATGGCTCCTGAGACGGGGGCCTTCTGGGCACTGTGGGGTGCTGACAGCATTGCTTTGTGGGGGACAACAGCCTGAGACATGACTGTGACTATTTCAGCTGCAAAACACAGCCCCTTGGATGGAATCCCAGACTACTCCAACCTCCTCTGAGGCCTCCACTCCTGCTCAGGGGTAGGAGGAGGGCCTCAATGTTACTTAACCCTCTGACAGCCTGAAGAAGGTTTGGAACTTTTTCTCTCCATACACAGTAAAGATAAAAAGAGCTACCTGGGAGTTTCTTCAAGCTTGTCTCAATACCATCCTAAGCAAAGGAATAAAATGCACATCACCTGCAAACAAACTGGCAGGCTCTGTGCAAAGCACGGTACTCACTCTGTGGCGCTGCTGTAGATACAACAGCCATGCCGTGGGGGGCCATCCCTGAGGGGCCGGGGGGTGGCTGCCCTGAGAGGGGCATCGGCTGCCCCATGGTGCCAAGGCCACCCATCCCGCCCAGTGACTGTCCTGGGCCCCGCGAAGGCATGCCGATTCCAGCTGCTCCTGCAGCGGGCCCACCAGTCAGGCTCTGCAGCGCATTCATAGGGTCTGTGGGAACACAAGGGCACAGCATCTCAGCCATACTCAGCATCTCAGTTCAGTGCCTGCTGAACCGTGATGCTCCGAAGACTATCAGGCCTCACAGAGCACACATTTCCCCCCATCTCCAGGCACGACTCCCTCAAAGCCCCGAGCGGTAAAAGGCCATTGTCCCAGGAGCCTCTGGGCCCACAGTTGCCCATCACACCCCAGGAGCCCAAATGCCAACATGAATGTCTTTGCTCCTGGATCGTGAGCCTTCCTGGGCAGGGAACACATCTCAAACCATAGCCTGGCCTATGCCAGGTCCTAATGCTGAGGGACAAATAAGCCCGTGAAGGCATGTAACAGCCCCCACCCATCCTGACTGTACACACCTCCTGCTGGGGAAGACACAGCTGGTAACCCCAGGGACAACAAAGGACAGCAGGTCCCTCTTCATGGTAAGAAAAACCCTGTAGGCCAGAGAACTGAAGGGGCACAGACAGATGTTCTTTCAGGGAAGTTACAAGCCTCCTTGCACTCCAGCCGCCCACATCTGGTAAGTCTGTGCAGGACCCCACTAAGGAGTTCTCAGGACACCACACTGAAACAAGCTAAGGTGTGCAGGAGGGATGGGGGAAGGGTCCACAGAGTGCCACGAGATGAGGCACAGTGATGCTTGCCAGGAAGCAGTGGACTCCACTCACCAAGCGATGCTATGACCTGGAACAAGGAGCCCAAGACTCTTGACAAAACAATGTCAAGTCATGGTAAATGCTTCCTACAAAAAGGTATGGCCCAGCCAGTGTAGAGTGCCCTGTGCACAACCAGGTGCCAAAGGAACCTACACTTCAAGGCCAAGAACACAGACAGTTTCCTGGTCGTGTGCTCTTTATCCCACCCAGCCCTGCCTGGCTGACAATCCCTGCACATGCCCGGGAGAGCCCAGCAGAGACATGGGGGTCCACACACAAGGGCTGCCAGCTCGGCTGAGGCCAGCCTGGACACCCGGCATTTATAGCTGGGCTGCCTGTGGTAAGAGAAACAGTGTGCCAGACTGGCTCTCTTCCTGACAGATCAGAGCTCAGCTGGCCATTGTGGATTCAAAAAACCCCTTTGCTGGCAGCCTAATCAGCAAGACCAGGGCTGAATCAACACAGTTCCCGTGTGATAGTCTTGAAGTTAAAAAAAAAAAAAAAAAAAAAAGTAATTCTTAACTTAAAAATAAACTTTGTAACTTGAGGAAGTGATCTCACAGCTACTCTCTAAAAAAATACTACTACAGATTATTACAGTGAACAGACCATGATAATTCTCCTCCAGGGAGCTCAAAATTTTGGATAACATCTCCATGATTGTAATTTTTTAAATCATCTTTTTGCCAGACAAAAACAGTATTTGAGTGACATGGGATGGGGAGGTCTTCTCTGACTGCAGCAGGCCAGGAAGAGGAAGTTTGGAGGGTTGGGCGTGGCTCACAGTTCTCACCGCCAGCCAGAGCTCTTCTTTGTGTGCACTTTATCCTCTAAAAACGGCTTAACCCAGGCACATGCAGCATCCATAATCACATTCTTGCCACCCCAAGCCCAAGGTTGGGATACAACTTTAATTCAAACAGGAAAAACTCTTACCACTGACTGAAGCTTGAGATTTTTTGTTATCTGTATTTAAGAAAACAAAAACAAAACACAGAGTAAACAAAGTTTTACATAACCACATATTTCCTGGGTAAGTCAGCTTTGTAGGCATTTGCCTAGAGGTCATTTGCCAAAACTAAACACAAGGTAAAAGATATCTTGAGTGTGTATGCGTGCACGCATGCGTGTCCACTCCTGGCAGAGCTGACACTCAAGGGGGTATGAGGGAAGAGGGTACAGAACCACCCAAGGTCAACCCAGAGCCCTGGAAAACTGCCCCCCCCCCCCAGGCAGAAGCCTGCTGTGAGCCTACTCTGGCTCTCCTTCCTGGGTGCAGGCTCTCAGTGGGGCCCTGAGCAACAAACACGAGAGCTACAGGGATCCATGATGGGTCCAGAATGGTGTCGAGACTTCCACAACACCTTTCTGAGCCTGCCCTGATGAGGCAGCATCCCTACTTTCTCCATGAGGAAAGTGAGTCGGTCCAAGGCTGGCCAGAAGCCGGAGCTACAGCTGCCCCTAGACACCTGGGGGGCAAGCACTGCAACAGGGCCTTCCTCCCCAGACTGGCGATGAGCTGTAGCTGGTGAGTGGGCAGGGGTCATTCCTGGCCCCCAGGGCTGTGCGCTACTATGCCAGAGCCGCCTCCCAAACAGACCAGGACAGCCCAGCCCCAACAAGTAGAGCCCCTTGGCAGGACCAGCCAAAGCATCTCATCCAGGCTGCTCATTTCCCAGGCTTCTAGTTCTAATAATTTGTTCTAAACACCATAGGACCTTACCAAACATGCCAAGAAGGTAGAATCAAGCAAAGTTCACCTGGCTGGCCACTCATAAAAAACCAGTATGGGAAGAAGCAAAACCTATGGGTCACACAGGGACTCTGGGGTTTGCAACGTCACCTCTTGTCTGAAATTATTGACTTAAGCTGTTGCCACCTCTACAAGCATGGGTAGAAACCACTGGACATGCCAAGTGCGTATTCCACAGATCGGCGGTGTCCACAGCACCCCCCACCCACCGCCTGCAGTCAGAGAACTGCAGGCAGGCAGGCAGGAGGCGCTGTTGGCTGAAACCTCAACGGGCCCTGTCAACCTGGTTTCCCTTAGAGACTGTGACCACCCATCCAGGAATACTCCGAGATCTCCATGCTTACGTTTTAACACACAAAAGACCACCATGACCCCTGAGCCTAGTCTGCAAGGACATGTACTTCTCAAGAGTCACTGCTGCTGCCAGGCTGGGCTCACAGCACCCCAGCGATGCCAGTAGGACCCTGTGAATCAGAGGGGGTGGAATGCAGCAGGCGCCAGAGGCAAGACTCAGGAAGTTTCAGCCTGACAGGTCAGACCCCCACGGGTCAATAAAACCAACTCCTAGGGAAGGAAGTTTCTTTTCCAGGGTAAACCTGGCTTATTTAAGAACTGCCTAGAGACAAAAGCAACAGTATTTTAAAAAAGGAGATGTTCATGGACAAGCAAAAATAGCAGTCCAGACCACTTGGAGGGTAGCATTTCAATTTTGCCAAAATCAGCATTTTTGAGGTTGAGGCTCTGAGTGGATGGGAAATAGAATCAAATGCAAAGCAATGTCGAACTTCCCAGAAAGGAGGAGCTTTTTAAACAGATATTCTGCCACAGGCACTGTGGCCAAGAAAGCCCCCACTGTCCCAAGAAAGGGCCAGCCCCTCCTGGCCATCAAAACGACCCAGAAATGTAAATTTTTACTTACGAATGTCACGAAAATGGATAATGAGCCTGGCCACGAGAGAAAGGTATTCATCCTAAAAGTAAAAACAGGAAGCAATTTAATCCCAGATGAAGAAGTGAAGCCCTGCGATGCCCCTTCCCATCCCCCTCTGCACGGCAGTGTCACCAAGCACAGGGTTCTTCCTGAAAGGCTGCCGGCCAGCCTGGCTCGGCCTCCTCTGGAATCCATCTCTCAGAGAAGAGCCGTCAGTGCTCAGCTACAGCAGGCCAACAAAAAGCACAAAGCAACAAAAAGCCAAGGGTATCGGATACCGAGAGGCATCAAATTGCTGCTCCTTCCAGCCTGGGGAAAACGTTCAACCAAGAGGGTCTCCAGCCAGCTCAGGCAGCCCTCCTTTCACAGAGGAGATGAGGGGCCAGCCTGAGGTCACAAGGCACATCAGCAGTAGGCATGGGCGGGCCGCTTTTGTCTTTGCACTATTTGTATCCAAGTACTTTCGCTTTTAATACCCGGCCGGCCTGTTGCTCTCTCACTGCTGACGTGCCTGCATGCAAATCTGGATGTGCGCCCCTGGCTGAGCTTTTCCGAGATATGCGTGAATCTGAATTTACTGCACAGGCAAGGAAGAGGACACAGGGCCGTCCAAGGGTGGCAGGTAAAAGCCACTGGCGAGGGCCCTCTTCTTCCAGCTGCTGGGTTTCTGGAACTGCACCACAGGACCTGCCTTCTACCGCTTGTCCTCTCTGTAACCAAGGACACCCGCTCCCAGGGGTTTTGGAGAGATCACCACTGTGAGTCTGTCCTGTGGCCAACGAAGTAAGGCATGTGTGAGTTAAAATCTTATTTCAGAGAAGCTGCACCATCCTTCCCCCCGCTTGAAAAGCCCATCCTTCCAGCAAGGCATCCCTGCACGGGCAAAGCCTTTGCTCTCTGCCCTGCTCCCACAACCCTCCTTCCTAAGTCACTGCAACACCGAGAGAGAGTCTACTCGGCAGCAGACTGAGGGACGACACCCCCCACAACCCAGGACCAAACCGTGCCACCTGCAGTGTTACTACCCCGGGGACACAGGCCAGCACAGACAGTAAACCTACTGGGTTTACTTTTCCTTCAGGAAAAGTGGTCTCAGGTGAATACAAAAATATAAGCACACCTTGGAAATCTTCATTACTCCTCATCTACCTCCAAACTTCACCCGACCACTCTATTTTGGCCAGGGGAATCAGCAGACCCAAACATGAGGGGAGGGGAAGGCAAAGCCGGGATGCTAAGCACATGCAAAGGGGGTAGGTATAGGAAGAGGGACAGTGAGCCTCTGCTGGAGTAAAGGGACACTTAGCAGGTATGTCAACACTCCCAACATCCAACTGCCCACCCCCAATTTCTAATAGGAAAGACAATGGGCTAGGGGTGAAGGAAGCTCCCTGGAGTTGGGGTTCCAGCTTGTGAGTCACCTGCTGAGGCTGGTCCTTAAAGGACAGCGGTGTGATGAGCGAGGAGCAAGAAAGGTGGGAGGCCTGAAGGAAATTGAGGAAATGAGGTGGCCAAGTACGAGGGAGTGACGATTGGGTGACTGGCAGGTCAATTTCTGCTGTCTTGTTAAGGCCATAGGCCATCAGTTACACTGGGTATACCTTAAAATAATTTGTAGAGTTTTCTATACCTCCACAAAAGATAAAATGAGGAAACAGGTTGAAAAGCAACCAGATACTTTCATGCAGACACAAGATACAGTAAAAATGGAGCTTTGGAACATGTCCCCAAGGCCTTTACTAAAGAACCAGGATGGGGTGCTCAGAGCCCCACTCTAGTCCTGAGCCCAGACCTGGAGGGTCAGCATGGTCTGTTCCCAGCTGGGGCCAACCGCTGCCAGATGGGGAGAGTGGAAGCTCTAGGGACCAGAACAAGCCAGCATGATGAGGTCTGGGGGTGGGGGGTGGAGGGAGGGACATGACCAGCGACAGGAGACATGGGCACAGGAAGCAGTTAGTCCCAAGGTCTCCAAGAGGTTTTCTTACAGGTTAGATGAATCTCCAAGATTCCTGCAGAGGCCAGGCCACCCAAGAACCATTGGGAGCTGAGTGCTGCATATCTGCACCAGTGTTCCTCCTCGGAAGGCCCCAGAGTTCGAGACTGCCCCTCTCATGTCCCCCAGAGTGGGCTGCTTGACTTCCCTGGCCTCTAACTGAGAAGTCCTGATTGAGTTGCCCCCACGTGAGAATTCCCAGGGTCTGCTACCCTCTTTTGCTCCAAGGCAACCCACCTCTCTGGGACTGCCCCATCCCTTACCTTCAGTCAGTCTTGACCATCTCCCCCACTCAACATCAAAAATCTGTGTCACAGCTACAACACGAGGATGGGTGTCACCAGATCAAGGTAGTAACAGTCAACACTCTGGCACTTGACACGGTGCTGGGCACAGCTCTAAACCTTTACATGTATCAATGCATTCAATTCTTCCAACCACCTACTGAGGCAGATGCAAATGAGAAGACAGAAACATGTGGGGAAAAGCTTTATAGTTTAAACCCTTGCCTAACCTGTGCAAGACTAGCATGAAGGCCCAACAACAAGAGTGAAGGATGCCTCTCCACATGGATGTGGAGAGAGGAGCAGGAGCAGGGACACACACACAGGATCCATAGAAAATTCTAGGCACCACACACTACACGCTGTACACTACCTTTTGTCTAAGACATGGGGAATCTGAATATATATATGCGCTTGTATCTGCAAAACAAAGTTGGAAGGGAAAATCGGAGATAAACAGTTACCCCCAGAGGTATCAGGGATGGGGCTGAAAATGAGATTTCACACTTTGTTATATGGTTTTCACACTGGAAGCATGTACATTTTTTTAATCAAACAACACAGAACTAAATCAAAAGAAAAAAAATTCCTAAAAATTCAAAATAAACTGAAATGTATGAGCTAACTATCAAGTTGGTATCGGAATCACAGAGGGAAAAGAACCCTTGTCAGTGACCATTTTAAAAAATAGAAAAGCAAACAAAACAAACTGGATGTTCTTAGTGGAAGGGATACACTTTACTGACTAACAGAGCTGCAAAGAAATCCTTCATTCCACATTTTGTTATTATTTGTTACCAGTATTAGTGGTAATATTAGTCCGTTCATTTCAAAAGTATTTTATGTTTTTAAGTTTATCTACTGTTTTTAGTAATCTCTACAACCATTGTGGGGCTCGAACTCACAACCCCGAGATCAAGAGCTGCATGCTCCTCTGACTGAGGTCAGCCAGGCGTTCCCCAAAAGTATTTTAGAGTAGAGCAAGTAATTATGCTAATGATATTAGAAGCAAAGATATTCACATTAAGAGAAAAGATACACATTTAAAACGAAAGTAGAACCCTATAAAGTTAAATTGGAACAGGAAATATCAGTGTGAAATTATGGGGTTTTTGAAGTTGTTGCTTGTTGCCACCAAAACGTATTACTTCTTAGCTCTGTTCACAATTAGGTGCAGAAGCCATTAGCACCAGTGCCCACACCGCATGCTCAAAATACCATTTCACCCTCATAAAGGAACCAGGGCTCCATAGAGAACGGCCCATTCAGGGACCAAGACACAAGTAAGCTGCAAAAGACGAAAGGAGTCATGATAAGGGGCCCTAAGGGGGACAGGGGGTGCTTGGGGGCTGCCCCTGGGTGAGGAAAGGACCATAGAAGCATCGAAATGAACCAATGCAATGGACTGAAACACACATGATGGAAAGCCCCCAGGCTCATAATACTCACAGAACAGAACCCAAGCTCTTCTGATCACCCCTGGGGGTAACCAAGGGTAGCAAGTCCTTGGGCACCAAAGGGACAATGGACAGGGAAAGCATTCCTGGTCATCCAGAAGAGGCTGTTTCAAGCAACCAAGGAGTCTTGGTTGATGAAAGAAAACCCTTCTTTGCAGAAAAATTCCTTCTAATAAAAGTGTAAGGAAACCCAGAAAATTACTCAGAAAAATGACCATTTTGCGACACCCAATTAAATGGTGGTACCATCAGATGACAAGTGTATGGGGGAACTTTTTAGGAGAAGAGTCAGGCTGTCACTCTGAACTCCCGGCAAACTGTGGTGTTGCGGCAAACTATGAACACAGAGCCCCACCTCAGACATATTCTTGTTCATGACACCACGGCAACCCTGGGCTCTTCCCATCTAACACCTAGTTCTCAAGAATTAAGGGGTAGAAAAGAGGAAGTCAGGCAACAGGGGGCACTGTTGGTAGAAACATGCATGCCAAAGACTCTGCTACCTGGGATTCACAGGGAACTGAGGAACCTGGCAGAGAAAGCCCCACATCATCTTTGAGAACACATGTGTATCATCAAAACCAGAACGCTGGTGGAAAGATGTTACAGGTGTTTCTGGGGAGGGCTCAGAGGAAATGAGGAACATGTCATTGGAAACTGAAGCACAGAGAAGCTTCATTATCTAGTGGCAGAAGTTTGGCTGAATTGTATCCTAGTTGTGTGGAAGGCAAAAACTGACCTTGAAAGCAATGAATCTGGAGAGCTGGGGGAGTAGACTTGCACGAAAAATGTTGTAGGTATGGCCTAGCTTCTTGATGCTCAGAGTAAAATGTGAGACCAGACAGAGAGACTGAGAGAAGAACTAGTAAGCAAAAAGGAACCTGGACTTGATGGGTTTGGAAAACTCCTAGGCTATCTTAATTGGGGGGGCAAAAAATCAAGCTAAACTGAGGAGATTCACTGTTATGAAGATGTGCTCCTGGGGCGCCTGGGTGGCTCAGTGGGTTAAGCCGCTGCCTTCGGCTCAGGTCATGATCTCAGGGTCCTGGGATCAAGTCCCGCATCAGGCTCTCTGCTCAGCAGGGAGCCTGCTTCCTCCTCTCTCTCTGCCTGCCTCTCTGCCTATTTGTGATCTCTCTCTGTCAAATAAATAAATAAAATCTTTAAAAAAAAAAAAAAAAAAAGATGTGCTCCTGGAGAAAAGGCCAAGGTGTGGCCGGACATAAATTTTATTAGTGCCAAAAAGAGTAGACACAGAATTCACAAACCCCTCAATTGGGAATCATCTCACAGAAGCCAAAGGCAGGGATGAAATCACACAGAAAAGATCGGTGGAGAAACCCCTTGTCTAATGGCATGGATCCCATCACATGCATGGGAGACCCACAAAGGCTTGTGAGTATTACACCAGCAGAAACACTGACAGATTGGCCTGAAAAGGAGAGAGACTGGTTAAAATCAAAGAAGGGTGTCAGATTCCCAAAATGCTATAGGCAGGAAAAAGGCTGATAAAATGACTCTGCAAACATGCATTACTCCTCAAGAAAAGGAAAGATGACTACAAGGGCAGAGCTTCAGGCCCAGAGGCCAAAGCCATGAGTCCAAACACTAGAGTCTCCAAAGTCTGGTAATTAGTTATAGCAGCTATAGGAAACTAATACACTGTCCCTAAAGATTTGCCTATTCTGGGCATTTTACACAAATGCAATCATGTTGCATAATATGGACCATTATGACTATTTTATTACACTCAGTATGATGTTTTCAAGATTCATCCATGTTATAGCATGTATTAGTATTTTACTCCTTTATATGGCCAAATCATTTTACTCATTATATGGCCATACATTCCATCGTCTGGATATACCTCCTTCTGTTTATCCATTCATCAGCTCATAAACATTTGGGTTATTTCCACTTTTTGACTATTATGAATGATGCTATAAGTATCTGTGGGCCAGTTTATGTGGACGTCTGGTAGCTGTTCAATTTTTTGAGGAATCATCACAGTTTTCCACAGTGTCTATACCATTTTACATTCCTTGCAGCAACATAGGAGGTTCCAAGGTCTTCAGGCATCATGAGTATGAAGTGGTGTCTCACTGTGGTTTTGATTGGCATTTCCCTAATGACTGGTGATGCTGAGCAGCTTTTCATGTACTTCTTGGCCATTTGTATGTCTTCTTTGAAGATATATCTGATAGAGTCCTTCATGCTATTTTTTGAATTACACTTTTTGTTGTTATTGTTGAGTTGGAGAACTTCTTTATATATATGCTGATACCAGTTCCTTAACAGATAAATGATATGCAAATATTTTCTCCCATTCCATGATTTGTCTTTTCACTTTCTTGATGATGTCCTTTGATGCACAATAGTCTTTAATTTTTTTTAAGTTTTTAATTTTTTTTTTTTTTTTAAGATTTTATTTATTTATTTGTCAGAGAGAGAGAGAGTGAGAGCGAGCACAGGCAGACAGAGTGGAAGGCAGAGGCAGAGGGAGAAGCAGGCTCCCTACGGAGCAAGGAGCCCGATGTGGGACTCGATCCCAGGACGCTGGGATCATGACCTGAGCCGAAGGCAGCTGCTTAACCAGCTGAGCCACCCAGGCGTCCCAGTTTTTAATTTTGATGGGTCAAACTAACCTAGGTTTTCTTTTGCTGTTTGTTCTTTTGGTGTCGTATGTCAGAAACTGTTGCCCAATCCAAGGTCACCAAAGATTTATGCCTACAACTTTTTCTAAGAGCTTTATAGTTTTACCTCTTCAGCTTAGGCCTTCCATCCATTCTGAGTTAATTTTTGTATATGGTGTGAAGATGGGATCCAACCTCAGTATTTTATATATGGTAATCCAGTTTTCCCAGCACCATTTGTTGTAAAGATTGTTTTTCCCCACTGAACTCTTTCAGCACCCATGTTAAAAAAATCTATTAACCATAGACACAAAGATTTATTTGTAGATTCTCAATTCTACTCCACTGATTTGTATGTACATCCTTATGCTAGTTTGACATGGTTTTGATTACTGTAGCTTTGCAGGACATTTAAAAATTCACAAGTAGGAGTCTTCAGACTATTTTCTTTTCTAAGATTGTTTTGAGTATTCTGGGTCCCTTGAATTTCCTTAGGATCAGTTTGTTAGTTTCTACAAAGTCTGTTTGAAAGTTTTCCTCACATGTTGAAAAATGTATCAAATCCTAGAGCAGGTACTCCAAAGCCGGTGTTTTTGGCAACCAAAGGCCTTCATTAAGTATTGGATTGGAAGTCATATATTTTAACATTTTATTCTTATATATTCTGAAGTATTTTAGACATACAAAAAATGAGTAATAAAACAAATGCCTGTGGTCTCCTTACCCAGCTTACATTTATAAAAATAAGACAGAGGGGCAACTGTCTGGCTGTCGGTAGAACATGTGACTCCTGATCTCAGGATCATGAGTTCAAGCCACACACTGGGCATGCAGGCTACTTAAAATTGAAAAGAGGAAAAAAAAAAGGAACAACAAAAACCCAAAACAAAAAATAAATAAAAATAAAAATAACAGGGAAAAAAAAGCAAGTAAACAAGCTAGCTAGCTCCCCATGCTACCAGTGACATGCCCTACGTCTGTTTCTTCACCAGTAAACAGGAGAAAATGTCACAAGGGCTAGTCAAAGTGTGTACTTCTCTCAGCCTCAATACATGCTTCAGCAAACACAGCTGGTGAAAACCAAGCAATGAACAGACAGTGAACTGCAGAAAGAGTATGTTTACTAAGGATGATGCAGGAGTCCTGACTGTCACACATTTAGACAGAATGGAGGGAAGGAGCAATGCCTACTGGACCTTCCTCATGAACCAGCTACACCAAGCCAGGCTTTCCTAGCAGATCTTAGCAACTGTTAAGAAAATGGTAGTCCTGAGGCACTGGCTACCTCAGTTGGTGGAGTGACTCTTGACCTCAGGGTCGTAAGCTCAGGCGTACTTTAAAAGAAAAAAGGAAAGAAAATGCCAGTCTTTTCATGTGTTCACATTTTTTAGTGCACACAGTTGTGCTTTTCTCAGCTCTAAGATGCAGGGCTTCTAATGCCTGAATTCTTGGGTGGTCCAATAGCTGCTCTTGATTAAACAGGGATACTAGAAGGTATGTTCAAATTCAGTCAAAGCCAGACTCCAGACTTGTGAGGTCCCTTAAAAAGGATGAAGGAAGGAAAACACCTCCTTTCATCAGATATACATCCTCTTCTTCCCTTGCCGGACGCACGGCTGTGCCTGATCCTATTTCCCACCCTGTGCTTGTCCTTATTTATTCCAGGGGCTGATATTCAGCTCAGGCCCTCCTCTTTGATAGATCCTAAGGTGGCTTCCTACATCCGATGCTCACCTCCCTGGTTCCTATGTTTCACTCTGGTTTCCCAAGTCGCGCGGTTTAGTTCTATACCGGTCCTTTCCACACTGTAAACCAGTAATGGTTTACTCTGGCATAACACTATATTAAATGCAAAAGAGCAGATGAGTGTTTAACTTACAGGCTTAAGGTAAAAACAATCAAGTAATGAGCAAATGTTCAGAAATGCACCCAGCTTTAGTAAGCATCACTACACACTACCATTGTGGGCACCGCTACAGAGCTTCCGGGACCTCTGACTGTGCTCTCATCTAGGGGATGCCACATCTTCCCGAACCTTCAGAGGCTGGTTCAAGTTTTTGTGGAGCTGTCACTCTCACAACAACCCACCATTCCCAGGCACAATTATTTTTGCTTCCATCAGCCTCCCTTAGGCAGGGAGTAGTCCCATCTGTAGGAATTAAAGGTGTTAAGGAATTAAAGTGGCTGTTTGGGTATCTTTTGCTTTGAGAGATGAGAGGGAGTAAAAGAAGTGGTTGAGTGTGGTGACACCAGACCATCTGGGTTCCATTCCCGGCTCTAGCTCCACCCAGATCTGTGACCTCCTGGTTAAGTTAACTAGTCTCTGTACGCCAGAGCCTCCTTCTCTGAAATTGGGGACAGTGGTACCATATTTGCTTCAGAGCTGATGTGGGATCACATGAGCTCACACATGAAGCATACCGAACAGGGCCTTGGGGTATATACTAGGCAGCCTGAGGTATCCATTAGCACCCCAGTTTCCTTCAGGGTGGACACCTCTGGACCTGCCAGCTTGCCAGGATTCCCCAGGAAGGTAAGCCCCTTCCCTGCGGCCTCTTACACTTCCCAGCCCCTCCCAGAATCCAGAAACAGAGAAATTACTCTTCCCTGTCCTCCCTGCTCAACGGCCCCACCTCTTCAATTCTTTCACAGTTGTTCTGATGAGTCTCAGATGGGAAGGGCAGGCCAACAAGAGTGCCTGGGCTGCCGTCCGACCAGTCCTCACAGAAGGGCCTCACTGCACTGACTGGCACCCAGCTCTATGAGGAGCCTAAGCAGTGGTAAAAAGCTAGGCAGCAGACAATCAGACAGTGCTAGTGCCCAAGCAGTAGGTCTGTCTCTGTTTAAAAAAAAAAAAAAAGACAGGAAATTTCCAACACCTGTTAAAAATACTTCTCTTCCAAATAGTTGGGGCCTCTCTTTGGAGTTAGGGATTTAGAACCAGCTTGATCAAAGGAAATGGGACTGCCATCATTAAGGTTCAGAGTGTGGGCTACAGCAAGGCAAAGGCTGAGATGGTTAGGGAGCTGTTGTGCTGCTCGATGTTCTCTTTGGGATGGAAGGCACCCCAGATGATAGGACAGGGTCTATGATAGCCAATCTTCAAGAGGGCCACCAATAATCACTGGCCTCTCTGTATAAACCCCCCACAGCTCACATCAAAAGAAAGAGGTGAAGGGCACCTGGCTTAGTTGGGGGCATGTGTGACTCTTGATCTCAGGGCAGTACGGCAGGATCTCTACATCCAGTCCCGCACTGGATGTAGAGATTGCTTAAAAATAAAATCTTTTTTTTTTTTTTTTTAAGATTTTATTTATTTATTTGACAGAAAGAGAGATCACAAATAGGCAGAGAGACAGACAGAGAGAGAGATGAGGAGAAGCAGGCTCCCTGCTGAGCAGAGAGCCCTATGCGGGACTCAATCCCAGGCCCCTGGGATCATGACCTGAGCCGAAGGCAGAGGCTTAACCCACTGAGCCACCCAGGCGCCCCCTTAAAAATAAAATCTTAAAAAAAAAAAAAAAAAAAGATGGCAATTCCCACTGCCCTTAGGACCTGCTGTATCAGAGTTATGGTCTAGGACTTCTGAGGACTGGTAGCTTTCTGCTCCCTCCTCTTCAGAAGCCAGCTGCCAGATAGTAATAAGGAAGTGCACACTTTACTGCTGGAGACACCACATGGAGGCCACCGCTGGGAAAACTGATGTGCAGATACAGGAGGGAAGCCTTTACGGACCTTCCAGGTCAGCCAGGCCGCCTGCTGAATATAGCTGCATGGGAGCTCGCACCGAGACGAGCAGAAGGGTCAGCCAGGTGACTCCCATTGCCCCAGCTGCTGACCCACAGAATCAGGAGAAATAATTTATTGCTTCATGTCATTAAGTTTTAGGGTAGTTCCTTGTCAAACAATAGATAACATGCAGAACCAACAAGTTTTGCATTTCAAAAGTTGAAATAAGCCCTCATCAAAGTCCTTTTAATTCTAAGCAAATACAAACAAAACCAGTCATAGCATCCCATCCCCCCCCCCCAGATATTTGCAAATTCATTACCTAATAGGAGACTTATATCCAAAACGCGTTAAAAACCCTTCTGGTCAATTAAAAAAAAAAAAAAAAAAAAGGCTCAATTTTAAAATGGGCAAAGGATCTGAATAAACATTTCTCCAAAGAAAATATATAAGTGACCAGCAAGTACATGGAGACACTCAATATCATTAGTCGCCAGGGAAATGCAAAGCAAAACCATAATTTTTGTGAAATACTACTTCACACTCACTTTGATGGCTAAAATAAAAAAGACAAACAATAACAAATATTGGTAAGGACATGGAGAAACTGGAATCTCATATCCTGTTTGCGGGAACGTAAAATGATACAGCTGCTTTCAAAACAGTATGGCAGTGTTCTGTTACCATAGGATTCAACAACTCCACTCCTAGGTATCTACCCAAGAGAAATGAAAATGTTAGGGCCAAAGGAAAGCTTCTACACATGTTGTTGGTTTTGTTTTGCTTTTAAAAAAAAAAAAAAAATTTTACGTAATCTCTATGCCCAGCGTGGCGCTCAAACTTACAACCCTGAGATCAAGAGTCACATGCTGCTATGATTGAGCCAGCCAGGTGCCCCTTGCACACAAATGTTCACAGCAGCATTGTTTTTATTTATTTATTTACTTACTTATTTGAGAGAGAGAGTGTGTGTGTGTATGAGCAGGGGGAGGGGCAGAGGGAGAAGGAGAACCAGACTCCTTGCTGAGCAGGGAGCCCAACATGGGACTAGATCCCATCCAAGGACCCTGGGATCATGACCTGAGCTGAAGGCAAACATTTAACCCAGAGCCACCCAGGCACCCTCACAGCAGCATTACTGATAACAGCCAAAAAGCGGAAGCAACCCAAATGACCATCAACTGATGAACAGATAAGTAAGACAGTCTATCCGTACAACAGAATATTATTCAACAATAAAATGGAATAAACTATATGCAACAAAACGGTCCATGGATGAAACTTGAAAATACTATCCCAAGTGAAAGAAGCCAGTCACAACATTTTCTGTATGGCTGCATTTATATGAAAAGTTCAGAAAAGGCAAATCCATAGCAACAGAAATCAGGAAGTGGTGGCCTACGGACGGGAAAATGGGGAGTGGGCGGTTTGTGCAGTATATGAAATAGGTCTCAATAAAGTTATTAAAACAAAGGAAGATGTTTATCATATATACCCAGAGTGCAGACCCCCCACGCCTCAGTGCTCAGAGCTCTTTCTTATACTTCCATGTGGTCACAAACACACACTTGTGTGCTCTAACCTCTAAGACCAGATCATGCAGGCGGTTTCTCTTCTGGAAACTGCTTTCTCCAGCAATTTGGTGACTCTGTTATTTCCATTTTGAAAAATGTCCACCTCCTCTAAACACTCAGACCATGCCCTAATTTCCTGTATTGACCTCTATGTCTTGACAGTTGGTTTATCCAAACCAGTATCCCCTCAAGGGCCATAAATAGGATCTGCTTTGAATTCCTGACACGCAAGGATGTCCTAGAACTCCCAACACCACACTCAGGCACATAGTGCTTAGGGCAGACCCAGTGCAGCCAGAGCCTGCACTGTCAGGATGTGTGAGGGAGGCAGGACGGGTGCCGTGAAGAGGAAAAGTCCCGGGCATCAGCCACACACCCCCTTGCACAGGCTGGGTTACTCTACACAAGCCGCTGGCTTCCTTGTGCCCATTCTGCTCCACTTCTACTAAAACAGCTCTGCCCTGGGGAGAACACTCCAATGAAAGGAGGTGCTCATGTGAAGCCCATGGCACCCGGCCCAGGATGAGAGCTCACAAGGCGGAAATCCTTCCCCATTACTCCACCTGTGACACTCCTAGACTCAAGGCCTCAACACCCACAAGCATCGCCTTTAGCACTTAACAAAACACGACAGGAACACCTTTGGGCGCACGTGTCAGGGCCCTGTGGGCCTTTAGTGAGGATCCCGCGGGGAGCACTCTTATTCAGAGGAGCAGCTGGGACCTCCATGAGCATCCTACAAGATTCCTGGGAGCTGACCATGAATGGAGGGTGTTGGCAACAGTGTTGTGGTCAAGGCTGGGCCTGCATCCTGCATGTCCCCCAGAGTACCCTCCCTATAACTACACCATGGACCCATGGGAAAACCCACAGCATGCTGCAATAAAGCCCACAGTGCCAAGGTCAGTCAGTGAGTGGCCATCCCTCCCTCACTCTGTAGGGAGAGAGCTTCCAGAGCCTGCCTTGCACCCTCCCCTTCCTGAGCCCCTGAGCTTTCTACCCGGGGCTCCACCCACCAGGGCCTTACCCGGGTCTTGGCCTTCAGGAACACATGGCTCTCCATATCCTTGCTGGATTTACTGTGGGCCACACCAGCTTTTCTCATGGCATCCTCACTGTAATACAGAATAAAAAGAGATGTTCACACATACCTGTTAGTCTGCTCCTATAGGGTTCCTGGCCAACAGGCCCTGCTCAGCAGCTGCCCCTGGGGGGAAGAGACGCTGTCCCCCAGCATAGCAGCCTTGCTAAGGTCCAGGAGAGGCATATAATGGAGCATTTATTGCTCAGCAGAGCAATAAAAGGTGGGCTGAGCAAGGTAAGGGGGAAGAGCTATGAGAAGGAAGAAACAAGAAAGGCAGACACCACAAAGCAAAGCAGTTACCCCGGCAGGAAGGATGAGAGGAGCTAGGCCCTAGGAGTTGCTCATAACCAGAACAAAATCAGGTGTACACAGATAGCTGAGCAGCCAGCACCTTCTATTTCCTACCCTCTGAGTGGCTTGGGTGTCCCCACTACCACCCAAGGCTGGCATTAAGAACAGTGGGACACCAGCTCCAGTCTCCTCCTCTGTAAAAGTAGGGGCCATGCAATGTCAACTCATAGTCCCCTCCCAAGCCAAAGGTCCTTTTTTTTCCTTTTTTTTCCCCCAAAGATTTTACTTATTTATTTGTCACGAGGTGGGGGAGAGAGAATGTGCACACAAGCAGGGGGAGTGGAAGGCAGAGGGAGAAGCAGGCTCCCTGCTAAGCAGGGAGACCCATTTCAGGACTGGATCCCAGGATCATGTCCTGAGCCAAACACAGATGCTTAACCAACTGAGTCCCCCAGGCGCCCCATAGTAAAGGTCCGTATGTGGGACGTGCAGGTTCTCCAAGTGGGACCAAGGAGATAAACCTCACAAATGTGGAAAGGACTTAAAAACACATCGCCAACAGGCACGTGGGTGACTCAGTCAGTTACAGCCTGACCCTTGATTTTGGCTTGGGTCATGGCCTCAGGGTTTTGAGGTCCGGCTCCACCCTCTGTGCAGAGTATGCTTGAGATGCTCTCCCTCTCCCTCCGCTCCTCCCCCACTCATGTTCTAAATAAATAAATAAATAAATAAATAAATAAATAAATAAAATCTTAAAAACCAAAAAAACACACATTTGCCAAAACCTGTCCAATCAGAGACAGAAGGCTATCACGCTGTCTGCAGCTGATGCTCTGCTAGGATGCAGCCACGCACAGCAGCTGAGCTTGAGCTCCCTGGGAATGGCAGCACACACCCTGCCGAACACACACAAAGATAAGAACATGTGTGCATCTGTTAGAAAGGAAGGGGCATGTCAGGCTTGGGTCTCAGGGCCTGGCCCATCTGCAGCCTCCCTTCTTTGTAGAGCTGGGCATGCTGACGAACGAATGAACCAACGAGCATGTCAGGGCTCTGTTGCCTCACCCCAAGAGGATCAGACAAGCCCAGTCCAGCTGGCGCTAGACAGCCTTCGGACTATTCTAACAAACCAACAAGCAAACCAACCAACCCACCAAACCCAGGATACTCATCAGTGTGCACATGGGGATGCTTGCATGGTTGTTTGTGATCCTTAAAGAAAGGATCACTTGGGCAAATCTGTATTAATATGTAAAGAAACATAAAAAGACCCTGCCCCACCACACTGCTGGATAACTCATTAAACACATGAGTGCATAGTCTCTACCCCGTCTGCTTCCTCAAGCTGCAAAGGCAAAGCAGCAGCAAGTTCCTGTTGGCGAGGCAGCCAAGATGCAGCAGACACACGCACGAGGGGCAATGTGATCAGGGCCACAAGAGCAGAGCAAAAGGAACAATGCAGGAGGACAATGTGGAATCCAACCCGTGGGGATGCGAGGCAGCCAGGCTCAGAGGACCTAGCCAGCGTTAAGGCAAGCGTCCACATACAGAGATCGAGAGTCATCACTTGGTCAGGCTCTAAGTCACGGAGCATCTCCGACAAGAGAAGTGATAGAGCAAACCCGCTTTCAGAAGGGCGCCTCACCTGTGTCTCCCAGGGCCATACCTGTTCCCTTCCCCACCTTCCCAGAGCAGTGGGAGGCAAACCCTGCCCCAGAGGCTTGCCAGGGCTGAGGGCCACAGAGCTACAGACCAATGGAGGAGAAAGCAGCAGACACAGCCAAGAGGGCACCTGCTAGCCCGTAGGACATGCTGAAGGCTGGCTGAGGACAAGTGGAGAGGCCATGGGTAGAAGGTGGAGCCAGGACCCAGGTGTGAACACAAAAAGGGAGAGAACGGGGCTGAGGGCTCTGAGACAGTACTCAGTTATGCAGACGGGCTCTGTGCCCAAGACGAGCAATCCCCCATGGCTTAGGCAGGCTCCCGGCTGGGCACTTTTATGGAGTCCTTAGACTCACAAGCCCCACACAAACTCTGTGAACCCTGACTGCAGTAAAGACACCTGGCACAGTCCCCAGAGACAAGACACAAACACCAGCTTAAGAGCTTTGAGGCCCTAAGGCACAGATGCCAGGGGGTGTGCTGGAGAAGGAGCCCTCTCCCATCCAGGTCCACAGAGAGCAGGGGCACTGGTTATTACATGACTGAAAGAGCCTGAGGAACATTGTCAGGACAGGAGGCCAGAAGAGGGCCGATCCTGACGAGGCAGAATACACACTTGAGCAAGTGGAAACAGACCTGGGTTAAATGTCTTCGAAGGGGCTACACAGCTATGGGGCCAAGGAGGAAGGCTGCTCCTAGGCCAGGCACCAGGACTTTGCGAGACAGCACTGTGCTCATTTCCCACACGTGTCCCTTCTACTGCTGCACACAATACCTGACCAAAGAGGCCCTGCATGTTTGTTTGCTGAAGAATGAACAGGCACTCTGAGTACTGTTTTTAGTTCTGCAAACCATATTTTACAGAATGTTTTTGCTCCTGTTTCTAGTCTACAGGTAATGCTCCACGAAACAGAAGATGAGGCAAAAATGAAACCAGACAGCTCTGCTCCCTGTGACCATTCCCACATCTTCCCCCAAGGAGGCCCTGTCCTTTTCCTTTTCAGCTAACTCAGCATCTTGTCAGAGGCTCCCATCCATTATGTGGTTCTAAATGCACACAGAAGAGCTTCCTGCATCAGTGCTTAGGGGTGGTGTCCCTCCCTCCTTCCACACCAAGGACCAACATGCCTACTGCATGAGCCTGTCGTGGGTCCCAGCCCCACATTTAGGGCAGGCCCCAGACGGATGCAGGACCAGCCGCTCTCCCCCTGCTCTGTCCCCAGGATGCCTACAGGAAGAGCTGGATCTTGATGGCCATTCCTCAGCCTCAAAAAACAAACCCCTTCCAGCAACCGACACTAAACAAATGCAAACTAGCACACGAAAAGACAGCCCTAAAGACAGAGTGGTGGTCACAGCCTCAGAGAAACAGCTTAGAAGAACCAGCAAGTCCTAGTGAGCTCTGCCCACACAAGCAAGCCTGAGATCAGTGCCAGGAATACAAGGGCCTGCCAAGTCAGGGGAGATCAGGGAGCAAAACCAGGGTCAGCTCACAAGGGTGGACCCTAACTGGGACTATCCTGACACATCCTACCAATACCAAGTCCATTGTCCCCAAACCTGAGGCTGCCAGGAAGGCGCCAGCACCATAACAGAGGGCCTGTCTGCTGGCCTCTGCCTGGACGTGCCCGACCCTCTGCTAAGATGGATGAAGGACTGACACTGGCTCAAAGTACGTGGCCCCTTGCTTCAAGCCGGGCTCCCCAACTCCCCAGCTCCAGCTTCTTCCTGGTCACCACGGCTACACCGGTCTGCCTGGTCGGGGTTCAACTGGTATCTGGTTTAGACCTGAGTCTCGGAGGGAGGACCTGACCCATCCCACAGGCCCTGTCGGAGGAGGTCCACAAACTGCCCACACTGGAAACCTGGGAAGCCCCTCTTCACTTCCCAATTCTGACTTCTGTTCCTTGAAGTTCAAACCCTCACCCCATCTCTCACTGTACCTGTGGTGGTCCTTCCTCATGGGCCTCTGTCTCCACCTCCACCACCTCCGCCAGTGCCCTAAGCCACAGGACAGTAAGAGTGGGAAGTGGCCCAGGCTATGTCCCTGCCTGCCTAAAGGGCCTTGCTCCTTACCAGCAATGCAGACAGTCATGAAGCCCACTCCCTCCCCCTTCCAGGGTCCTGCTGCTAAGCATGCTGATGCCCAACCACTGCACCAGCCTGTTAGGCCCTCTAATCGTGCTCCTACCCAGGAACCCAACTTTCTGCCTCACAGTAACCTTGTGGTCACCCTGGCCACACCTGCGGCACCTCCTGCAGGAATTGCTGGCTCAGTGTCGGTCGGCCCTGCCATCCCACGAACATCTTGAGAGCAGGGACTGGTATGCAACAGCAGTAATCAGCACCCGACAAATAACTGGTTATATTTAACACAAGGGGTGGTAATGCCATGCATTTTGATGTGCAGAACCAAGAATCAGCGTGACAGGTAGAGGGGAAACCGGGACTCAAACGAGTCCGTCTAGGCAGCAGAGGCCAGGGTGATGGGAAAGGTATGTGCTGGGGTGGGCCAAGTGCTGGGCACTGGATCTGCAGGAAGCAGACAGAGGAAGAAGGGCCTGGGCTCCAGAATCACACAGACCTCACACAGACCAAGGCTCAAATTCCAACCTGGCCACTCGCCAGCTCTGGGTCTTGGGAGAGGCGCTCCACCCCCCCCCCCCACATGTTCCTCATAAAGGAGCTCTCTGGAAGGGCTGTGGCCAGGATGAAGGGAGGTGCACAGGAGAGGCCAGGGTGTGAGGCCAAGCCTAGCCTGGGTCCAGGCTGCAGCACTCCTGTCCAGTATCTGGCCTGCTCTCCTGCCTCACCTCTACCCTATCCCCTGATTGGGAACCTCAATTCAACACCTGGAGTTGGTTCCCAGTCTTTGTAATCTGAATCTGGGCAGCATAAAGCCAAAGAACTAGCAAACTGTGTGTTCCAGGAAGGCATGCATGGGTGTAAGCTCCAAGTCCACTAATGCTCCAGCCTGCCCCTCACCACTCCACCCCCAAGCTGGTGACTCTGATAAGTAGGGTTGGTCTGAGGATTATAGTAGTTAACTGACGTCAGGCACTTGGCACATAGGAAGCAGTAGGGTGCGTTACAGAAATCAGAGCACAGTCTGCCTAACTGCGCAGTAAGACTGCATCCCAAAATACCTCCAACATTCAATGACGCTGGTGTCGCCCCCTTCCTAGCAGATGACAGCAGCAAGTGCAGGCGGCTCCCTCAGGCAGAGCTGCTGTCCCCCTGAAGCTGAGCCACGTGGAAGCATGCCTTCAAGGTGCCCAGCCGCCAAAACACTTCTCAGAAAGGGCCTGTGCACAAGTATGCTGATGGGAAGTATCCAGCGGCCTTCCCTGCCCTCCAGCTGCCCTACCCTCCCTCTGCGCTCCACCTCCCTTTGTGCTCCACTCCAAAGGGCCGGGGTTCACACCCAGGGGCCTTCCCACCTCTCCCGACTGCACTCTTCTCAACACCGCCCCTTCTCCAGGTTCAACCTCCTTTTCCATTGCTGAACATGTGCTTGCATTCACAGGAGAGCAAGGCCATCTGGTTGGTCTCCTGCTGCAGTCTAAACCAGGAAGGTTCTTTCCTCTCTGCGTCACAGACTCACCCTCCTGCCTTAGGTGGATAGGATGACCACTCATCTGTGTGAGGTTTTTGTTTTTCCCTGAGGGAGCCTCTCCTCTTTTGAGAATCACACATTCATCTACCAGCTGACCTCTCATGGGGCAGGAGTTTTGCCAGCTCTGCCTCACCCCACCCTACAAGAGAAACTTCCAGATGAAGTGGCACCTGGGTGTGCAAAGAGTCTGTTCACCCACCTGGGACAGGACCTCGGAGCCTAGGTGACACTTCGCCCAGGGTGTATAAAAGCCCCAATCATAAAAGTACCAGACAAAAACAGGAAAAGAGTTATATAATACCAGGCTGAGGAAGGTTTTCCTGAGCACACTATCAAAAGTAGATACTAGAGAGGAAAAAAGACCTTGCCAAGTTCAAAAAGATTCCTGCCACATTTTTAACCAAACATCTACCAAAGAGATAAGGAGAACGTGCCCTGATACCCCAGGCCCTCCGCAACTCAAGCCCACCCCTGATGTCCTGAGAGACAAGGTCCTTGCTTCCCAATCAGGTGCTCATGGCAGCACCCACCACTCACCCCCGCACCCCATGCCTGTGCAATGGCCCTGTATGTTTCTGAGTAAGCTCTCAGCACTTGTGGCACAGCCTAGGAATACGCCATATCTGGTAAAGCAGAGCTCAGGCCAGCACAAAAGAGAACCGTTCTGCCCTCTCTAAACACCAGCTAGGTCCAAGCATTGCCATGGTTGAGGCCTAGCCCGAAGCTTCTGCTTTCCCCCAGTGCCAAGGAAGCCCGTGAGCCTGCCACCAGGAGAAGGGCCAGGAAGTGAAGACAGACCAGAAGGAAAGCAAATCACTACACTGGCCCGGAGCAGGAAACACAGCTTTGACTTAAATTAGCCTAAGCCACAGTCTAAATAAATATGTTCCCTACAATAATTTCATTTAAAAATAAATTTAGGGGCGCCTGGGTGGCTCAGTGGATTAAAGCCTCTGCCTTCGGCTCAGGTCGTGATCCCAGAGTTCTGGGATCGAGCCCCGCATCGGGCTCTCTGCTCGGCAGAGAGCCTGCTTCCTCCTCTCTCTCTGCCTGCCTCTCTGCCTACTTGTGATCTCTGTCAAATAAATAAACAAAATCTTTAAAAAAAAATAAAAAAATAAAAATAAAAAAAATAAAAAAAAAAATAAATTTAAATGAGATAGGAACCTCCAGTTTGGCATAAGGAACTGAACCTGCACGTCTTATTTTGATGCAACTCAAAACCTCACTAAAACTACAGAAAAGGGAGGATTTTGGGTTTTTCTTTAACACAAACTCACAAAGCCAGGAAGGACTTGGAGTGATGGCTCCAACAACAGCATTTCAGAATCTGGAATGCTGATGGTCCAGTGGTGATAGGGCAAGCCAACCAAGAAAGCACAGTCCTAAGTAAGTGACAGTAAGGAGGGCTGAGAGCCAATCTAGTGATAGCCCTAGATCATCGCAAGGCTCGAGCGTGCCAGGCACTCAGGGACCAAGGGTAAACAGAAAGATTCCTGGGTGAAAGCCTTCCCCCGGCATCCCCTCCTCCACTTCACACTGCTGGGTAACTATTTCCACACCAGCAGACACCAGAGATTTATTCTCTGGAAAAGCATAAAATGGAGAATCATTCGACTTAGAGGGGCTCAACCCACCCAGCTGAGAAGGCATAGGAGGCTAACGAAAGAAGCAGACTATGTGGCCACTGAGTGTCTAGACCCACACTAACTCCTGAGGGCCACCCTCCTGCCTTTCTGTCCACCTGTGGCCTCTTCCAGTGTGGCACCCAAGCCTTCACCCTACAGCCCAGTGTCTGGAAGACCATGTTCTGGAGGAAAGACTCAGAAACTGAAGCTATGTGAGCCTCTGGGGAAGCTGGCGGTGGACAAGCCCCTCGTGTTCAGAGTGTCCACCTGTCTTCCCCATGCCCCTCTCTTAGAGTGAGCTGCCAACCAAGGGCTCCCAGACACCCTCTCATGGCAGATGAAGACCCCACATGAAAAAATGCCAAAAAACAATCTTTATTTTCCAAAGAGATAAGACACTGCATCCATTTAACAGGATTCTATAAAACAGAAAGTCAGATTACAAAAATAAAAAGAGAGAAAGGAAAAAAAAAAAAAAAGAAAGCAAAGAAAGAGTTCTTAGAAGTAAAAGCATGTCAGCGGCAAAAGGCCAGAGATAGCACTAAAGAAATCTCCCAGAGAGTCCAGTAAAAAAAAAAAAACAGAGATGGATACAGGAGATAAAGATAAATTAGAAGAAGACTGAGGGGTCAACATTCAGACACAGTGGGCAGAGGAAACACAGGGAGCAGAGGAAACACGGCTCCCTGTGACCTGATTCGCAGGAACTTTCCCTGCAGCACTGGACAGGAGCTCTGGGAGTGAGGCAAGCGATGCCTCAGCTCACTGGGAAAAGCGCTGGGCCTGCTCAGCGGCAGCACCAGAACCAAAAAAGCAGTGGGACACGCTCCTCAATCCTTGATGAAGTATTTCCGACCCAGAAGCTCCCATGCACCCAAATGGACATGGTCTCCAGAAACTGAGTTCTTCTTCAAGAAGCTAGTGGCATGGGGCGCCTGGGTGGCTCAGTGGGTTAAGCCATTGCCTTTGGCTCGGGTCATGATCTCAGGGTCCTCAGATCGAGCCCCACATCGGGCTCTTTGCTCAGCGGGGAGCCTGCATCCTCCTCTCTCTCTGCCTGCCTCTCTGCCTGCTTGTGATCTCTCTCTGTCAAATAGATAAATTAAAAAATCTTTAAAAAAAAAAAAAAAAAGAAGAAGAAGAAGCTAGTGGCATGAAGGAGAGAACCAAAATTAAGATACCATGAAATACAGAAAACAAGAAACCTAGCCCCAGAGCCGTGCATCTTGAGAGACTAAGGCAGCCACTGGCCTGTGCCCTGAGAGCTCCAGCAGGGAGGCCCAGGGAAAGAACCAGAGCTGACAGGCAGCCTGGCAGCACTCAGCACAGAGAAGAGCTAATACAAGCCTGGAAGGTACAGGAAAAGTCAGCCACAAGGACAGAAAACTGGGCACATTTTTAAGAAGGCCATTTTATTCTCGAGAAAAGAAACCAACCAACAAACAAAAACCTTGTCACTACTAGCATGCTACAAAGGTCGTCTGTAGAGTAACATTTGGGTAGGCATAAAACATAAGTATTCCTTACAGATTTACCCAGGAGGTAAAATACCGGTAGAACAGGAAGCAGCAGAGATAATGGCTATGTAGAGGGAGCTACAGAAAAGGTCAATACATAATTCATGAAACTCACCAATGTGATAACCCAAGACAGCAGCATGTGCACATTACTCAGAATCACAGGCATAGGCCAGAAGAAAGAGCAGAGTCACAGGGGAGGACTGGGCGAGTGGAGACCCACCACAGTTTCTTGGGTTTTTTTTTCTTCTTTGCTTTTGAAGATTTTATTTATTTTAGAAAGAGAGAAGAGAGAGAGCAAGCACACGAACTAGGGGAGGGCCAGAGGGAGAGAATCTCAAGTAGACTCTCCACTGGGTACAGAGCCCAACATAAGGCCGATTTCAAGACCCTGAGATCATGACCTAAGCCAAAATCAAGAGCTGGAGGCCTAACCAACTGAGCCACCCAGGTACCCAGGCTTTTTTTTTTTTTAAACCACTACTTGACTTTTATGTGTCTATATATTACTTTGATAAAATAAGAATTAAAAGTTAAATGACAAAATGCATATAAAAAGTGTGCCATAGAGAAATACTCAGTGAGTGCTGTATGTTAACAAAGGCCTCCTAGAGGTGCAGGGCTGGCTCAGTGGGCAGAGGACCATCCACACTTGATCTCAGGGTCAGGAGCCCAAGCCCCATCTGGAGCCTAGAGACTGCTTTAAAAAAAAGGTCTCCTTCAACCTTTCTCTCTTTTCTTTTTTTTTTTTTAAGACCACAAGTAGGCAGAGAGGCATGCAGAGAGAAAGGGGGAAGCAGGCTCCCTGCTGAGCAGAGAGCCCGATGTGGGGGCTCAATCCCAGGACCCTGGGATCATGACCTGAGCTGAAGGCAGAGGCTTTAACCCACTGGGCCACCCGAGTGCCCCTCCTTCACCTTTCTAAACCTTCCAGACTTAGGCAACCTGGAGACAGAATGCTCATACCTCATTGGCAATTCTGACCGCTGGAGCATCCTGAAAAGTCTACCACACATTCCACCACTGTCCCAGTGGGCCCTTGGCCAAAGGACTCTTCGGTGGGTCTTCCCTTCATAGAGTCTTTAGAAAGCTCCAGAGCAGCCTCCGAGTCTCCATTGGTGTCCCCTTCTCTCGGTTCCCCAGCAGCGGTTTACTGCCCCAGCACCCCACGTGCTTTCATCTCAGAGGCAGGAAATGAACAGACACCAATTGTTCAATCCCCAAGAGCAACCAATGTAAACACCTGGCCTCAAAGGGAGTGGGCCTTGTTGACCTCACAGGCAGCCGTGAGCATGTCTGCCAAACCGTATCCCAGACTGCGACTGCTTTCTCGTCTTTGTCAGCACCCTTCTGCATTCTGGTTCTCTGACTTTTTGAAGAAACATAAAGTGTTTTCTAACCAGATAAAAATATGTATTTCAGAATTGAACCAGCCACCTACATGTAGGAAAGAGTATTTTAGTCCTGCAGAAAGAAATTTCTTAATCATACAAACACAAGAGACTGAGAGCACTTTCTTTTTGCATTCCTCTTGGTTTGATCAAGCTCTCCAAATTCTTCTCTTAAGATTTCTCAATCCCCAAAGAACCAGATCAATGCAAGAACTACTAAAGAGAATACCATTGCCCTTAGAAGGGCATGTTATTTGAGCTGGTTCAGAAGATGACACAAGCTTTGTCATTTACTCCAATCTGCTGGTTTGCCCTCCACAGGACCAGGAGCCGAGAGGCCCTAAGATCCCTGTTTAGGTGCTGGCCTCTGGGCTCCAGGGCTGAGACCACACTGGCAACCCCAGTTCCAGCCCCCAGCACATCTCACTCACTACCAGGCAACCATGCAGTGAGGACACTCTCTGCCAGCCCAAGAATTTATTAAAATGCTTATCTCACATGATTTTGTGGTATCTGGTGGAGAGAAAAGCCCTATCTTCTACAGATCTGCACTCAAGGACTGGCAGCTGAAATCATATGGTGTCTGGAATATGATTGAAAATAGTCCAGGAGGGGGAGGAGAAGGATGGCTGAAACTGGACATATGCTGCTAACTCTCCCAAGTACCTGAGAGATCATTCTTATATTTCCACCTCTGTGAATGTTTGGAAAAGGCCATAATGGAACTTGTTATTAACAAGATAGTAAATAAAATGCTCCTCTCAAGTATGCGGGATGACTGTTCAGAGTAGCCTGAAGGGGGCTTACCCCTAAGAGTGCCCCACTGTGAGGCCGTCGTGGCTGTCACACAGGGAGTGACCATGCACCCCTGAGTCCCCCCGTCTGCAGAGTTCTCCCCAGCCTGAAGAAACTTGGTTCTCTGGAGGGCAGCAACCCAATAAAAGTCAAGAAATCTGCTCTCGCAGCAGAGGCCAGTCCAGTCCCTCACTACCGAGATAGAGCCAACTATGGGTAGAGTCCCATTGGCCAGAAGCCCAGCTGTGACCATGCTGTGCACGAACCAGGGACATAAGCACACAGGTCCCAGCCAGTCACACCCCAGGAGACAAATGCAATCTGTGCTGTGAAAAAGCCAAAACTCAAACTGAACTCGAATCTAACTCCACTTCAAAAATACTGGTATATGCATGTACTTACATATTTAAAATACATACATATCAAGGTACCTATCCACTGAAACAGGACTGGAAGGCAAAAATCAAATTGTAACCAATGGCTATCTCTGGCACAACTACCACCGAAAATATCTTCCTGTTTTGAAATCCTCTACAATGTCATCTGAAAAGCAATTAAATGCTGCATCCATTAGTCCTGAACACAGGGACTGGAACCGACGACAGAGGCAGGCCCAAGCTGCTGGGACTGGCTTCCTGTGCCCACACTGTCTTACCCCAGTCTCTCCACACATCTGCTGTGCCCACCACAGCCGCCACCAGGGCCTTCAGCTCAGCCTCCTCTGCCACCCACACCCACGTCACTCCTGCAGCTGACTGCCCTTGCAGGTTTGCTCCTTGCACCATCCCTGGCTGCTGGCCTCTCTCCTTAGAAGGGCTGACACCCCTACACACTCCACAAACCATCACCTGGTACCCCACCCCTCAGAAGCAGCAAAGGATCACAGTCCATCTCCCTCAGGGTGCATACCTGTGGTTCTCTCCTCCCTTTCTCCTGCATGTACACACACACACACACACACACACACACAGTCACCAAATTCCAAAGCTGCTTTCTGTACAGGCTCTCTCCCTCCTCAATCACCCTCTCTGTTCCCACTGCCATGGCACCCAGTAGGTCTCAAACTGGAGGGTGCTTTCAAAACCAACAAGGGTGCTTGTTATTAAAGGCAGGTCCCTTGACAATGCCAGATGTTGGCCAGGATGGCTAACAAGAGGAACTCCCCCACATAGTTGGTAGGAATGTAAATGGGTACCTACCACTTGGGAAAACTGTTAGGTGGACTACAGCCATGCTGAATTCAGGCCACACCCCTCAACCCAGCCTCAATGTTCGGCCCAGGGAGTAAGTGCATATACCACCAGAAGACATGACCCCCAAACACCCCTGGCACTGACTTCCCATAACCAACAACTAGCATTAACCCCAATGTCCATCAGGGATAGAAAAGGAAAGGAACCCGGTGGAGTCATGTCCAGACAACACATGGCATAAACAGGAACCACTGAACAGACATGATGCTGAACGCAAGAAGCCAGACACGCTGTGACTCCAATGACAGGAAATTTAAGAACACATGTATCCACGGCCCAGAAGCCAGGAGTGTGGAGCAGAATCTGTACCGGCTGAAGCACAAGGAGGAGCCTGCACAGTTCCAGGCCTGTTCCAGACACAGGCCTGGGCTACTGCTATGGGGCATCTACATGAGTAAACATTCATCTGGTGGCACCATGCTGAAGATGAGTCCTGTGTCATTCACTGAGGTGGGTTTCTTATACTACTTTAATATAAAGAAGCACCAGGCTCCTGGGTGGCTCAGTCAATTAAGCCTTCACCTCTTGATTTCAGCTCAGGTCATGATCTCAGGGTCTTAAGGTCCGGCCTCACATCAGGCTCCAGGCTCAGAGGGGAATCTGCTTCTCTCCCTCTCCCTCTCTTCCTCCGCCCCTCCCTGGCTTGTGCTCTAGCTCATGCACGTGCACGCAGAAACACTCTCTAAACTAAATAAATAATTAATTTTTTTTAAAAAAGTCTCATGTGAGACAACCAGAGCTCCTAAGCCCACTCCATCCCTGGGTTTGGGCTGGAATGGCCTTGTGCCTGAACTATGAGTAAAAAGCACCTGGAGGTGATTCCCTCTGCACTTTCATAGGTGTGAATCCTCCCCAGCCTGAATCAAAGCAGACCCGTAGCTTCTGAAGGGCCCAGGGTTATCCATCATAGACAGCTTCTCAAGGCAAACCTGGCATTCTTTCTACCTTACAACAGGAGCTCTGTCCCACACAGAGTGGCTCCTCAAACACCACCTCTGATGAGGACTGAAGCAAAGTTTTTTCTGGCTTTTTTTTTTTTTTTTTAAGATTTTTAATTTATTTATTTGAGAGAGAGCCTGTGCACAAGCAGGGGGAGAGGCAAAGGGAGAGGGAGAAGCAGACTCCCTGCTGAGCAGGGAGCCCTACGGAGGCTGATCTCAGGACCCCGAGATCATGACCTGAGCCCAAGACAGACAGCCGACTGACTGAGCCAGCAGGTGCCCCAGGACTGAAGCAAAGTTGGAAAGGGGTGGGGAGCAGAAAGGAGGACTGTGAGGAGGCACAAGAGCCACCTCTTAACCAACAAGCACCCCTTCCACACCTCCAGACTTCCCTCCCTGGACTGGACGCAAGTGGCTCAGGTCAAAGGCTAACCAGGAGCCGGGTCACTCCTGTTCCCCACACCTCCAGCAGAGTCCCAGGCAGAGAAGCCTGTGTAGCCAAGCGCTAAGAGGAAACAGGGTCCAGACGGAGGAGGGAGCAAGACAGAACTCGGCTGCTATTCGCCAAGTACGAGCACCAAGACGTGTATGAGAGTACGGGTAAATAAGAGGGATTTAGTACTCTATACCATCCTTATGACTCTGCATGTTTGGAACAGTCGCAAAATAAAAAGCTCAAAGTAAGGATAACGGGGACTTCCAGAGGTCAAACGTCTTCTCCAAGGACTCACTGACCTAAGTAACAGCTACTCAACCCTAAAGATACTTAATCCATTTGATCAGCGATCTTTATTAACCCCCACCAGGTTAGCAAGAGAGTCATTGTTAAAGTGGAAGGGATCATCTCCCTCTCAGGGCGGGGTTCAAGATAGTTACACCTGGGCTTCTAGTGTAGCCTCTTTGTTCTCCAGGACTGGGTATTCATTTATTTACCTGTTAAAGAGAACCACCTCATAACCACTGTGGACTCCCGGTCTTCAAATCTTCAAATAAATGTCTCCAATTAAAAAAAAAAAAAGGCTCTGAATGAGAAGTGGTTCAATGTGGAGGAGCACTGATGAGAGAAAGCCCTGGAAGGCCATCAGAAAAGAAGCCAGCACTGTTTTCCACCACCCTACCTGTGATTGTGATGCATCTCTTATCCAAGCCAAGGCACCATGCCAGGAGCTCAACGAGATACAGAAGTGTAAGATCAGGTCCTACACTCAAGGAATTTATAATATTGTTGGCAAGGCAAATAAATAAATAAATAAGAGTGTAAAAACAGCAAAAAACTGCCACGAGCTGAGCCATCAGGGTCCAGGAGAAGATGAGGCCAAGGCCAAACCTCCAACGGGGAAGAGAAAGAACAGAAAAGAGTGAAACCAGAGGGCCTGACATGGAGGAAGGAGCATCTGGCTGGGGCTCTCATACCAGCATGCAAGGAAGGCCATCTGGAAGGACAGTTTCAGACTGAAAGGAGAATGCTTCCAAGCAGGGGCAAAAAGAAAAGAATCATCTTAGGAAGGCTGTGATGGCACTCAGGGTCCTGTTGAGGGAGGACACCCACCCTGAAGGCAAAGCACATGTGATTTTCCACCTTATGGTAGCTATCTGTGGCCACAGCTCCCTCCTCCTCATGTGCAAACAGGGCCCACCTCTTCTTCAAGACTTCTGACTACAAAAGGAACGTATGTTTATTGTTAACAAAAATACACATGTACTGAAAGTTACCAAAAAATGAAAATTATTCAGATAACCAGCTAACAGTGTCTATTTAACAAAATTCATTCCAGGGGCACCTGGGTGGCTCAGTTGGTCAAGCGTCTACTTTTGGCTGAGGTCATAATGCCAGGATCCTGGGATCGAACCCCAAGTTGGGCTCCCTGCTCAGCAGGCGGTCTGTTTCTCCCTCTTCCCCTGCTCTTCCACCCACTTGTTTGTGCACTCTCTCTCTCAAATAAATACAATCTTTAATTTAAAGAAAAAACAGGGCACCTGGGTGGCTCAGTTGGTTAAGCAACTGCCTTTGGCTCAGGTCACGATCCCGGAGTTCTAGGATTGAGTCCCGCATCCGGCTCCCTGCTCCATGGGGAGTCTGCTTCTCCCTCTGGCCTTCTTCCCTCTCATGTTCTCTCTCACAGTCTCTCTCTCTTAAAAAACAAACAAACAAACAAACACCTCACTCTGGACCATGTGTTCTGCTTGCTAACCTGCTCTTCTCAACACTGACGGGTTATAGAACATCTCCCATGTCATTTTTTTTTTAAGATTTTATTTTTAAGTAATCACTACACCCAAAGTGGGGCTCAAATTTACAACCCTGAGTTCAAGAGTCGCACACTCCACCAACTGAGCCAGCTAGGTGTCCCTCCCATGTCATTTTTTGGTTTTTGGAAGACACTAATTTATTTATTTTAGAGAGAGAGAGAGTGCATGCGTGAGCAAGGGCAGGGGGAGGGCCAGAGAGAGAGAAACTCAAGCGGACTCCTCACCAAGCAGGGAGCCTGACACGGTGCTCAATCTCAGGACCCTGAGATAATGACCTGGGCCAAAATCAAGAGTCGGAAGCTTAACTGACTGAGCCACCCAGGCACCCCTCTCCCATGTCATTTTTTTTTTTTTAAGATTTTATTTATTTATTGGACAGACAGAGATCACAGGTAGGCAGAGAGGCAGGCAGAAAGAGAGGAGGAAGCAGGCTCCCCGCAGAGCAGAGAGCCAGACGTGGGGCTCGATCCTGGGACCCTGGAATCATGACCCGAGCTGAAGGCAGAGGCTTTAACCCACTGAGCCACCCAGGTGTCCCTCCCATGTCATTTTTAACCGCAGCACTGAACCTGCCCTCTCCAGCTCCCACAACAAATCTAATCGAGCTCCATTGCTGGCTTATGCCCCCCTGTCCCACTCCTGACGTGATGTGAATATGAGCATCCTCACTGCAACAGTCTCTGAACACTCTTCTGAGTGTTGCCTTGGAGGAAATGCCTAAGGAAGTAGACATTTTAAGCTTACTGGAATAAACAGTATTGCCAAATGGCCTTCCAGAAAAATGGCCTCATTTACGTGCCTCTCGCAGCAGCTTGTGAGTCATTTTGCCTGTGTCTTCCCATGGTGTTAAGACTTTCTCCAACTTGGGGGGCCAACTGGCTGGATCAGGCAGAAAAGCATGCAACTCTTGATCTTGGGGTTGTAAGTTCGAGCCCCACATTGTGCGTAGAGATTACTTAAAAATAAGGGGCACCTGGGTGCTGAGCTGGTTGAGTGTCCATCCGACTCTTGCTCTCAGCTCAGGTCTTGATCTCAGAGTCGTGAATTCAAGCCCCACACTGGGCTCCACAAAATGAATGAATAAATAAATAAAATCTTAGGGTGCTTAGCTGGCTCAGTCAAAAGAGCATGGGACTCTTGACCTCAGGGTCATAAGTTTGAGCCCCACGTTGGGTGTAGAGATGACTTAAATTAATAAAACTTATTAAAATAGGGGCACCTGGGTGGCTCAGTGGGTTAAAGTCTCTGCCTTCGGCTCAGATCATGATCCCAGGATCCTGGGATGGAGACTTGCAACAGGCTCTCTGCTCAGCGGGGAGCCTGCTTCCCTGCCCCTATCTGCCTACCTCTCTGCCTACTTGTGATTGCTGTCTGTCAAATAAATAAAATCTTTAAAAAAAAAAAAAACCTTATTAAAATAAAAGGAAAAAAATTCCTTTTTTAAAAAACGATTTTATTTATTTGGCACAGAGAGAGAGATCACAAGCAGACAGGCAGGCAGAGAGAGAAAGAGGAAGAAGCAGGCTCCCTGCTGAGCAGAGAGCCCAATGCGGGATTCAATCCCAGGACCCTGAGATCATGACCTGAGCCGAAGGCAGAGGCCTAACCCACTGAGCCACCCAGGTGCCCAGGAAAAAAACTCTTAAAAAAAAAAAAAAAAAGACTTTCTCCAACTCTGAAGTGAACACCCATTAGGTTAAACCAGTATCACCACAGGGACTGAACAGGCCTCTGGAGCTGCTCGGGAATCCACTTGCCACAGCATTCCTTGCGACGCGGGATTCCCCACAAGGGATTCAGACCGGGGGAAATGAGTGTTCAAACAATTCAAGTGCAAAATGGTAACTCTTCACAGAATGTGTGTGAAGAGGAGGGAGGTGGCGGGTGGCCTCGCGTCCAGGAAAGGTGAGTGGGATGGGACTGCAATGCTGAGCCATGGGAGGGATGGGTCTCTCAGGCGAGGAAACAAACAGGATGCAGAACAGCCAGGGCAAAGAAGAGCTGGGCTCTTCTGAGGATCCACACGCAGCTAGTACAAGGGGCTGCAGACCCTGGAGGAAGGAATCAGGCTCAGAGTGGAACCCACAGGCAGTGGGCGGCCACTCAAACATTCCCAGCAAAAACATAATTGGGGGCAGGAGGTGGAGTCCGTGAAGCAAGAATTGATAGCTTGAAGCTGAATGTGGATACATGGGCATGGAGTCTTTAAACTACTCTACTTGGGGGGCACCTGGGTGGCTCAGTGGGTTAAAGCCTCTGCCTTCAGCTCAGGTCATGATCCCAGGTTCCTGGGATCAAGCCCTGCATCTGGCTCTCTGCTCAGCGGGGAGCCTGCTTCCTCCTCTCTCTCTGCCAGCTTCTCTGCCTACTTGTGATCTGTCTGTCAAATAAATAAATAAAATCTTAAAAAAAAAAAAAAAAACTACTCTACTTGGTTTTAGGATTCAAATTTTCCATTTTGAATATTTTTAAAATGCATTACATTCCTTAAAAAATGTACCCTCTGGTATGTAATCAACATTATTGCCCTGAGGAATGCTTTAAAGTGACAGTGACAGAGGGAGATGATTATGTGACCACCAGGGAATGCCCCACACAGAGCCTGGACTAACCACAGCCACCCTGTTACAAGCGGCAGTAAGAGTTGGAAGACTTCCGGTGAGGAATGCTATAACGGCTGAAGGTGTGGTAGGTGGGTGGGGTCTCTTACTAAAGGGAGCTGGTGAGGTCAGGAGGCTCTCTATCGGCTGTGCGGAAGCCAAAGATCATCGGAGGCTTGCTGGCTGGCTCTTCTGCCACTGTGTGGGTCCCCCTCACCCACACGGAGTTGCTCAAATTGCCAGAAGGATGCCCACTGGCACTTGGCCTGGGTTAATGTCCAGCTGCCATTTCCCTCTACTTCTAAAAGGTACTACCTCTCTTTCTAAAATTAAAAGGCAGTTTGCCTCTCTTGTCCTGCTGGGGTTCAGCATGCATTCATTTCTAACAAGCAGGGTATGACTATAGTAACAGTGACCTCTCCTCTACACCTCAGTTTCTTCATCTTAAAAATGGGAGTAACAAATACATTGAGTGACAGCGCAAATGGGAAGTCAATGAGCTAACACATAACACAGGTCAACGTCTGCGGCGGGGGTTCATGTCAGCTGCTGTCGTTGCTGCTGTGGAGAAAGTTCTGACCCCTGAGCAGATGAGGGCCCACATCCCCTCAGGTCACTGTCACTTCTGGTCAAGAGGCAGTAGGGCCGAGGTTCAGGACTCTAAAGTCAACGGCTCCACAATCACTTCCTGATTGCCATCAGGGGCACTAAGGCTTGAAGGTGGTCAGAGAGATGGGCCCCTGGCCTCAGGGAATGGATGTATAGGGGTGGATTATACACAGAAGGCTGCAAGCCAGCCCAGTTGTTTAATTACCAATCAGGCTATGAAGCAAGCAGTGCGGCTCAGGAGTCCGCACTGGAAAACAAGGGCCAGAATCACACTAGCAGGGCACAGGGCCATTGGGAGGCCTGAGTGGAATAAGCCACAGAAAAGGCTCAGCCAAGACTCCCTCACATCTGCTTGGAGGACAGAACATAACCCACACAGGGTACCTGTGTGGCTCAGTCGGTTAAGTGTCTGCTTTGGGCTCAGGTCATGATCCTGGGTCCCAAGATGGATCCCATGTCAGGATCCCTGCTCAGAAGGGAGTCCAAGTCTCCCTCCCCCTCTGCTCCTCCCCCTGCTTGTGCTCTGTCTCTCTCTCAAATAAATAAAATCTTAAAAAAAAAAAAAAAAAAGAACATAACCCACAGGCAGAATCTAGACATGCAAGTTTCAGGCTCCCCTCTGTCCTAAGGCCTCTCCTGGCCCTTGGAAGTTGCTGTTCAGTTACCTGTTCTTTTTCCTTATGCGTTTTTGTTGTTGTTGTTGGTTTTTTTTGCTTTGTTTCATTATGTTTCTAGATAAAGGCACTCAATCTTCTCCTTATAGTCCAGGCAGAGAGCTCGGCATCTCCTAGGTCCCAACCTGGAGCTCACATCTTTGCGGGCTTCACCAGAAGGGGTGGCTAACCTGCCTGCCCTGACTCTGCTCCATGCTTCCTGATCTCCTGGAACTTGGTAGAGTCTTGATCCACACTGCCCTTCCACCCTCCATCCCCCGGATATCCTCCCCCTTGCAATCTGTTCAGCCCAACAGACATTTATTTATTTCAAGTCTATATGTGCAATCTGCTGTACTGAGAGGTGGGAGGCATAAAAGTCTCAAGAATAAGATGGCAGAAAAATATAAAAGAATGGGAAGAATGGATTGACGAAGTCCTTTCATTCATTCACTGCTTTCCCACTCTATGTCAGGTGCAGTGCCAGCTACTACAGATACACGCTTGCTCTCCAGGATCCTATAGACCAGACACGTGTTCAACACTAACCCAACAATCCCCCCCAGGAAGGCCCAACGGGGGGCTTCTCCTGCAGTACTGCGGGGAGAATGGATGGTCAATGAAGAGATGGTCTGAACTCACCAACACTGTCACAACTACCCTCCCCACAGGCTCCTTCAAGTGTCATCAAGTCCTCTAACCAGGCTTGGGGGTATCGCCTTCACCTTCCAAGGCTCCTACTCCTACAAGAATTTAAGAAGGAGGTATTTGCTAGGGCTCAGGTGAAGATCTTTTCATCTCTCTCTCTCTCTCTCTCATGCACGCGTGCGCACACACACACATACACACACACACCCCTTCCCTGTGACACCTTCCCATGTGAGCTGGACTCCAGCCATTTCACAGATGACGAAGATGATCCAGAAAGGCTAGGCGTCCTGCCCACGGTCACTTGGCTAACAAGGGGAGAAAATGGGGTTTCCAGAGCTTCACAATGCACGCTGGCACAAATAAAGAAGACCACTGTAGCACAAGAGGTGGCACATACAGCCCTCAGGAAAAGACTTCCTCTTACACACTTTGACAAGTGTTTCATATGCATGGTGACACACTTCCTGGGACTAGGGTCCTACGGGAAACTACAAGGGGCTGAGATCTAACATATCAGAGGGGGTGACCCACTTTAGTTAAGGTAGGCTGAGAAGGATCTGGAGTATTTGTTATTTAAGCAGACATCTAAAGCAAAGGAAGAGAAACTGGTGATAAATGTAGTGGAGGGAAGTCTACCCATTGTTGAGAACCCGAAATACTTGACGATAACTTGCGTAAAGAAAAGGCAGGGGGGAAGAAAGAACAAACAAACAAACAAATTTGGAACGTTCAAGAAGCTGAAAGACCAGGAGCAAACTGGGGGTTTGAGAAGAGGTGGCTAGGCCAGGCCACGGTGAGGGACTGGGAAGGTAGGCCATCTGGAGTCTTGTTCTAATGCTAAGAGAAGCCACCAGCAGGCTTTCAGCAGGGCAGCAGTGAGCGAGGGGGAGGCAGCAGTCCAGGATGGGTCCAGATGAGGGGCAGGTAGAGGGCTAAGAAGGAGGCTATACAGAGTCCCCTCGAGGTCTCTCCTAACCAGCTCCAAATAAAAAACTGCTTTTTCTCATGGTAGCCAAGAGGCTAGAGGATTGGGCCTGCAATCCCAAGCACTGTTCTCTCTTGATAGATACTCAAGAGCCAGGTGGAGACAGTGAACCAGCTATCAGATGCTTCTCCTTTTGTTGAAACTCTCCAGTGCTTCACTATGCTTTCTTTACTCCCTTATCTATACAAATTACTTGGGTTCAAAACATTTCCCAAGACCCCACCTTCAAACAACAACATAAATATCAGGGAAGTTAGAATTAAACCTGTGCACAAAACAAATCAAAGCACCAAGAATCAAGACTTTCAAAGTGAACCCTGGAGAGAAAACAGACAAATCTGAGAACTGAGAACACCACATCATGTCAGGCAGACAATCTCTGAAACTGCTTATCCCAGCAGGGGTAGCAGAAGGTCTCCCCAAAGATGTCCATGCCCTAATCCCACGAACCCAGGCACATGCTACATTATATGGCAGAAGGGACTTTTCAGATAGAATAAAAGTTACAGACTTTAAAACAGGAAAATCATCCTGGATTATCTGAGTGGACCCAATCTAACCTGAGTCTTTACTAGAGAATTTTCTTGGCTGATGTCAGAAAGATATAGCCAAAGAACCCATCCTGATGGAGGGGGCCACATAGAAAGTGTGAGACCAAATGCAGGCTGTCTCTAGGAACAAAGACGGGGCACTGGTTGACAAAGAGTTAGTAAGGTACAAAAACACTTCAGTCCTACAACCGCATGGACTGAATTTGGCCAACAACCTGCACAGGCTTGAAAGCAAATTCTACTACAGAGCCTCTAGGAAGAAATGTACACCTAACCAACATCTTGATTTCAGTCCTCTAAGACCCTAAGTAGAAGACTCAGCTGAGTCTACCTAGACCCTGCATCTACAGAAACTTCCAGGTAATAAACCTGTGTTGCTTTAAGCTACTATATTTGTGGTCATTTGTTAAGGCAGCAAGAGAAAAACTAATACACAAGCAGCAATCTGGCAAATAAAGGAAAGAATCTAGCTTGCCCCAAAGCAGAGAGAAGCTGAATTATGAAGTATCCAGTCAGTCCTTGACACCCAGAGACTCTTCAATTGCCCTCCTGCCCTCTGAATTCCCCCCTCCCCAATTTCCTCTGATGGCAACTTATTCTTCTGGTTCTTTGGTCTCCCCAAACCCAAAGAAGAATCTTTGCCCTGAAGGCTTTTCTTGGGGAGCCCTGAAATGGGCTATACCTCAAGATTTCATCTATGGAGGCACATGGGTGGGTGTATCAGCTGGTTGGGTATGTGCCTTTGGCTCAGGTCATGATCCCGGGGTCCTGGGATCAAGCTCTGAGTCAAGCTTGCTGCTCAGCTGGGATCCTGCTTCTCCCTCTCCTTCTGCCCCTTTACCTGCTTGTGCTCACTCTCTTACTCTCTCAAATAAATAAATAAAACCTTAAAAAAAAAAAAAAGATTTCATCTATAGACAATTCCAGGGGATCAAACCCCCCTCCGAAAAAACCCAAACGCAATGTTCACTGATTCTGCAATATCTGCAGAATTGTCCCCAGACTATTCCACATCAGTGCCCAGAGCCACCAACTCTACAGTCCCCACGCCTTCCACTGTACTAAGAAGCTTCCCAGCATTCCATCCCACTTCCTTCCTTCCACACTGCTGCACTCCACCCCCGGCATCTAGTTTAGTCATCAAGGACTCTCTATGCTTGCTCTCCCCTGTCTCTGGAGTGGTCTTCCTCTTTCAGTTTCCACCACTGTCTAGTGCAGGCCTTTATAATCTCTTGCCGACTAGGTCATTCCACAACCATTTTATGGACCAATGCAACAGGCAGTGAACTAGCAGTAGGAACACAGGGATGAAAAATGAAACCCCAAGAGTTCAAAATTCACAATGGCCTAACTGGCCTCTCTCCTGTTCTTGATCCATCTCCAAGGACTCCGGGAATCTTCCCAACTCTGGCATTTCACTACCTCAAAGCAGGCAACATGCCAAATCCTCAGCACAGCACTCCCACCACTAACAAGTCAGCACCTGCTCACCCTCATTCCATTACCATCTCCTGAACCTCCTTTTTCCTCAATCCCCAGAATTCAGCCTGTAGCAATGTCCTCCAGTGCAATGAGAGCTCAAACTTCCCTACTACTCAGCTTGGAATGATGGCCTCTCACACTCCTACTTGTCTTTTTAAGGCTCAACCTATTAGCCACCTACTACTCCAGAAGGCTCCTTCTGCCCTGCTCAAGAAAACTGTCAGTTTTTTCTTGGAGAAAGACTATACTGTAACTGCTTCTTTATGGTAGTGCGGTTCCTGAGGGCAGAGACTCTCTCAAAATTGATGGCTAGCGCTCAGTAAAAGACTGCTAAATGAAACAAGCAGTGGGTGGCGAGGAGCTGGAGTTCCACGAGGTGAAGCTTAGAGCGCACCGGCACCCCCTGCATTGAGGGGTTCAGCAGCTTAAACTGCGGGGAAGAGGTATTAACACCAGCTTTTCACTCCCTCCTCCCAACGGACGGTCGCTTCCTGACAGCCTCTTCCTGCCACCCTTCGCAAAATCCACACTGGGGCTGGACTGGGGGGCGGGGGAGGCAGGATACCCGTTGATTCTCCATCCCCCACCGCCCACAGTCCCAAGTACCTCGCCTACCAACCTCATCTTCCATCCATCCCCCTGCAATCTCTTTTTCTCACGCTGATGCGCTTTTCCCAAAGACGAATCACAAAACATCCACATCTGCTAAAGCCGCCACGGGCTGCCCCTTTCCTTTTTCGAATTCAGTGTGATTCAAAGCAGGGGAAAGTCTGCAACCAAAGCACACAAATGACGAATGAGAACGCTCAGGACGATGACTCATAAGCCAGGGTTCGCTGGTTTGCAGAGTTCGGCCCCGGGAAAGCTAACGAACAGTCTGTATCAGCCAGGAACGGAAGGGACAGCCAAGGGCTCAGCGGCGCCCTGGGACTCACAAGAGTCCCGGGAGCCTTCGGCCTCTCGGCGCCCCCAGGCCCTAGTGGGTCCGATCGCCCTAGGTCTCCCGCGGGTCCGACCCCGGCCTCGCCCTCCGCGCGCGGAAGGGTTGAGGGGGGAAGGTCCAGAGATTTTGCCCTCTAGCCCGGCCCCTACTTACATTTGACTGACCAACTTCTGCCGGAAGGCGGCGCTCCGCCAGTCGGTCTCCTGGCCCGAAACGTCCATGCCGGTCGCTCCGCTCCGCCCGCGTCCCGTTCTGCCGCCGCCGCCGCCTCTACCGCAGCGCCAGGCCCAAACCCGGAAGCCGTCGGAGGCTCCGCCGCCGCGCCGGAAGCCGAGCAGGAATTGTGGGAAATGGCGTCCTGCGCACTGGCCGGTGGGATATGGAGTTTCCGGGCCCCACGAGGAGACTTTTCGGTGGCCCCCTAGGGAGTATCCCGAGCCCTGGCCCTTCTCCCAGCGCTCATGCCGCGGGGGATGGGGACTCGGGGCTGACCAGAACGGGTGTGGGAGAGCCATGGCTTCGTAGTATTCCTGATACTGCCTATAGCAGGCCCACGCTGGCCACCCGAATTTCGTGTGACCCTATTGTGTGCTAGCCTTACCAACTCCACGAGATCTGCACCCTTCGGCCAAGCTGCTAGCAATCTTCAGCGGATGCCATGGAGAGATTGTTTATATATTAACTATTTCTCAGCACCTACTGTGGGCCAAGTACTGTGCCAACATGATCCAGGCTCCACTTTCCCGCCACTACCTTACAGCGTCACATCCAAAACGTGACCAGATAGACTTTTTTCACTGCTTCTCTCCACTAGACTTTTGGAATCTCATATCCCACTGTATTTTGTAGGGTGTGGTGATATAAGAAGCCTAAGCCACATTTATTAAATTCCAAGCAGTCTTGCTTGGCCCAAAAGCCATGTCCTGTTTGAACAAAGTCCAGGTCCTCAATGGAGGCCAGACGGCACACAAACTTGTTGGGTGGAGGCAAGTGAGCTGGAGGTGGGATGCAAAGGGGTAGGGGGGGCCTGAGGATAATTTTAGGAGGATAAGAGTTCTGCTGGATGGAATCTATGTGGCCTTGTCTGGTTTGGGGTGAGGGGTAGGTGGCAATGGTACACAAGTGCTAAGCACCTATGGTACACAAGTGCTAAGCACCAATGGTACACAAGTGCTATATAGGCAATCGCCAACATGGGCTCAGAGAGTGTGAACTGGCATCTACTGATGCCTTTAAGTGCCAAGCCCAGGGTAGGCTGTGAACACCCAGTGGCTCAGTATCCCAGACAGGAGCTTGGGGTGGGGCGGGTTGGAGTACAGGGAGAGAGAATGTGAGCAGGTTTCCCAGAGGGGCCCCTCTTGCCCACAACGTTTCAGGTCTTGTGTTGCTAGAAGAGCTTTTCACATCTTCAAACTTTTCTGTTCAAGCTCCTAAAAATAATTTTTTAAAACTCTGTATTTTGGATGATCCACTTGTTCTGGTTTCCATGGGACTCTCTGGGTTTTAGCTCTGGAAGTCCTGCATCCCTGCAATCCCCTGGAATCCCAGGCCAACTGACATGATTGATCACCCTATCTATATCCCTCTTGCATGTTAAAAAAAAAAAAAAAAAACCTGAGATATAATTCACCTTTTTACAGTAAACAATTTACTGTTTGTTACTTAGTATTATTTAATATATTCATAAGATTGTACAACCATAACCACTCTCTTGCACATTTTTAACTTTTTTTTTAAGTGGGCTGCACACCCAACATACAGCTTGAACTCATGACCATGAGAACAAGAGTCACATGGTCCACCGACTGAGCCAGCTTGCCTATTTTTAGGTTGACATCTAAATACTTTTCTAAGTACCTTTCCAATGCTGTGACTATAGTGTATCCTATATTGTATATCGGCTTCAGATGCATTTTATTATTTAGATCCTTGGCCCTACACATTCTGCTCATCAATTTAGGAAAATATTGGTCCCACAACCTCATCGGCAAAACCAGTCCTCGTTGTCACACCCTCGGGCAAATGAGATTCCCTGAGGCTCTGGAAGAAAAAGGTGGACTTTGTATCATGTCCAACCCACTGAGCATGTGAATAGAGTCCCCAGGACATCTCTTCCCCATCTGCACTCTGGTTTTGGAAAGCTGATAGAGCCATAAACACACAGATTCATAGATAGACAGAGGCCAGGAGACTGACTGTCAAGAATTTGTCATTGCGATAAAATTAAGGGATATCCCTTTGATATTTGTTTCCAGAGCTCTATCTCTACTTGTCCCTTTGTTTTTGGCCCAGAAGTGGTGACTCCCAGGGCAAAGGTCTTCAGTTAGAATCTGGATGGGTGACGAGGGAAGGAGAGGATGTAGAGATAGCCACAGACCTCCTAACCTCCCGGAAACAAGAAGTCCAACGGGGTGGGTCCTGAAATGGATCTGCACTCTCTCAAACCCTGCAGACCCTCCTGGGACCCCCAGTGTGAAAGTGGGTAGGTTTAGACTCTGAGGGAGAATGATGAAGGATGCTGAAGCTATGCCCAAGCTTGACCCGTATCCCATATCACTTGAGGATGGTTAAGTTTCTGCCCTCCTGGTTCCTGCACAGTACCTTGTCATTGCTGGATCCTGTCACTAGTCACACTTTGTGAATACCATCCTGAGCTCTGCAGGAGTTGGGAGCTGGGAACTGGAAGCTTCTGAAGCAGATGAAACTTCCTTCCCTCTAGGGAGCCTTGCACATGCTCTTTAAGCCTCTGTCTCCCTTCAGTTGTACTTGAAGTCCCCTCCAATTCCCCTCCTTGCTTTGGTACTCACTCCAGGCATGGTGCTTACCTGCCCATCTTTCCACCCTAGCACCTGCCCAATGTAACCCTTCTACTGTGTTTAGCCTAGAGTGTGCAATTGTTTCTGAGTGTGGATGGAGGCAGAGGAGGTGCTGCATGGGCAGCAGCAGTGATTATTTCTTCTAAAAGCAATACATGGGGGCGACTGGGTGGCTCAGATTGTTAAGCATCTGCCCTGGGCTCAGGTCATGAACCCAGCATCCTGGAATCGAGCCCCACATCAGGTTTCTGGCTCAGCAGGGAGTCTGCTTCTCCCTCTTCCTCTGCTTCTCCCCCTGCTCATGTGCACATGCTCTCTCTCTCTCTCTCTGTATCTCTCTGTCTCAAATAAATAAATAAAATCCTTAAAAAGTTTAAAAGTAATACATGGAAACTTGAGAAAGGACAAACATTATAAATCCCATCATTCAGAGGCATCCATTGTTTATATTTTAATAAATTATCCTTTTCTCCTTACTCCCCTTAGTTTAAAAAATACAAGTTATGGTGTAGATGCCATTTGATCCTGTACTGTAAACCTAACATCATAGCATAAGCATATCCCCAAGTACTGAGAACCCTTTAGCAATGGGAATTTTAATTATAATTTAGATTATAAAACCATGGACAAATCTATATAGGACCAATTGCAACCTGTGTAAAATACAATTTTTTAAAAAAATTATTTATTAAGAGAGATGGAGAGAGCCCAAGCAGGGTATGGAGGCAGAGGCAGAAGGAGAGAGAGAGAATCTTAAGTAGACTCTATGCTGGGTGCAGAGTCTGACTTGATTTCAAGACCCTGAGATCATAACCTGAGCCAAAAATCGAGGGTCAGACACTTAAGCAACTGAGCTACCCAGGGGCCCCTAAAATACACTTTTAATAAAAGTATTATATACTGATCTATGAAATCTGTCTTATCTTATGCATTCCCTTGTTCTTAGACATTTATATTCTGAATGTTTGATTTCTTGTTACAGATAAGGTGTAACAAACATGTTTGTGCACAGATTTCTGCTAGTGTTGCAGAAGATTTCTTCAGCCTAGGCATTAGACATGGGTCCTGGGTCCTGGGTCCCAGGGACATACTTTTGAAAGCTCAGACATTTGATAGAATTCCACCCATTATACAGATTAAAGGGTTTTTCCTTAATAGGTAGAATTGGATCACCTAACCACCAGTTAGGCAGCTGATTCTTGGTTTCACCTCAGGTCATGATCTCAGGGTTGTGAGATCGAGCCCAACAACTAGCTCAGTGCTCAGTGTAGTCGGCTTGTCCCTCTCCCTATGCTGCTCCTCTCAACTCCCAAGCACACACACACGTGCTCTCTCTCTTTCTCTCAAATAAATAAGTAAAATATTTTTTTAAATGGGTATAATCAGGAGTGCCTGGGTGGCTCAGTGGGTTGGGCCTCCGCCTTTGGCTCAGGTCATGATCCTGGTGTCCGGGGATAGAGCCCCGCATCAGGCTCTCTGCTCAGCGGAGAGCCTGCTTCCGCCTTCTTTCGGCCTGTCTCCCTGCCTACTTCTGAGTTCTCTCTCTGTGTGTCAAATGGATAAATAAAATCTTTTTTGAAAAAAAAAAGAGTATGGGGCGCTTGGGTGGCTCAGTGGGTTAAAGCCTCTGCCTTCGGCTCGGGTCATGATCCTAGGTCCTGGGATCGAGCCCCACATCCAGCTACTTGCTCAGTGGGGAGCCAGCTTCTCCCTCTGCCTGCCACTCCCCCTGCCTGTGCGCACGCGCTCTCTCTCTCTCTCTCTCTGTCAAATAAATAAATAAAATCTTTAGAAAATAAAATAAAAATAGGTATAATCATAGCTTTCATGCAGATACTAACTCACTGGTTAGAAAGCTGGAAACAGGGTGCCTGGGTAGTGCAATTTGTTAAGTGTCTGACTCTTGGTTTTGGCTCAGGTTGTGATCTCAGGGCTCTAACCTCAGGGTCATGAGATCAAATCCCATTTCGGGCTCCATGCTCTGCAGAGTCTGCTTGAGATTCTCTCTCCCTCTCCCTTTGCTTTTCCTGCTCATGCTCTCTCTCTCCCACTCAAATAAATAAATAAAGCTTAAAAGCAAGCAAGCAAGCTGGTAATATCTTACCAGCTTTTAGTATTGGGGAATATTATAATGAATATGTAAATGAGACAAAACTGGCCTCTCCTACAGTGGGGGAGGGAAATCAGTCCAATCTCCCTCCAGCATGATTTGCATGTCTACAGACAAGAATTATTTTGCATTGCTATTATCTACATTGTACAGTTGTAAATCAGCGAGGGCAAGGAAAGACTGGAATCTGATAGATGAGAAGAGTGTATTCTAATCAATGCATAGTACCCCCTTGAAGTATGAAATTTTCCTTAAGGGCCCATCTCATCATTTTTTACAATTTTTTACCTTTTTTCTAAGAAGGGAGTACCTTACATACCCACCAGCGATAATCACATTATAGACTACATAACTCAGTCTGGATGAATCTACAGATCAAAGGAATTGGTTTCTTCAACAAGAAGGAAAATACGAGATGGAAGGGAACCCAGCGATTGAAAGAGACTTTCAAAGTATCCCAACTGTATGCAGTGTGAGGTCCTTGTTTGGATCTTGATTCAAATAAACTTTAAAGCAACAACAACAAAACAAAAACTAGAACAAAAGCTAAGGGGTACCTGGGTGGCTCAGTTGGTTAAGCATCCGACACTTTTTTTTTAATTAACATATAATGTATTATTAGCCCAGGGTACAGGTCTGTGAATCGTCAGGCTTACACACTGCACAGCACTCACCATAGCACATACCCTCCCCAAAGTCCATAACCCAACCACCCTCTCCCTAGCCCTCTCCCCACGGCATCCCTCAGTTTGTTTCGTAAGATTAAGGGTCCTTTATAGTTTGTCTCCCTCCTGATCCCATCTTGTTTCATTTTTTCCTTCCCTACCCCCTAAACCCCCCACATTGCCTCTCAAATTCCTCGTATCAGGAGATCATATGATAATTGTCTTTCACTGATTGATTTATTTCGCTCAGCATAATACCCTCTAAGTTCCATCCACATCATTACAAATGGCAAGATTTCATTTCTTTTGATGGCTGCATAGTATTCCATTGTACATATATACCACGTCTTCTTTATCCATCCATTGATGGACATCTAGGTTCTTTCCATAGTTTGGCTATTGTGGGCATTTAAGCATCCAACTCTTGATCTCAGCTCAGGTCTTGATCTCAGGGTTGTGAGTTAAAGCCCCATGTTGGGCTAGATGCTGGGTGTGGAACCTACTTAAAAATATATATTAGAAATTAAAAAACAAACACCCAAAGAAGCAACAAAGAAGGACATGTGTAGGATAATTGGGAAACATGATCACTTGACTACTTGGTGATATTAAGAAATTATTGTTGATTATGTGTGTATGAGAATGGAATTGAGGAGGTCAAAGGCAGGATGTTTATTCAGATATTTAACCATTGACTAATTATCAATTTTTAGAAGTGATCATGATCTTGGGTTCCTAGAATCCAGACCCCATCAGGCTTCAGTAGGAAGTCTTCTCTCTCTCCCTCTGCCCTTCCTCCCTGCTTGTGCTGGATAATAATATTTTGTCTGTGATATATGTTGTAAAAATATTCACTGATTTTTTTTTTTACTTTCACTGATGTTGATGATTCTCTTAGGTATTAAATATTTTGTATATTCTTTTCTGAGTATTATCCATTTATGTCCATTTCTACTTATCTGTTGGAATCCTAGTATCTTTTTTATTGGTCTGTATGAATTTTTATTTTATTTTTTTAAAGATTTTATTTATTTATTTATTTGACAGAGATTACAAGTAGACAGAGAGGAAGGGAAGCAGGCTCCCTGCTGAGCAGAAAGCCCGATGTGGGGCTTGATCCCAGTTACCCTGGAATTACGACCTGAGCCAAACACAGAGGCTTTAACCCACTGAGCCACCCAGGTGCCCCTTTTAAAAAGATTTTTATTTTTTTACTTGACAGAGAGAGAGAGGGAGACAATAAGAGCAGGAACACAAGCAGGGGGAAAGGGAGAGGGAGAAGCAGGCTTCCTACTGGGCAAGGAGCCCAATGTGGGGTTCAATTCCAGGACCCTAGGATCATGACTTGAGCCAAAGGCAGATGCTCAATGACTTAGCCACCCAGGTGCCCCTGTATGAAATTTTAAAAAAAATTTTATTTATTTATTTGTGAGAGAGAGAGAGAGAGAGCACAAGCAGGGAGGAAGGGCAGAGAGAGAGAGAGACTTCCTACTGATCAGAGAAGCCTGATGGGGTCTGGATTCTAGGAACCCAAGATCACGACCTGAGCCAAAGGCAGACGCTTAACGGACTGAGCCACCCAGGAACCCCTTGTACGAATTTTTTTATATACTATTTGCCACTTGCTCTCAAGTTTGTTGCAAACATTTCCTCCACTGTTTTTTGTTTAAGATGTCTGTGATCAGATTGTGTAGCAGGCAAGTGAGTTTGGCTTTTCTTTTGAAATATCTTCCATTGGGTCGAAGCTTGGAAGGTCTTCCATTATCTCTATCAGTTCTTTAACCAGTCTCTTGGGTTCTTATTTCTCTCCAATTCCCTCCACTTTTATTTACTTAGAACCTATTGTGTTTGGCTCTGTTTTAGGTTCTGGGAATATAGCCATAAAGGAGCAGGCAGAAGTTTGTACGCTCAGGGGAAACAGGATCTCCTAGAAAGCAAACACTTCTTGGGAGGCCACCAGAAGACCCTGCACACCAAAGCTTTTGGGGCCTCCTCTTTTCTTGCCACTCCCCTCCTCTAGAATTTTCCAGTGGGAATGCTTCTGACTTACTCTGGGTATATTTTGAGATGCTGGTTCCTCTATCTCTGAAGACAGGGGAAATGTCCTGTCCTCTCAGTCCTGGCCAGCACCCCACCTTGCCCCTGGCCTTCTCCCCTTCACCCTGCAGCTCCTTTCTCCACCCTGAAGGTGCTCTTTCTGCTCTCTTCTCTCAAGCTGTGGTCCCATCTGTCTTCATCTCAGACTCCAGACCCACCCTGGCAGTCTTCCTGTCCTTCCCTGATTTCATATCTCAGTCACCGCAGGCTGGCTTCTGGAACTCCAAAGGATTCCGGTGAACATACTGCCTCTCACTTCTGGGGCCACCCTCACACTTAGCCCCATTAGACCTTTGAAATTATTCCTCCCATCTCCTCTATGGGTTCCTGCTCTCTGGGTGTCCCCCAATGCGACTTGTGCTCTGTCCTCTACTCACTCTCCTTTTCCTCATACTTGCTCTGGTTCAGTGCATCACCTCCGGCTGAAGTGTATATGTCCATGACTTTACCTCTGGACATCTGCAGTCTCTTTACCCTGAGTCTTGTCTCCCCCTAGACTTGCTCTTCCTCCAATCTCCTTGTCAGGGGAGAGCCTCATTGTTCCCCACCATCTCTTGGGGTCACTCTTCCTCACCCATCACTCACGTGTAGTGAGGAACTTGTCTCTTTCCCAGGTTTCCAACCCATACCTCCCTGTCTCCTCTCCATGCCCACTTGAGGCTACAGCTTCACTTTTGGCCCCATATTCAGCCCTCTCCCCCCTCTAGTCCAGTCTGTAACCCACCTTGGCATCTTCCAGGCCTGGCAGAAGGCTGACCTTAGGGCTACGTCCACCTGTACCTCCAAAGGTAGGGTCTGCTTTCCAGTGCTCACTTCAGACTCAGAAATTTCTGGTGGCCTCCAGACTACTCATTTTGTAGGATCTTATTTCCACGCCTTTGCTGACACTTCCCTTCCTGGAATGCGTTTCTCATTCCCCAAAAGTTCTCATCTGTTATGTAGCTGGGGGGGAGGGTACCTCCTCCAGAGTCTTCCCAGAAGCCCATTCCCATTGGGAACCCCTGGTCCTGGAGTCTGGTCCAATTCTCCTGGCCCTCGCCTGGACCTAGGGCAGCTCTCTGGGATCAGCCAGGACAGTGCTTCTGTTTCGTTTACTTTCTTCCTCATTCCCATATACCTTTTTTTAACCATGAGCTATTCCTAGCCACACTCTTCCCCCATAGTTCCCCCACACTCCACAATGACTCTTATAAACAGCAGTGTAGGACCCCGCGACTTCATCTATCAGGAAGTTCTGCTGGCTGGAACCTCTGGCTGGACATGGCAATTACAAATGAGCCTCGGAGGACAAGATCCTCTTGCAGGTGAGGCGTAGAAAATGAATACTCAGCCCTTTGGGATGGGAATTGGATTTACTTCAGAACCTCAGTCACCCCTTCACACTGGCAGTTTCTCTCTTCTCCCCAACATCCAGCAGAGGGCAGGCGATCGGCAGAAGCACCGTGAGCTAATAGGACCGCGAGGAAAGGAGGGAATGAGTTACAGGGAATGAATAAGGGGATGAGTAAGAGAGGTAATGAGGAAAGGAATAAAGGAATAAAGAGGGGGTGGATGGAAGGAATGAGTGAGGGAGGGAATGAATAAGTGAGGAGAGAGAAAACGAGAGAGGGACGGAAGAACTGGATTTACAGGGCGCGACCCTTCCCAAAAGGCACTGCTTCATTTATTCACTCATTCATTCGTTCAGCCCCGCCAGGTGCCGGGAGCTATGGCAAGTGCAGAGACTCAAGGTCAACCAGGCGGCTGGAGCTCTTCTTGGCTGAGCAGAGACCAGAAGCTCCGCCGCGGAAGAGAAGCTTCGGGCCGCGCCCCTCCTCCTGCCAGAGTTTAACACCCCTCCCCCAGCCCTCCAGCGAGGCGCCCCCCGGCCTCCGTCTACACCCGCCTGGCGCCTGCGCGACGCGGCCACGTGACTCGCTGAGGCCCCGCCCCGCGGCCGCCCGCCCGCCCCGCCCCCGCCTCCGGCGAGTGCGGCCTCAGCTTGCGGCGGCACCAGGTGAGCTGCCAGGCTCGGGCCGGGCGGGCCGGGTGGCAGCGAGTGCGGGTGGTGGGCGGCGGGCGGCCGGCGGCAACAGAGCCCCGGCGAGCAGCCCTGAGGGCGCGGGGACGCAGGGGCGGGCGCGGGCCAGAGACGCAGGAGTGGCGGCCTGAGGCGAGCCCGCGGCCTGACGTGGCGGGGGCGCGGCGGGCGGGACCCCCGGGCGCGGCCGGGCGGGGAGCTGGCGCTAGCAGAGATACCGGACCTCGGCGCGGCTGCAGGGCCCGCCAGCCTCCTAGCTCTTGGGCTGCCTGTCGCCCGGGGCGGGGCTGAGCGCGGCCTTCCCACCCGCGACCCTCGTTTCTGCGCGCGGGCGGGTCCTGCAACAGGCGGGTGGGGCGGGTCGGACTGCCACCACCTGGTGTGACCTTGGACCTCGGCCTGCGAGCCTCAGTTTCCTCAACAGCTCTCCGGGGCCGGGTTTTCGGGGAGCCCGCGGGCTGCAGCCGAGGGAGTCCAACCTCGCCAGCTCGCGCGGTTTCCAAAGAGAAGCCGGAGATAGCGCTGTCATTGCAAAATCTCCGGGTCCCGGAGCGTCCGCCGCGGGTTCTGACTACTTCCAGTCTTGGCGCGGGCCGGAGTCGCGGGGTCGCCATCGCCTTATGCCTGGGGTCCTTTTCGCCCCGGGCCTGAGCCGCGGGTTTGGCGCGCCAAGATGCCCCAATTCAGCTTTCTGGAAGACTCATTCCAGAGCGCATCCGAGTTGGCACTCCTATGATGGCTCCCCATTCTGGAAATTAGTACCTACTCCCTCCCCTCCTCTTCCCAACTGTCCTTTTTCCCCCTTTGTTGCAGACCTTCGTGCTTCCAAGGATTGGGGTTCGTTGAAGGCAGACAATGTTTTGGGGCGCTTCAGAGGACTGAGGGGGTGCCTGCTCAGTAAATGGTGTTGAGTTGGAAATTCTTCAAAAATACTTTTGACTCTCATCCATGAGTTAATAAAAAAAATCATTTTACGTCCTTAAGTTTGTACTTACTTGGGACATAAAGCTTCCTTCCTGCTCCCCTCAAAAGCTTTGAAGAGCACAGAACGGAGGGGCCTTGCTTGTGATGAGTAGAATCAGAAATGTTATGGAGCTGGAGGGAACTAAATCCAGGGAAAGACTTGATGATAGAGTAATCCCTGTGAAACAAATAGGAGAAAGAAAGTGCTGCCAAATGAACTCCCCAGAACATTCATGGGAAAGGAATCACAAAAGGAGTGTTGCATTTAACTTAATTAATTTTTTGAAATTTTGTTAATTACACAAACATAGTTGCACTGTGAATGCTGTTTTTCATCTAAGTCAACAAAGACTAAAAAGAAATGGGATTGAGCTAGATAGTGGTTGGAACCAGCTTCTCCATACTTGGCTGGTGGAAGAATAATTACTATAACCTCTATGGAGAGCAATTTGGCAGTATGCATTCAAATGACAAGCATTAAAATTGGCATGATCTTGCAGTTATGTATCCAGCTAATTTTTCTCAGATAACTGCTGCATATGTGGCGTATCTAAATGATTTTCAGTGTAACTGTTCGCAAAAGCAAATAGTTGGAGGAAACCCAGATGTCTCTGAAAAGGATTGTTTAAGTAATGTGGTTATCCGTACAATGGACAGTGAGAGGGATATTAAGTTTTCATATGCAAAAGTTAATGAAGGGGGGGAATGGTGTAGATTTACAGATTTGTCTTTGAAACTGTAGATGCCCCCGACCAGGGGAGATAGAATATAGTTTTCTTCTGGGAGAGGATCTGTTTAGGGCATAAGTGGGAGGAAAATTTAAGTTTCATAACATACCTTTCTGTGCCTTTTGAATTTGAATGTGAACATATTAAATAAGTTTGAGAATTTAGTTTTTAAAAAATTTATGCTGGCAGAAAAGTTATCATCTCTCCCAATCAGATCTTAATGTTTTGTCTTCTTTGTTTTTTTTTGTTTGTTTTAAGGAAATAAAACATTCCCTTTTTCCTTCCTGGAGAAAATCATGATCCTGAATTCCTTTAATGTGCCTATGCTATGTTCTACTGTAACACCTATCTATAAGCAAAACTGGACAATATTTTGTTGTGTAATTTCAAACTTTTTGTATTATACATATTTTGCAGTGTGCTTTTTTCCCCCTTTGCAAGCCTTTGAGATTTTTCCATGTTGATGACTATAGTTTGAGTTCTAGTTTGCCCCCCCCTTTTTAAATTTTACTTATTTATTTGACAGAGGGACACAGTGAGAGAGGGAACATAAGCAAGGGGAGTGGGAGAGGGAGAAGCAGACTTGCCACTGAGCAGGGAGCCTAATGTGGGGCTCAGTCCCAGGACTATGGGACTATAACCTGAGCTGAAGGCACATGCTTAACGACTGAGCCACCCAGGCGCCCCTAGGTTGCCCATTTTTAGCTGTTGTCTAGTATTCTGTTGGCTCATTGTGTTGCGGCATACATTCCTTTGAGGATGGACATTTTGGTCGTGGCCAATGCTTGTTTTATGAAGGAGGCTCTGATGCATGGTCTTGAATGTGTTGCACTCTGAGCTATGCTTTGTCAGAGCAGGGAATTGCTTCGTTTTCTTCACACCATCCTTAGCACCTAGCTTAATTAGTTCCTTAAATTGTGCTTGGTAAATGTGGTTTGTTTGCCCAAGGGGGCAGCCTTCTCCTAATGCATTCTGTACTCTATAGTAAGTGTAGCTGCCATGGATCCCTTCCCAAAGGGGCAGAAGCGCTGGTGTGGGATGGGGATCCACCAAGCATTGATGTCTGTTGGAGCAGTCAGTCCCCACTGCCACCCTTAGAGAAGGAGGCTCTCTTGACTTCCTGGTTGCCGTGGTGGTAATGAGGAGGAAGCTTAGACTTGGAGATAATGAGTTATGTGCTCACAGTCACGTGGTTACAAGTGGTACAAACAGCCATGGAGTTTTGCAATGTGGGTGAGATAAAGCTCTAGTTGGTGGGTAGAGAGACCAGCTTCGGTGATGGAGCATGCCTGTTGTGTTCCTGATACAGTGACAGAGGGAGAAGTGATCGAACTAGACCTTGACCAATATGGTATTGTAAAGAGTCCGGTCTAAGAGGGAGTCTGATGGTGTTCAGAGGATGACCCAACGGTGTCCCTTTTGGTCTAAGGGCTAGTGACAAGGTACAAGGGAAAGGATCATTTTGAGCCAGATCGTGGGGGAGACCTAAGCAGAAGGCAGTAAGGAGCCAGCTCTTAAGCCAGGTGGTATACATACTGGGCATTTGGGGACCCCCTGCAACCTGAGCAGGTGAGCTGGGGAGGATGGAGCAGGAGGAAGGAAACCAGTTGGGAGTGTCATTGCTGTGGTCTGACCCAGAGTGGTGGCTGCGGAAGAATACGTGGATGGGCATCTGAGATAGGAGAGATGGAATCAGAACGAGGGGGTCTGATAGACACAGGTATAAAAAGGAAAAGAGATCTTTGAAACCATGAGATTTCTGATGTGGAAATCATGGCTGTACGGAGTAAGAAAGCTAGACCAGTGGGGAGGGGTGCTGGCTGGATTAGGCATCGAGCTGGAGGTGCATTTGGGAATATAGGGTAGATTCTTGGGAAAGAGGGGTCGGCTGAGGCAGAGTGTGTTGCCCAAAGGGATCAGAAAAGAGAGCATTGCCATGGGGCAGAGTTTCGAGTCAAGAGAGATGGTTGATGGGGACTACCCCTTGGCCCTTGCTGTCTGTGTGTGAGGCAGTTCAGGGTGCGGAAGAAGCAGTGGTTATGGTGGGTGAAGGTCCCAAATCCAGGAGGTACACTGAGGAATGGAGCATGTTGGATGGGAAGCGGCAGAGTCCAAAGCAATCAGGTGTGCTCCTAAGCTGTAGTAGTGAGGACAGAGCCCTCTTCTTTTTGGCCAGGTTTTTTGTTTTGTTTTGTTTTGTTTTTCATTTGCTTAAGTAGGCTCTGTGCCCAGCGTGGAGCCCAGTGCGGGGCTTAAACTCTCGACCCTGAGATCAAGACCTGAGCTGAGATCAAGAGTCAGATGCTTAACCAGCTGAGCCACCCAGGCGCCCCAGTTTGGCAAGTTATATAGTAGAATCTATTTTTCTTTCTCTCCCCTCCCTCTTCTCTTTTTTCTTTTTTAATTTTAAGTAGGCGCCGCGCCTAACATGGGGCTTGAACCCACAACCTTGAGATAAAGACTCCTGTGCTCTACTGACTGCCTTAACCAGGTGCCCCTTCATTTTTTTCTCTTAGAGATAGAGTACAGGGAATTGGAGAAGAAACTAATTTGGGGCAGGGCATAGTGGCATGGCCTAAGTGGTGAAGGCAAATGTTGACAGACAGTGTGGCAGGTAACTCCTGGGCTCCCGCTTGCTAGCTGGATGGCAGTGCTGCGGCTAGAGTGCTTAGCTTAGCCCCAGAGTGCAATGCAGGACTGGCTGCCCTCTGAGTTAGAATGCACTGCCAAAGTGTGTTTGAGGTAGGTTTATTTTACTGATTGGGTTTCTGAGGCTTCGACTCAAATCACTGTGCATGTTTTGAACATACTCAATTATTACAAAGTAACCTTGAACCAAAAACATGCTGCACATGATCTTGAATGCACCAGCTCTAGTTGAAATTACTGTGATTGACTCTCAGAATCTTGGTAAAAGAAGACAGGTCCTGGACCCTCCCCTGGGTTTCCTGGCCAGCACTCAGGTCTGTTGTCATTTTTATGCATCCATTCCTATGTGAGGGAACCCAGTTTTGTTCTCCCTCTCTCTTTTATTTTTTATTTTATTTTTTTAAGATTTTATTTATGTTATTTATTTGACAGAAAGAGAGAGAGTGCACAAGCAGGGGGAGTGGCAGAGCTCCCCACTAAGCAGGGAGTCCTGGGATCATGACCTGAGCTGAAGACAGATGCTTAATCGACTGAGCTCCCCAGGCACCCCTCTTTTTTTTTTTTTTTTTTTTAAGATTTTATTTGTTTATTTGAGAGAGAGAGATCACGAGCAGTGGGGAGGGTAGAGGGAGACGCAGACTGCCCACCAAGCAGGGAGCCCAATGCGGGACTCAATCTGTGGATGCTGGGATCATGACCTGAGCCGAAGGCAGATGATTAACCTACTGAACCACCCAGGTGCCCTTTTCTCTCCCTTTTTTAAACATAAACTCTGCTTCCAGTTTGGGGCTCGAACTCACAACCCAGAGATTAAGAGCCGCGTGCTCTACAGACTGAGTCAGCCAGGTGCCCCGGTTTTATCCTTTTTCAATGGGAGAGAGGAAGAGCTCTTGAGAACCTGGTCTGTGCTGCTGCTTTATATTCATTGTTCACCAATTTTAGATTTCCCCAACAGGTGGGGTGCTTTTATTTCCCTTTTATCATTTGAGGAACCTGAGATTCAGGTTGGTCATGTGGTGAGTCCATGGTAGGGCTGGGGCCCCCACTGAAGTCAGTCTGTCTCTGGAACCCCTCAGAATCTTGAAGGGACACAGGACTTCAGGAAGGAGGCTCCAAGTTTGGAGAAGTGGGTGGGGAGAGGGAGTTTGTGGGTTTAAGACCACAGGGGAAGCACTGGTGAGCTGGTGGAGGGAACAGAAGTGCCATCAGCAGCAGGTGCCACTAGGCCAGCCTGTGCACTGTGTGGTGTTGCTTCCCTGGCTTATTCCCTGTCCCCTCTGTCTTGCCAGCTGACAGCCGCAGCGGTGAGGTCTGGTGTGGTGGTCAGGATGGCAGAAGAGCAGGAGTTCACTCAGCTGTGCAAGTTGCCTGTGCAGCCCTCACACCCGCATTGTGTCAACAACACCTACCGGAGTGCACAGCACTCCCAGGCCTTGCTCCGGGGGCTGCTGGCTCTCCGGGACAGTGGCATCCTCTTTGATGTTGTCCTGGTGGTGGAAGGGAGACATATTGAGGCCCATCGAATCCTCCTGGCTGCATCCTGTGATTACTTCAGGTGAGTTACATGCACATGTTCTCACAAGTAAAGTAACACAGGCAATCCTGGCTTCACTAGGAGTTTGTGTTGGCACCCGCAGTGACCAGGTGGGAAGAACCAGTCAGAAGCTGCCAAGTCCCTTGCTCTGCCCGAGCTCCTCCCACTGCTTGTCGTAGTGACTCACCAACACTGAGTGGGACAGAGGGGTCTTTGAATCTGTTTTTCTTTTTACTTTTTTAAAAGATTTTATTTATTTGAGAGAGAGAGAGTGAACGAGAGAGCAGAGCACAAGCCAAGAGAGAGACAAAGGGAGAGGCAGGAGTAGACTCCCCGCTGAGCAGGGAGCCTGGATCTGGGCTGGATCCTAGGACGCTGGGATTATGACCTGAACCCAAGGCAGATGCTTAACTGACTGAGCCACCGAGGTGCCCTCGAATCTGGTTTTCTTTCAGCTCTCCTGGGACCTGTTCTCTCTTTTCCTTTTTTTTTTTTTAAGTTTGTTTACTTTTAAGTAGTCTCTAGCCAGCATGGGTGGGGCTGGAAATCACAACCCTGAGATCAACAGTGGTATGCTCTTCCCAGCCAGCTAGGCTCCCCTCTTTTTTCCTATTTTTTTTTTAAAGATTTATTTATTTATTTGACAGACAGAGATCACAAATAGGCAGAGAGGCAGGCAGAGAGAAAGAGGGAGCAGGCTCCCTGCTGAGCGGAGAGCCTGATGTGGGGCTCGATCCCGGGACCCTGAGACCATGACCCGAGCCTAAGGCAGAGGCTTTAACCCACTGCGCCACCCAGGCGCCCCCTTTTTTCCTGTTTTTTTAAGAGACAACATGCTTGACTTGACTTGTCCTGTTGCATTTTATAAAATGAATTTTCTGTATCTTGGTATAAAATAGATTTTGTTTCTATTTACTCTGGTTTCCCCAACATTTCATTTTGAGAAATTTCAGATCTGTGGAAAGTTGGAGGAATAATATTACGAACACCTGAATACCAGTTATTAACATTTTACCATATTTGCTTTCTCTTTACACACAAAGACACATACACACCTTTTTAAAGATACTGGCACTTTATGCCTTAGTCTTTCATTCCCCCCACCCCCCAGTGGTGTTCTTACAATGCTAACTAAAAGCCCACATGAACCCTGGTCATCAGGCTTCTGGTCCTGTGGGTGCTGAGGCCTAGGACAAGTGGTCAAGTTGTGTGTATACATTGTCCACACAACCATATGGTATATGAAGTTGTGCCTTTTGTGCCCCTTCCCTGGCCATCTACCTTCTCACCCACACCTTCTCATCTTTGTTGTTGTTGTTGTTAAGATTATATCTATGAATTTATTTGAGAGAGAGTGAGCATGCTCACGCATGAGCTGGGGGGTGAGGGCAGAAGGAGAAGCAGACTCCCCGCTGAGTGCAGAACCCCGCTTGGCCCAATCCCAGGACCCTGAGATCATGACCCTAGCAGAAGTCAGATGTTCAACCGACTGAGCCACCCAGGTGTCCCACACCTTTTCATATTGAGAGCCTAAGCCTCTGACCTTCCTCCTCCCCCACTCCTTGCCCCCGCCCAGCCATGGATTCTTGGTCCCTTGGAGTTTCTGTGGCCTTCTTCATGACCCCATCCCAGCCATTGGCACATTGAGAAGAATTAGTGCCACTGCCCTCATTGTACCCTGGTGAAAGGAGGCTCAGGAATGAGCCCCAGCTGAGGCCACCTGATTCCCATTCCAGCCTATTGTTTCATTGTTTCAACTTCAAGTATTGGTTATAGTCCTTAGGAGTTTTTTGTTTTGTTTTGCTTGTATGTTTTAATTTTTTTTATTTTTATTTTTTTTTTAAGATTTTTATTTATTTGTTTGAGAGAGAGACAGTGAGAGAGAGCATGAGCGAGGAGAAGGTCAGAGGGAGAAGCAGACTCCCCATGGAGCTGGGAGCCCGATGTGGGACTCGATCCCCGGACTCTGGGATCATGACCTGGGCCGAAGGCAGTCATCCAACCAACTGAGCCACCCAGGCGTCCCTTGCTTGTATGTTTTTGTTTTAAAGATTTTATTTGAGAGCTAGAGGGAGTGGGGAGTGAGACTGGGAGGGGAGGGGCAAAGGGGGAAGGAGAGAGAGAGAATCTGAAGCAGACTCTGTGCTCAATGTAGAGCCTGATGTGGGGCTCGATCCCACAACTGCAAGATCATGACCTGAGCCAAAAGCAAGAGTCAGGTGATTAACCTAAAGCCACCCAGGTGCCTCTGTTTTTTGTTTGTTTGTTTTAAAAATGATCTCTGTTCCCATTGTGAGGCTTGAATTCATAACCCTGAGATCAGGAGTCGCACACTCTACTAACTGAGCCAGTCAGACCCCCAAGTTCTCATTTTTTGATTTTAGGAATTATCAAGTATTTTTTTTTAAAGATTTTATTTATTTATTTGACAGAGATCACAAGTAGGCAGAGAGGGGGAAGCAGGCTCCCTGCTGAGCAGAGAGCCTGATGTGGGGCTCAATCCCAGAACCCTGGGATCATGACCCGAGCCAAAGGCAGAGGCTTTAACCAGCTGAGCCCCCCAGGTGCCCCGTGAAGTTTTTTTTTTTTTAACAAGATTTTATTTATTTATTTGACAGAGAGCACAAGTAAGCAGAGTGACAGGCAGAGGGAGAGAGAGAAGCAGGCTCTCTGCTGAGCAGAGAGCCTCATGCAGGACTCGATCCCTGGACTCTAGAATCATGACCTGAGCCAAAGGCAGCCGCCTAACCAACTGAGCCACCCAGTTGCCTCTCAAGTGAAATATTTTTTCATGGTAAAAGTACCTCCTGTTCTCCAGAAGGAGGTATAGAGAGCACGACCTGTGGTGACCAAGGGCAGACATGGCCAGGCTTTCTTGCTTCTACTTTTGCTGTTACTCTGCAATGCTCTCTGCCTTTCCTGTGCCACAGTGTTGTCTTCTGGGCCCAGCTGAGGTACTTCTTCCTCCGGGAAGCTTTCTGTAGTTGTCCTGCACTCTCTCCCAGCCTCTGGCTCTCAGGGTTGGCTCCTCCCTGCAGGAGGCTGCTGACCTGTTGGAGATGGAGAGCTGCATAGCCCTGGATCGCCCTTGTCTTGGGAGGTACCCCCTGCAGGAATCCTCCTTTGGTGTGTAATCTGTGCTAGGCTTAGGGATTGACTAAACTGTGCATCTTAGGTTTTTTGGTTTTTTTGTTTTTTAAAAAAGATTTTATTTATTTATTTGACAGATTACAAGTAGGCAGAGAGAGGGGGGGATGTAGGCTCTCCGCTGAGCAGAGAACCCGATGTGGGGCTCCATCCCAGGACCTTGGGATCATGACCTGAGCCAAAGGCAGAGGCTTTAACCCACTGAGCCACCCGGCGCCCTGGGTCTTGCTTTTTTCACATGTAGTAATAACTATCCACTGTGCTAATCTTCTGGCTCTCATGACCCTCTCGTGCTTTGCCCTATCTACTTCTGCTGTGCTGGTTCCTGTGCTCCCTGCCTCTGTGTGTCAGGGGGCATAAGTGTTCTGTCCTATATGTGGTCTCTCTGGGTCATAGACCTCTCCTTCGTTTCCGTACTGTGAATTATAAGGTAGTCAACTATAATTGATACTTTGATTTTGAAAATTTGGATAAAATTGATATTTTGTAGAAAATATATATTGATAGAACTTCACCCCTGAAAAAGAGTTATATTCTCCACAAAAACATGAAGCCTAGACATGTCCTGGAGTCATATCCTTTTATGAACAGACTCTAATGTCATTTAAGCTTTCAGAGCAGAGAAAGAGAAAGGGTCTCCAAAAAAATTTTTTTTTAAAGATTTTATTTATATGACAGATAGCACAAGCAGGGGGAGGGGCAAGGAGCCTGATGAGGGGCTCGATGACAGGACCCTGGGATCATGACCTGAGCTGAAGGCAGACCCTTAACTGACTGAGCCACCCAGGCGTCCCTAAAATACTTTTTTTTTTTTTAAGATTTTATTTATTTATCAGAGATAGAGAGGGGGAGAGAGCAAGCACAGGCAGACACAATGGCAGGCAGAGGGAGAAGCAGGCTCCCTGCCGAGCAAGGAGCCCGATGTGGGACTCGATCCCAGGATGCTGGGATCATGACCTGAGCCGAAGGCAGCTGCTTAACCAACTGAGCCACCCAGGCGTCCCTAAAATACTTTTTGAAGTATACTTTTTGAATTGGTGAAGAAAAGTTGAAAGCACCTCTTTCCCCTTGCCCTCCCATGTCACCTCCCCACTTACTCCCTCACCATGGTAACTCTTTCAAAGTTACTCTTCATCCCTATACTGTTTCTCTTTGTAAACACTAGTCCAGAATTCTGAAACCCCCAAAGCTCTGAAATTTGAAAGTTGTTTTGTTTTGTTTTTTTGTTCCACTATGTTGCTAAAACTTTGTAAGTGTATTCAGGGGGTCCCCTAGAGCTGTTTTTGTTAGTTGGTAGCTGTCCAGTCCTTACTTTTGTGGGGGGATGGGGAACTCTGGGTTCAGCCACATTGCCATATTTTCACCAGTTTTTGTTTTTGTTTTTTAAATTTTGGTACCAATCTGTTAAACAACAAAGCCTGCCCTAAACTGATATGAGACTCATTTTATTTTTAATCTACTTAGTATATGTCTTTTACATTTTGCTTTGGAAATACTAATGAGTTTGGATGGGAGATACAGACCCAGACCCTGCAGGGGTGTGACATCCTATGTGGCATGGGTGCTGTGTCTCTCCAGTTGAAACCTTTTGAATTCTGAAACATACTTGGCCCCCATTAGGGTACTCACTGGAGTTGAGTTGCGGTTTCCTAGCAGCAGAGGCAGCCCTCCTTGCAGAGTGTTTTGTGCTTTTCATGCCCTCCACCTACTTTGTTGGTGCCCTGCTGTGATCTTAAACACATGATAAGATTTAGCATCTTATATCTGTTTTTTAGTGTACAGCTGAGTAGTGAAGTGTATTCATGCTGGTGCGGAAGGGGTCTCCGTGCTGTTTACCACAGTAGCTGTCACCATTTTACATTCCCACCAGCAGTGCACAAGGGTTCCATTATCTCTGTAGTCTCAGCAACACGTATCATTTTCAGGGTTTTTTTGGTAGTCGCCATCCTAATGGTTATGAGGTATGGACTACTTCTTCTTTTTTTAAAAATTTAATTTAATTTAATTTTTTATTAATTTTAAAAGATTTTATTTATTTGACAGAGAGAGAGAGATCACAAGTGGGCAGAGAGGCAGGCAGAGATAGAGGGGGAAGCAGGCTCCCTGCTGAGCAGAGAACCCGATGTGGGGCTCCATCCCAGGACCTTGAGACCATGACCTGAGCAGAAGGCAGAGGCTTAACCCACTGAGCTACCCAGGCGCCACCCCCCCCTTTTTTTTTTAAAGATTTATGTATTTTAGAGAGAGTGTGCAGGTGCATGGGGATGGGGGCGGAGAGGGAGGGAGAATCTCAAGCACACTCCATGCTGAGCCCAGAGCCTTACATGGGGCTAGATCTCAGGACCCTGAGATCACAACCTGAGCTGAAGCAAAGAGTTTCAGCTCTTGGGGTGCTTGGGGTTCCTGGGTGGCTCAGTCATTAAGCGTCTGCCTTTGGCTCAGGTCATGATCCCAGATTCCTGGGTTTGATCTCCACATTGGGCTCTCTGCTCTGCTAACCTGCTTCTCTCCCTCTGCCTGCTGCTCTCCCTGCTGTGCTCTGTCAAATAAATGAATAAAATCGTTTAAAAAAAAAAAGGGGGAGTTTGTTGCTTAATTGCGCCACTCAGGCACCAGGCATCCATTTTTGGTTAAAACAGCAAAAACAAAAGGGGTGGATATATATTTTATTATTCTTTCAACATTTTTTTCCCTCCCTAACTCTTATTTTGAAAGCTGTCAGGGACGCCTGGGTGGCTCAGTTGGTTGAGCGTCTGCCTTTGGTTCGGGTCATGATCTCAGGGTCCTAGGATTGAGTCCTGCATCAGGCTCTCTGCTCAGCGGGGAGTGGTGAGCCAAGGGGCAACTCTGTTTCTTGAGAGGGCCAGTGGTGAGCATGCTTCTTCCTTTCCCTGCCCTTTTGCTCTTGCTCTTTCTATCTCTCTCTCTCTGTCAAATAAATAAATAAAATCGTAAAAAAAAAAAAAAAAAAAAAAAAGGCAGCCCTATAGAAGAGCTGAAAGATCCGTACAGTGACAGTGAATAGCCTGTGCCCTTCACCTAGATTCATCAGTTAGCATTTTGCATATTTGCTTCAGGTTAAGTTGGGGATATAACAGTTTATCTGGAAATACTTCATTGCACTTCCAAGAATAAGAGCTTTCTCTACTTTATCTGTAAGAATATTGTAAATCTCAGAACATTTATAGTCATTCCATAATTTTATCTGATACTGAGTCCATATTCACATTTCCTTAATTGTCCCCAAAATATATTTTGTCTCCTTCCTTCTTACCCTCTTCATTCAGGATCCAGACAAGGTCCACATATTGCAAGGACACTCCAGAGAGTCAGTGTACCACAGAGCACAGGAGAGCACCCTGAGGGGGTGCATGTGGAATAAAATGTGTAGGAATAAATGTGACATGCCAGGGCCAGCTTTGTGAGCAGGTGACCTCCAAGATCTCCACAGAGACACAGAGGCTGGCTTGTGAGATAGAAGAACCCATCGTGTCCATCACAGAGATGCTAGCTCTCTCTGCATCAGTCTGTATGTGTAATGCATTCCTCTTAAAAATACCAAGAGACTTTATGGGGGGGATGGGAGGATTGCACAAACTGATTCTAAAGTCCAGATTTTCAAAAGCAAGCAATGGCCAGGAAGTTACTGAGAAGCTAATAAAAGGAGACTCGCCCTACCCTACGGTCACTCATGTTATGGAGCTGCAGTAATCCAGACTGCTTCTGGTGGCCGCAGAGATGTGGGAACATTACTGGGGAAGTAGTGACTTTGAACACAGACAAAGGCCTGCCAGAAACTTGGTGTGTGGCAAAGAGGGCATCCCAACTTGGGGAAGGAGATGATGGGGTGGCCCTCTCAAGAAACAGTGTTGCCCCTTGGCTGTCGTGTTGTACCAAAATAAACTTCAGGTGGAACAGTTTGTTGTTGTTGCCAAATGATCCTTTATTGAAATGTTTTCCTTTGTAGTTCTTAAGTAGCTGGGCATTCCACTACATACAGCACTGTTGACGTCACCTATGATGTCATGAGGGTAGCAGCCATCAGCATTGCAAGCCACAGCAGGATCACTTTAATGGTTCCAGAGAGTGAGTTCTCTGGCTAACGTGTTGATACCGTCATCAAAAGTGACAGTTCCACTGTGCTTTATGTGCTTCTGCTTCTTTCTTTCTTTCTCTTGGGAGGTTCCTTGAGGGTTTTGATAATCAGGGCAGAGGCAAAAGGTACCATTTCAATCTAGGCCTTTCTGTTCTATGTTTGTTTTAAATTTTAAGTAGGTTCCAACCCCAACCTGGGCTCAAACTGACAACTCTTGAGATCAAGACTTGGGTGCTTAACCAGGTAGTCTGCGGCCTGTCTGCTCTAAAGGATCAGTTTCACTGTAATCCTTAAACTCTTCCCATTACTGGTTGCCTTGGTGATGTCATCACTAACTTTTTTTTTTTTTTTTTAAATCACGAACCTTTTTTGGATACAGTCCCAGGGGGCCAGTCTTGGGGGCCAGGGCAGACATGGCACCGACTTCCCCACCAGTGCACCTCACATGTAAGACTTTGATCTCATTGAGGTCAGACTTGGTGCATGGCAAAATGCATCATAAAATCAAAAGATCTGAGGTAGAAAAAAAAGTTCTACTCATTCGAAAATGGGCAGATTTCGTCAAATTGACAAGATAGAGACTAATAGAGATTGGACAAAGAACCTGGACTGTTGAAAAAAGAATATAGATGGGTGCCTGGGTGGCTCAGTGGTTTAAGGCTCTGCCTTCGGCTCAGGTCCTGATCTCAGGGTCCTGGGATCTAGCCCCATGTTGGGCTCTCTGCTCCGTGGGGAGTCTGCTTCCCCCTTTCTCTCTGCCTGCCTCTACTCTATGCCTACTTGTGATCTCTGTCTATCAAATAAATAAACAAAGTCTTTTTTTTTTTTAAAGATTTTTTGTTTTTTTAGAGATTATATGTCTTTATTTATTTGTCAGCGAGAGAGAGAGAGCGAGCACAGGCAGGCAGAGTGGCAGCAGAGGCAGAGGGAGAAGCAGGCTCCCTGCTGAGCAAGGAGCCCAATATGGGACTCGATCCCAGGACACTGGGATCATGACCTGAGCCGAAGGCAGCTGCTTAACCAACTGAGCCACCCAGGCGTCCCAATAAACAAAATCTTTAAAAAAAGAGGGAGAGAGAATATAGAAATGGCACTTTAAAGGGTGCCTGGCCGGCTCATTTAGATCTCAGCTGAATCTCGGGGTCATGAGATTGAGGCACACGTCAGGCTCTGTGCTGAGTATGGAGCCTGCTTAGGCTTCTCCCTCTCTCTCTCTAAGGAAAAAAAAAAAAGTAACCTGGGTATATTGCGCTGTAGGTTAAATCAACCATGGTAGCCCTTTACATAAAGAAGAGCGGTGCTGCGTATACCATTAAGGAGCCATTTCCAAGATGCATTGTTAAATTATAATGTAACGTAGAGTATAGAGTACATGGACTGCCTTTGGGTGCGGTGCTGCCCTGGGAAGGGCAACTGATGGCCTAGAGCAGAGCAGAGGAGGAGGGCAAGAGGAAAACTTTCACCCTGCTCTGTATTTTAAGTCTTGTACTGCTATATACGTTACCTAGTTGAAAAATAAACAAAATGTAAAAATAACTACTCTTCCCTCTCTGTGTGGCTGTCATGTTCAGCCCTGCTGCCTCCCCTGATCACCCGGCTCTTTTGCCCTGAACAGCTTATTAACTGGCTCCCCAGGATGCCTCAGAGGCATCTCACTGATGGTGACTCCGACCTCACTCTGACCCCTTTCCTCCCAAGTCCCTGTCAGCCCAGCTAACCCAGCCAAAGGGCCCTGGTTCCTCCAGTGCTCTTCTAGATTCAGTCCTTCAACATGTTCTCCCTGCCACCGGGCCCTCCCCAGGCCTGCAGGAACCCTTTTGCCTGAAAAGTCTGCTCACACCACCGTCCTAGGTAAAATTCGCCGACAGAGCTTCATTATGCTTGGAAGCAGGATCTGGCCCTGACTCACCTGCTCACTTCCTCCTTGCGCTGGCCTGGCTGCCTGTGTACTGAGCTCATCCCTGCCCCAGGACTTGAGCTCCTGTCTTCTCCGCCTGGAATGCCATCCACTGGCTGGTGAGGTGTCATCCAGCCCTGTCTCAGCCTATCCCTGCTCCTCCTCACTCTCTCCCTGTTCCCCCTCTCCCAGCCAGGTGCTCCTAGATCATACACCCTCTTGTGCTTCATCCTAGCATTTCCACACTCAGAAATCCCTTGTTTTTTACTTGCTGTCCTCCCTAGCATCAAATTCCTTGTAAGTGGGAGTCTTAACCACTTTACTTGACAGTTAATCCTTTGACTCTAAATGGTACTGGCATTTAGTTAGGTGCTCAGTATATTTTGAATGGATTGACTTTTATGACTTGTTTCCCATTTATTCATTCATCCATTCATTCATGACGTGTTCTGGGCTGCAGCGTGTAATCCAGGAAGTGTATTGTGGATGCAGCAGAAAGCAAGCCAGATGCTGTCCCTGGCTCCAGGAGTCTCAGGTGCCACACCCTGCAGCACGTGAAATGCGGACAGTGATTTCTAGTATGGCTGTCCAAACTTGATCAGGAGCTGGTGGGCACTTTCCGTGGTAAGACTCAGTGCTCAGAGCAAACCACTGTTCTGTTGCACATCACTGCTGGGTCAGTCTGCCTCCTGCTCCCCCTTGCTCTCTGCAGGCTGGGCTGGTAACCTAATTGATACTGATTTGCTCATTATGGGGCTTGAACTCATGACCCTGAGATGAGACCTGAGCTGAGATCAAGAGATGGACACAGACTGAGCCACCCAGATGCTGCTATGATTGATACAGATTGATATGACAGCACTTTTTCATGTTTTTACTTTGCAGAGGGATGTTTGCTGGGGGATTGAAGGAGATGGAGCAGGAAGAGGTGCTGATCCACGGCGTGTCCTACAATGCCATGTGCCAAATCCTGCATTTCATTTATACCTCTGAGCTGGAGCTCAGCCTGAGCAATGTCCAGGAGACGCTGGTCGCCGCCTGCCAGCTGCAGGTGAGGCTGCCCTCGCTCCAGCAAAGCAGACCCAGGTGTATCCCCAGGTGTCTGCCGGACAGTGGCGTGAGGGGGATCAGCAGGTGAGGGTATCAGGCAGCAAAGGAGACTGCAGGTAGGGCAGAGCCTCGAGGGTGGTACACAGCTCAGCCAGCCCTAGGCACCAAACCATAGCTGCTCCAAACACCTCCAGGCCCAGGCTCCTTTGCCCTCTGCCCTTCTGCTGGTTCCTTTCCTTCTGCCTGTAAACATGTAGGCCAACCCTGAGGCAGGTGTGTGATGTCCCGTGTGTCCTGGTGTCAGATGAAGCCGAGCTGCCCCCACAGTTGCCCAGGCCTTTTCTGCTCATCCACCTCACTTGGCTTGCCAGTCTCTTTGAAACTACTTTTCATTTTTGTCATTGAATTTTGAATACTTGTTTTCCTACAGAACTCAGAAAGTTTTCTGAGGCTTTGACAGCGTGACTTACGTTTTAGAAGGCTGTATGACCTCGGTGGCGTTGGTGCAGTCACGCAAGGGCTGGGCCTGCACGTGCCTTTGCTTTCAGGAGCCGTTGTCAGATGTCTCATCTGGCTGAAGAGACGTCTCATCTTACATTTGTTGAAAGTGAAAGTGAAATCCTATGCTGAATTCATTATCCTGACCTTTTTTTCAGGTCAGAACATGTTTGGGGCCATCAGCAAAAACTCAAGTTGGGAAAGCCAAGCTGTTCAGGGGTGTCTGGAGCCCTCACACTGCGGCAGGGCCCCAGCAGTTCCCTGCGCCGTCTCTCTCAGATCGGGGGTGGGGGGCACTTGGCCTCTGCTTGCTGGGCTGGTTTGACCCTGGCTTGCCATATGCAATGAGTAGATGGACTTGAGCCAGTGTTCCTGAGCACGTTAGCACTTCCGAGGCCATTGTGGGGGCAGCACGTGATGTAGAGCCTCTGCTTTACCTCAAGCAGCTCAGCTTTTGGGGGTTTTATTTTTAACATAGTGGGCTTCTATGCAGTGTGTTTAAAGCAAGTCCTACTTGGTATAACAGTTCCAAGTCCATAGGCCCACCATGGTCATGTTTGTTCATGTAGCCAGTGACCACGTGCTCCCCTTGTACTGTCCCTGGCCCTAGCTCAGGATCACACTGTTCCTGGTGTCCCCAGAGACCTGGATCTGAATCCCAGCAAGACTGTCACCATAGGATAACCCCCAGAAAGGGCTCCTTCCAGGCCTCTCATGGGGCTCCTGCACTGGGTAGACCTGGAGTGATTCCTCTGTAAGCTTCCCTAGCAGAGGACACCCCCTGTTGTGACAGTGAGGATGGGAAAGAGAGGGTGACATGGCCCCTAGGTTCTTCAGAAGTTGCTTCTCATGCCCACTGAGGGCTCTTTGCTCACACTTCCTCCCTAGAACCTGGTCAGTGTCCTGGCCCGTGACAGATCAGAAGTAGTTTTTTAGGAAGAAGAGGCAAAGCAGAAGTGCCAGGCAAGAGAGAAAATGGGTAGTCAAGTGAAGACTTCGAGGACCTAACAGAGCCCTACGGGGACATTCCATCTGGGGCAGACACATGCCTGGCACTTCACAGGTTTCCATTCAGCTCTTGGCTAATGACCTGGAAAGCACGGAGTGTTTTTGAAATGAGAAAAAATATAAAGATAAGATTTTTACATGTTTATTGTTAAGCTTCACATACCAGCAGAATTACTTTATGTGTACTGGTTAATTTGTTGATGATGAGTGAAGTATTCCCATTTTTAGAGCAATTTCAAAATCCTCTTTTCCTAAACAACTTAGCAGTGCCTGGGCAGCTTTCCCCAGAGCCCTCCTCTCTATCTCCTTCACCCGGCCATGCTCTGATTGTCTCAGCACAGGCTGGCCTCTAAGCCTGTGGCTCACTTCTCAGCTGCCACCTCAGCACTGTTCCGTCTTGCCCTCCTTTCAACCCACCAGTTCTGCATGACTGGAAAAGGACAGGTTTCGGCCACCTGGGGCCCCTGTGCTAGCCAGAGTCATGTAGGTCTCTCCCCAGGCAGGATGGCTTCTAGCCTTTCAAGAACTTAGTGGGGTTCCCAGGAAGGGTGCTGGGTGAGCATCTGAAATGCCCTGCTGGCAGTTCCTAGCTCCTGGGGGGTTCAGGGCCCTGCTACTGGGGTAGGGGGTGGCTCCCTGGGGCTGCAGCTTGGGCTAAGCCCACAGTTGTTGGTGGGGGGTGGGGGAGAAGAGAGCTGAATGACTTGTAGACAGCCTGGGTTCCCAGATGCCTTCCAGAGCAGGGGTGGCTGATGTGGTGGCCACTGAACTGCCTCTTGATTCTCTGGAGATTCACTACTTTTGATTTGAAAGGGTCCGCTCTGTACCAGATAGTTCCTGGGTACAGTCTCATTTTCAATTTATTCCTCTCCACTTATAGAGGAGGAAACCGAGGCTCAGAGCAGTTAAGAACGTGCCACAGATCTCTTCCAAGCCTGGATTTAGACCCAGTCAGTCTGCAGTGAGCCCCAGTCGCCTCTAGAGCTGGGGGAGAACAGCAGCGCCACGCCTCCACTTCAGGAAAGGTTGGGGGCAGCGGTGGGGGGGCCAGCTGTAGCCATTGGCTGTTACCCTCTGTCTCCCTCACCCAGACACTGTTCCCAGCTCAGGCTCGAACGGGGCTTATTCTCTTCACAGATCCCAGAGATCATCCATTTCTGCTGTGATTTCCTCATGTCCTGGGTAGACGAAGAGAACATCCTTGATGTCTACCGGCTGGCGGAGCTGTTTGACTTGAGCCGTCTGACTGAGCAGCTGGACACCTACATCCTCAAAAACTTTGTGGCCTTCTCTCGGACTGACAAGTACCGCCAGCTTCCCCTGGAGAAGGTCTACTCCCTCCTCAGCAGCAACCGCCTGGAGGTCTCCTGCGAGACTGAAGTGTATGAGGGCGCCCTGCTCTACCATTACACCCTGGAGCAGGTGCAGGCCGACCAGATCTCACTGCACGAGCCCCCCAAGCTCCTGGAGACAGTGCGCTTTCCCCTGATGGAAGCTGAGGTCCTCCAGCGGCTGCACGACAAGCTGGACCCCAGCCCGCTGAGGGACACGGTGGCCGGCGCGCTCATGTACCACCGCAACGAGAGCCTGCAGCCCAGCCTGCAGGGCCCTCAGACAGAGCTGCGCTCGGACTTCCAGTGCGTCGTGGGTTTCGGGGGCATTCACTCCACGCCATCCACTGTCCTCAGCGACCAGGCCAAGTACCTGAACCCCCTGCTGGGAGAGTGGAAGCACTTCACCGCCTCCCTGGCCCCCCGCATGTCCAACCAGGGCATCGCGGTGCTCAACAACTTTGTGTACCTGATCGGAGGGGACAACAATGTCCAGGGCTTCCGCGCCGAGTCCCGGTGCTGGAGGTAGGCGAGGGTGCTCGGCTGAGGTATGGTCTGTGGGTGATGCTGTCATATGTGAATTACAGGCTCTGTGGGCTCAGAGGCTGCTGTGGGGGGGTTCTGCGAGGGCTGAGGCACTAGCCTTATAAATTAGTCTGTGGCTTGCTAGGATGCGCCACCTTATAAAGTCCAGGTTAATTTGGAGAGTTCGGCCGCGATGAGGCAAGGAAGAAGGCACCAGGCGTGCATGTTTTCACTCTTGTCTTCTCAAAGCCACTCATTGTGGGTCACACACCCAGCTGTCTTGCGGGGGAGAGGCTAGGTTGTGAATGACTATGCATTTGGACCCGCTGGACAGGGCTCGGCCTCAGAAGGAGGGGACTGAGTTGCCAGGAGCACTGGGCAGGGCAGCTGCTCCTTCTGTCTTGCCCTCTCCAGCTTTGACATATCTCGTCCCAGGTTCCCTTTGCCCGTCAGCTGTGCTCCGCTCTCTTAACCACAGCCCCTGGTGGAGAGTGGCTTCCTGTCCTCCCTCCCTCTTTTGTAGTATAGAGTCCTCAGCCCAGGGAACCGAAAAAGCCAACAGGCATCAGTGAGCCTCATGTGAGATTTCATTACCCCTGCCTGCCCTGGCAGTGGTGTTGGTGGGCTCGGGGTCCCCCAAGGTCTTCCAAGCAGGCAGTTTTCCAAGAGCAGAAGGTGTGATGTACTATGTATGTTTTTTCTATGTTAGGTCTTTATACACAGTTCATGGTTCATAGCATCCAAAACCCTTGGAATTTCCTAAGAGGAGAGCACTGATTCTGTCTTTTGCTGTTAAGAGAGTTATTGTGAGAATGGCACTTCCAAGTGCCTTCCCTAGGAACTACACTCCGCATTTTAGCATCGAGCGGCCAGAACTTTGAACTTTTTTTGTGACTCTGGAAGCCCCTGAGTGTGAGGGGTTGCTGGTCCCCAGGAGAACCAATCCTGCCCCTTAGAAAGTTGGAATTTTAGTCACGCCCTCTGACATTGGGGAGAGGAGAATGGCCTGTTGTTGAATCAGTTGCCAATGGGCAGTGATTTAATCAAGTGTGCCTATGTAGCAAAGTCTTCATAAAAAAACAAAAAGAGAGGGTTGGGAGAGCTTCAGGGTTGGTGACCACTCAGTCTGGAGGTGCTGGGAGAGTGACACACCGTCCTGGAGGGGGCGTGGAAGCTCCCTACTCTTTCCCCAGACCTTGCTCTTTGTATCTCTTTCTGTCTGGCCGTTCTGATTTATATCTTTTTATAATAAATAATCTAGTAAGTGTAATGTTTCTCTGAGTTCTATGAACTGCTCTGGCAGATTAATGAAACCCAAGGAAGGGGGTTTTGAGAATCTCTGATTTATGGCCAGTTGGCCAGAGGTACAACCTGGTGCTTGTGATTGGCATTGTGGGCTGGAGGGGGTCACTGGAACCTCCCATTGGTAGCCGGTAGGTCAGAAGCATAGATAACAGGCTGGGCTTATGACTAGTGTCTGAAATGGGGACGCTGGGGAAGGGTGGTACCAGCCTATGGAGTGAGCCATCGTACTGTGGGATCTGATGCTACCTCCGGGTAGATAGCGTTGGGATTGAGTTGAATTGTAGGACGCTTAGTTGGCATCCAGAGGATTGCTTAACGGTGTAGAGAAAATGTCATGCTCCCTGCCCCAACACACACATTGGAATTGAGTGCAGGAACCCGAAAGAGGGGATTTTGTGGACTGTCCTGGTCTGTAGGATGCTTCTGGCTCTGTCAGTCTATTGAGCTGTAGGATGCTTCCGGCTCTGTTACTCTATTGAGCTATCCACTTTTGGGGGCAGAACAGAGGAATCAGGGTAGATCCCCACAGCCTCAGCTACCATTAGATATCCAGGGCCCCTCCACTGTACTTTGGTTTGATTGTGTGGGATTTGATATGTGTGGGAAGTCTCCATCTTTTGCAAGCTGAAAGAAAGCTGGTAAGAAAGAGAGAGTGCTAGCTGCTTCCATGGCTATGAGTTAGGTGCTGACCAAGTTCAAATTCATGTTTCCTTCTTTGGGGGTGGGGGTGGGGTCTGGCCTGTCCTTGTCTCTTGGAAGTGAGCATGAGGTGACTTTGAGGGGAGAGCTCCAGCCCCTTCTGCTTTCTGGGCTCCAGGAAGCAATCACCTCTTTTAAACTGAAGAGCCCAAAGCTTGGCAGCTCAACTGCAGTTAAACACAGGACAGACTGAGTTCAGAAAGGAGGAAACAATATGTTCATTTTCTCCCTAACCAAATACCCTCCACAGTGGGTGTGGCAGCACCAGGTCAGCCTTCCCTTGAAAAGCCTCAAAGCTGCTTTTTTAGGGGCCTGTTTCCGCGTTGGGAAGGCCAAGGCCAGACCTCCCTGCTGAGGGCAGCCCACAGACCTGCAAAACAGATCTCTCCAGGGTGTTGTGGTCACCAGTCCTTATCATACAGTGGGGTGGTTGTGTGCCCACAGGGAGGCTGTGGGGCTTTCCCACAGTGGGGGCTGCTGCCTGCCCTTGGTCTGCCCTTTTACTGACTTGCTATCAGTTTCACTCAAGACCGGTGTAAATTTCCCAAGCCAAACTCTGGAAAATGCTAGTATCGGCAGCAATGTTTGATAACCACTGCCTCAAACTCCAGTGACAAGTTTGGGTCATTGTGGCAGGTGGGGTGGGTGAGACCTGCCTGGCAGGGGAGGCATTCTGAAGGGATTGGGGTGCCATGTCTGCACCCCTGGGTGGTGGGCAGGACCCTGGGGTCTGTCACCTCTACAGGGTGGGAGTTCCATCAGTCTCCTCGTAGACTTCTAAAACTGCCAGATGGATCTTAATTGGAATGGTCTAAGAGTTTGGTTCTCTCCTTTCTCCCATTCCTTAGTTTATGAGCCTTAGATCTACAGACTCTCAGAATACAAGAAGACAAAATTTGCAATTAGGGTTTGCACTTGGGGTGCTAGAGACTTCTCAGGTTATGTCAGAGCATTGGTATCCAGAACCTGCATGTAAGAAGTCAGCTGTCTTGGAGCAAATTGTATTGTACTCCCCCCTACTTTTCAAAGTCTACGTTACTCCACTTTGCTCTTGTGAAAGACCTACATTAGTGCCTGTTTTCACTAACCAGTAGAATTCCAAGGAGGATTTTTGCTTTTACAAAAAGATTAAAAGCGAAGATAGTGTTCGGCATTGGTTTTGCAGCAAGCCTGTACAGAGGCAACATGCACCCTTGAGTGAGAGTGGGACCTCCAGATGCCTTCCCTGGAAACTACAGTCAGCATCTCAGCATCAAGTGGCCAGCACTTTGAACTCTGTGAGCATCTGTGCTTTGTCTCTGTTTCTTTTGTGCCTCCATTAGCAAGCAGTGACCTAAGGTATCAGAAAGGCCCTAAGAACGGTTATTTTTTGGGTCTGGAAACACTCTCATTTTTAACCCACATGAATTAATTGTATTTGCTTTGTTTTATGCCATTTCAGCTTTTGAAAGGTTTCCAAGGAACACCCTGCTTTCAGATGGGGGGACCTGTGCTGACTGTCCACCTCACCCATGGTCTGTTGGACCCTTCTTAGAATAGAAACTTGTTTTCTCCCTTAGGCATTTCTGTGGCTATTCATATTTCAAAATATATTTTTAAAATTTCCTTGATTATAATGGATATAGGCATGGGGATGCTTAAGTTGTGGAAACACAGAAGAAAAATGGTCTGCCCAATTTAACAAAGACCTCAGAGCATTTCTTTTTGACTCTAGCTTGCACTTCTGAGTTTGCAGTAGGGTGATCCAAAATCTGCCTTAAAGTGACTAAAACTGTTTATATCTTTATATAGCTCCTTTTTATTAGAAAAAACATTACTTGAGGATTTATTCCAATGAAGTAGAAAATCCAATAAAATGGGAAATGTGGAATATAGGACACAGTGGAGAGATAAGAAGTGAGCACAACTGCGGTTGCGTCTGAATTATTGATGTATAGTGTGTGTATGTGTAGTATGTTTTGTGTGTGTGTGTGTCTGAAACCACAGATCCATATGAATGCATCCAAGGAAGCTGTGAGGGCAGGAGACCAGAAGGAAGCAAGCGGAAGCATCTGTGGGTCTTATCTCACTCTGGTGGAAGATGCTGACTTGCAGTTGACCAGAAATAGGGGTGGGGGAGACATGTACATACATGAATGAGTGTCGTGTACAGGAAAGGCAGTGGGAAGCGCCCATCCCAGTCACTTGGCAGGGCCTCCGTGAGTGCTGAGCCCCTGGAATGGCCTTGCTGCCTGTCTCCAGCTAGACCTTGGACTGGCTCGCCCCGGGCCCTTCCTGGTCTCTCCATGAGAGAGCTCTGCCCTCCCAGCCCCTGCTATCCAGGGATCCAGTGGATCATGACTTCTAGGTAGATCACCCTCTCTGTACCTCTACAGTTGAAAGAAGTGTGCTTGTCTGGAGTTTCCCTTCGGGGTCCCTGCACCGAGCACCATGCCTGATCCACATTGGGTGGCCAGCGATGACTGAATGATTGCACTGTTGGTAATTTTTGTTTAAGTCATCGAGCAGACAGTGTGCGATCTGCCCCTAGCTACAATGAGGACTAGGAATACAGACTTGAACCAGTCCTTTACGAACTCCCTTTCGGTGTGACAAGGACTCTTTTCATATGCATTGTCCTTTCTGAGTCCTTGTGATAGCTTTCATAGGCAGGCGGCACCCTCCCCTCACCAGGCGCAGAAACTGGGTAAATGCTGGAGTGGGGAGAACTGATGCCTGCACACACCCAGCTGGACCGGGGGCAGACCAGCTCCCAAACCTGGGTCTCTGTGACCCGTGTGCATGTGCTTTCTCTCCTGTTCGCCCCAGCTGTTGAGGCGTCCTGTTTCCTGCCATTCCTGGCTGGCAGGGAGGAGCTGGCTGAAATGCGCAGGCAGGCAGGAGGAGCCGCAGAGCATATCTCACTCGTGCTTTGAGGCAAAGGTTGAAATCTGTCTGTCCACCAACTGTATATGGCACCAACCAAAGAAAACTGTTCCTTCTCTAATGAGCCCCTTGAAGTTCAGCTCATCCCCTTGGAGTTGGTCTTTCTGTGGAGAAGCAAAAACCACTTATCTGAAAGCAGCTATAATTATGCACGAGCTCTTGAGGAAGGAGACTGCAGAAGCAGGCACTCAGAACTGGTACCAGAGTGGACGACCAGGGGAAAAGGGCCAGACTCTGTTTGGTGGGGAAAGAGGACTCTGGGGCTCGGGCCCACAGGGTCCTGGTCACTTAAGGCTCTATAATCCTCCGTATTCACCCAAATAGCATACCTGCCTGCATGTCCTGCAAAGTGCCAGGCCTGTGGCATGGAGTGGGGCAGGGCTGAGTGCCGGCAAGGCAGGTGTGTAGATTGGCCTGTGAAGGGCCTCAGCTGCTAGGCTGGGTAAGGATTTTGGTATGAGTGGGGGCTTGCTGGTGAGTGTGGGATCGGGTGAGCAGAGGGAGCACGGGCTTCCGTTCGGACTGGTGAACAGCCAGCTGGAGAGGGCTAGGAGGCCTTTGCTGTGTGGGTCCAGCATGCCAGAGGATGAAGTGAGGGGTGATGTGGGTCTCCCAGGAAGGCTGCGATTGCCTGTGCTGAGTATGCAAATGAAGGCCTTCAAAGGCCCATGAAGGGCAGAGGACTCTCAGAACTGTGGGAAGGGGTAGTTGCACAAAGGAGCTCGTGATGAAGCTGCTGCTTGGGGATATGACTTTTTGCAAAGGATGATGAAGGAAGAAGATGGGCTCTTGGCCATGCCTTCCAGGCTCTGTGCTAGAGACACACCCATGTTCAGGCATGTAGTGGCCTGCTGGTGTGGTTGTAGATGGGCATGTGCCGGTGTGTTGGGGCAGTTGGGGGGTGGCGGGTTCAGGGTACAGTGGTGGAACAGAAGGTGTGGGCCTGCTGGGCAAACTTTCTGGCCTATCAGTGATGCACTGCCCTCGTGTTCCCTCAAAAGGTATGACCCAAGGCACAACCGCTGGTTCCAGATCCAGTCGCTGCAGCAGGAACATGCCGACCTGTGTGTGTGTGTGGTGGGCAGGTACATCTATGCGGTGGCGGGCCGCGACTACCATAATGATCTGAGTGCTGTGGAGCGTTACGATCCCGCCACCAACTCCTGGGCTTACGTGGCTCCGCTCAAGAGGGAGGTAAGGAAACCCCTCCCAGAGGGGCCTTTTCCTGCCCTCTTTCCTTCTAGGGTGTGCAGAGAAAGTGGATGGCCAAGCTGGGGAACCAGAACGAGTGGGTACCCCCAAAGACTCTGCATTGTGATTGGGGCAGGGGACTCCTGGAGTTCAGCCAGCCTCCTGGGGAGAACCTCCCCAAGTACACACCAGATCCCGTTCCCAGTATTTCATCCCCATCTTGGTCTCGCCACCTTGATCCCAGGAGGCTGCTTTATTTTTTCTTTTCTTAAAAATTTTATTTGAGGGCTCTTGGGTGGCTCAGTGGGTAAATAAGCCTCTGCCTTTGGCTCAGGTCATGATCTCAGGGTCCTGGGATCAAGCCCTGCATCAGGTTCTCTGCTCAGAGGGGAGCCTGCTTCCTCCTCTCACCCTCTCTGTCTGCCTCTCTGTCTACTTGTGATCTCTGTCAAATAAATAAATAAAATCTTTAAAAAAATAAAGATTTTATTTGAGAGAGAGTCTGAAGCAGACTCCCTGATCGTGGAGCCCGACATGGGGCTGGATCCTATGACTGCGAGATCAGGACTGAGCTGACACCAAGAGCTGGAGGTTCAACTGACTGAGCCACTCAGGCGCCCCCCGACCCCCCGAGGAAGCTACTTTAATCCTGAAGTTCAAATGTCGACGAAAATCTTGTCTGTCCCTTGTCTGTCCCTTCCCCTTATCTGTCCCTCAGCATAGTTGAGCTGGTCTGAAGTGTGTTCAAAGATGTTAGACAGGAGGGACACTGTGATAGAGGAGGGCATGGGAGTCTCTGACTTCAAGGGCTTCCTGAAGGGTGGGGCCTTTGAAAAGGCCAAAACACCACTTTAGAAGTTGTATTTCACATTTCTTTGCTTGTTGTTAAAGATCATGTGTATCCAGAGGTATCCCTGGGCACTCTAGAAGCAGAGGATGGCATGAGGATACACATGTGGGGCTGTTGTCCACGCTCTGCCACAATATCTCCTGCCTTTTTTTTTTTCTTTTAAAGAGTTTATTTATTTGACAGACAGCGATCACAGGTAGGCAGAGAGGCAGGCGGGGGGAGGGGGGTGGGGGGAGGTCTCCGCTGAGCAGAGAGCCCGATGCAGGGCTCAATCCCAGTATCCCGGGATCATGACCTGAGCCGAAGGCAGAGGGTTTAACCCACTGAGCCACCCAGGAGCCCCGATCTCCTACCTTTCTGAACCTCTTTCCATACCTCCTCTTATCTCTGTCCCCTCTCCAATCCCCCCAAGGCTGTAGTCTTTTACCTCAGGGGGCTGAGGTCTCCCTGATGGGTCCAGCTCTTCTCCATGGCCCGCAAGGGCTCCGAGGCTGGGGGTTTCCTCCAAGGCAGGGAAAGCTGGCCTGCTCCTTGCTCCTCCGCTTTCCTGGGGAAGGAAGTGCCTCTAGTGGGGTACTCCCTCCCCTCGTTCTGGAGGAAGGAAGAGATTTTGCATGGGAAAGATCAGGGGGTCCTTGAGACCTGATGGACCCCTGAATTCTCTTCCCTAAAGGAATGAGTAGGAATGGAGGCTGTTGGGCTCCAGGGGCTCTTTGTCTGGAAACTGCAGTTCTCCCATGTGGCCACAGAGGGGCAGCCTCGGCGTTCAACCGGGTTCTCCCCTGTCAATGTTACTTCTTTCTTACCATTCATTTGTTCAGCTACTATTTATTAAGCACCTACCATATACCAATCCCTGGGGATCCAGTGGTGTTAAAAGATGAGAAAAGTACCCCTCCAGACCATGGTGTTCACAGCCTAATAGAGAGACCACTCTTTTTTTTTTTTTTTAAAGATTTTATTTATTTATCTGACAGAAAAAGACACGGCAAGAGAGAGAACACAAACAGGGGGAGCAGCAGAGGGAGAGGGAGAAGCAGATTCCCCGCTGAGCAGGGAGCCAGACACAGGGCTTGGTCCCAGGACTCCGGGATCACGACCTGGGCCAAAGGCAGATGCTTAATGACTGAGCCACCCAGGTGCCCCAGAGAGACCACTCTTAACCACTAAACAAATCAGTAAAGTAATTGCTAATTGTGCTAAGTGTGGTGAAGGAAATCAAGAGGCTTAAGCTCAGCATTGTCCTGAGAGGGGGCTCTGGCAGGACTAATCTGAAAAGACTTTGGGGGGGGCCATCTGAAGAGATGTTGATTAGACGAAGGTCTAATGAAAGCAGCTGCTGGGAGAGGGAAGGAGTTCCCAGGTCAGGAGGGGGCATTCCCAATCTGAGAAAGAGGGATGGATGGCATGAGGAGGCATTGTGAAGAGACAAGGATGGAGAAGAGCAGCTCCTGAGCCACTGGGCGGTCCAGGTGGGGGCGACAGTGGCTTGTCTTAGGGTAGAGGCTGTGGGGAAGGAGAGAGCTGGGCAGGTTCAAGGCATAGTTTGGAGGTAAACTGACCAGACTTGCTGATGGATCAGATGTTAGAGAATGAAAGGGGAGAGATCATGGAAGACGCCCAGGCTCCAGGTTTGAGCACATGGGTGGATGGCTAAGCTGCCGACCAAGAGGACAGATGGGTTTGGGAATGAAAAAGAAAAGGAAGGGTTCCCTATAGATCATGATAAATATTCCAGTGGAAAATGTCAGTTTGACATTAAAAGTCAAGCTCAGGGGAGTGGTCAGCCAGGAGATAGAAATGTGAAGGATTTATCTGGACATGATGGTATGCTGGCCATGGGAGCAGTTGTGATCAGCTCAGAGGAACAGGGACGAGAAGAGGGTTGTGGGGGGGGGGACGACATCCAAGGAGGGAAACCTGCCAGAGAGCAGGGAGGTTTTCTCTTGTGAGCAGAGGGGGCCCACGGGTCCTGGAGAAGGGAGGTGTGTAGCCCATGTTGCTGTCCTAGAACCCACAGTCAGACATAGCAAATGACTGAGGGAAAAGTCTGTCACAACCCTCATCTGTTTGTCACATTCTCTTACCTATTTCTTAGGGACACATGTAATGCTGAGTACCACCAGTGTGGCATTGCTGACGTGCCCCCAACAGACTATGAGTGGGGTGCTGCCTTCCTGTGGTCCAGGGGAGAAAAGTGGGACCTCTGCAGGGAACTCTTCTCACTTAAAAACCTCCCCAGAGAACTCACACTTCTGGGAAGATAGAGTAGATGTATTCCTCCTAATTCTTGCTAAGTACAACTCAAAACGCTGGACATACACATTAAAAAAAAAAAAACAAAAAACAAAAACCCTTAAGCTTCAGAATGGTTGAGAGAAGGCAGTCTAGCTAGGGGTCTCAGGAACTGAGAAACAACACCATACAGTTATGTGTTCCCTGGATTTCCTTTTTGCCTTATATATCTCAGACTTAAAAGTGAAGAAGTTCATAGGCAGTAGCACCAATGGGAAGCAAACTTCAGTGAATGTATAAAAACTGAAATCCTCACTGTGGTCTCTCACATGGACTCACACTGGCTTGTGCTCTCTCTCTCTCACTCTCTCTCAAATAAATCTTTATTTGACAGAGAGACTACAAGAGAGGGAACACAAGCAGGGGGAGGGGGAGAGGGAGAAGCAGGCTTCCCGCAGAGCAGAGAGCCTGATGCAGGGCTTGATCCCAGGACTCTGGGATCATGGGATCATGACCTGAGCCTAAGGCTCCATGACCTAAGGCAGACACTTAAAAACTGAGCCACTCAGGCGCCCCTAAATAAAATTTAAAAATTTTTTAAATTTAAAAAATATAAAGGAATAAAGTGGGAAGAATTAGTCTACCTGATTTCAAGACTTAACTACATGGCTGCAGTAGTCACGACTGTGGTGTTGGCAGAGGGTTAGGCATGGATCAGTGCAGCAGCAAGGAGAACGCACACAGATAGGCCCACCTGATTTTTGATAAAGGTGCAAAAGCAAATGAATGGAGAAAGGATAACTTTTCAACAAATTATATGAGAGCAGTTGGAATCTGTAAGCAAAGAAGATGAACATTGACCAAGTCTCATACTTCATAAAAAATTAAAGTGGCTTATGGGCTTAGGTGTAAAATGTACATCTATATAGTACTTAGGGGGAAAAAAAGAAGAAAAAATTTGGCATCTAGTACTGGGCAACAAGTACTTAGATTTGACCCCCAAAGCATGAGTCATAAGAAGAAAAATCGATAAATGGGACTTGTCAGGGCGCCTGGGTGGTTCAGTGGATTAAGCCGCTGCCTTCAGCTCGGGTCGTGATCTCAGGGTCCTGCGATCAAGTCCCGCATAGGGCTCTCTGCTCAGCAGGAAGCCTGCTTCTCTCTCTCTCTCTCTCTCTCTGCCTACTTGTGATCTCTCTCTAATAAATAAATAAAATCTTTAAGAAAAAAAACAGTGGGACTTGTCATCAGAACTCTGGAGGGGGGATATCAGATGGCAAATAAGCACATGAGAAGATGTTCGATGTCATTAGCCATTAGAGAAGCCCAAATGAGACCCACAGTGAGAAGCCCACCTGTCAGAATGACTAAAATAAAAACTAGTGGCACAGCTGGTGCTGGCGGGACCGCAAAGCTGATGGGACTATAAAATGGCGTGGCTACACTGGGAAAGAATTGCACAATGTCTTTAAATAGTTAACTTCTGGGCTGCCTGGGTGGCTCAGTGGGTTAAAGCCTCTGCCTTTGGCTCAGATCATGATCCCAGTGTCCTGGGATCGAGTCCTGCATCGGGCTCTCTGCTCAGCAGGGAGCCTGCTTCCCCCTCTTTCTCTGCCTGCCTCTCTGCCTGCTTGTGATCTCTGTCAAATAAATAAATAAAATCTTAAAAAAAAAATAGTTAACTTCCCACTACCATGCAACCCAGCAGTTGCCATCCTGGGCATTTATCCCAGAAAAATGAAAACTCTGTTCACAAACAGCCAGAAAGTGGAAACAAATCCAATGTCCTTCAGCAGGTGAATGGCTAAGCAAACTGTAGCAGATACGCAGCGTGGAATTCTACTCGGCAATAAAAACGAACTATGGACACATATGAGCAAGTCTAGATGAACCTGAGGTAGCACAGAAAGCCTGTTTCAAAAGGTTATGTGCTGTGTGATTCCATTCATATAACACTCTTGAAATGACGGAATTATAGAAATGGAGAAACAGATTGGTGATGGAAGGGATTAAAGAGGGGGCTGGGGCAGGGGGATGTGGGTGTGATTACAAACAGGCAACAGGAGGGATCCTAGTGGAGATGGAAGTGTCCTGTGTCCTGACTGGGTCAGTGTCAGCATCTTGGCTGTGCTACTGTGCTGGAGGTGTACTGGCTGTTACTGGGGAGCCTGCGTAAAAAGTACATGGCTTCTGTATTTTCTTACAACTATGTGTGAATCTACACTTACTTCAAAATGAAAAATTTAATTAAAAACAAACAAACCCAAGGGATGCCTGGGTGGTTCAGTTGGTTAAGCATCTGCTTTTGACTCGGGTCATGATCTCGGGGTCCTGGGATTAAGTCCCATTTGGGGCTCCCTGCTCAGTGGGGAACCTGCCTTTTCCTCTGCTTGTGCATACTCTCTCTCTCTCTGTGTCAAGTAAATAAAATCTTAATGGAAAAAAAAAAAAACCCAAACAACCAAGACTTCCCCATGTCCCCACTATTGATTAGAGAAGACCTAGGCCTTGGTTTATGTCCTGCCCACTGCTCTGTCCCCTGTCCACCTCTCCAGCCCTCTGCTGTATCACCACACAGCCTCAGGGTTAGTGGCTGCCTCTGAAACACCAACCTTGGAGCCTCCATGCCCCATGGGGCTCCTCTGACCCCCAAACACACAATTCTCTGTCTTGTGGGCTACGGGCCCAGCATGAAGGCCTTGCTGGGGGTGGGTTGAGCAAGTGGGTATGAGAGAGGAGGTCCTGGATGCCGTAGGAACCGGTGAAGGGTCAAGGTGGCTGGGCAGGGAGGGGATCCCCCCCCAGGGTGCACGCCCAGGTCTGAGGACCAAAATCAAAAGCAGGGTGGTGTATTTTCTTCTTTCACACATAACCATCACTAAAATGGCATTGTTCTTTGTGTTCGATTTTGCATCTCATTTTCTTCCTCACCATATGGTTAGTTATTATTTGTGAACGATTGTGAAAGCGGGGTCAGCAGGCCTGGAGAACTGGCTTGTCTTTGGGAGTAGGGGAGGGGTGGAGGCCACTGAGGGTGGGTCAGGTATTCTCGGAAGTGCAGTCTCCTCTGGTATCTGGCTCTAACAGCTGGGCTTTGATTGCTTTGAGCACCCCCCCACCCCCCCGCCCCATGCAGATGTCTCCTTGAGGGGTGAGAGAAAGACAAAGATTCTGTTCTCCCCCTTGTAGAAGCTCAGAGTCACCTCTGGGTCCCTGGACTTGTCCCCTATTGGAGTAAAGTCAGGGTGGGTGACTCAGACCAAATCAGGGAGGGTTCTCAGCAGAATGTGAGGTGGAAGTTGGGGACACCACAAGGGATGGGGTTTGAGTGAGGGCCCCTGGCTGCCTTCTGTCATGGCCCTCTTGCCCCCTTCCCACACACTCCTGGTTCTCTTGATGGCAGGTGTATGCCCATGCGGGTGCCACGCTGGAGGGGAAGATGTACATCACGTGCGGCCGCAGGGGGGACGACTACCTGAAGGAGACGCACTGCTATGACCCCGACAGCAACACCTGGCACAGCCTGGCTGATGGGCCTGTGCGGCGGGCCTGGCACGGCATGGCCACGCTCCTGGACAAGTTGTACGTGATTGGGGGCAGCAATAATGATGCTGGCTACCGGAGGGATGTGCACCAGGTGAGCAGAGCTGGGCCGCCCACGCACATGCTTTTCCCATCCCTTCCAGTTGTTTCAGATGCAGGGTGAATTGCAACGTATATGCTGCCTTATTAAATAGTCTTTATTTTTTATAGCAGGCTCTAGGTTCCCAGCAAAATTGCATAGAAGGTGCAGAGACTTGCCATGTGCCCCCATCCCTACACACGTGGTCTCCCCCACCATCATCATCCCCCACCAGCGGGGCATTTGTTCTAACCCATGAACCCACCGTGACATGTTCTACCCCAAGCCCATAGTTTAAGGGTTCACTCTTGGGTGGTGTACATTCTCTGGGTTTGGACCAATGACATGTATCGACCAGTATAGTATCAGACAGGGTACTTTCATTTGTTTTCATTATTAAAAACATTAACTATAATGTTAGTTATGACCGCATTGCAGATCCTTTGAATAGTTCCAGTTTAATATTCAGTTTCCATAGCCACTGCCCACTTCAGTGGTCATGCAGAATTCCGTCACTTTGGTGTGTCATTTGGTTTGGTCTGAGTAACAAAAGTTATGCTCTGTAGTGCATTTCAGGCATTTTGGATTGTTTTCTTAAGTGAGAGCTCTGCTTCTCCCAAGTGTGGTCCCAGACCAGCAGCATCTGCATCCCCGGGAACATGTTAGAAATGCAGGTTCTTTTTTTTTTTTTTTTTTAAAGATTTTATTTATTTATTTGACAGACAGAGATCACAAGTAGGCAGAGAGGCCGGTAGAAAGAGAGAGAGGAGGAAGCAGGCTCTCCACGGAGCGGACAGCCCGATGCGGGGCTCGATCCCAGGACCCTGGGATCATGACCTGAGCCGAAGGCAGAGGCTTTAACCCACTGAGCCACCCAGGTGCCCCAGAAATGCAGGTTCTTGAGTCCCACCCCAGACCCACTGAATTGGAACCTGTAGGTCTGGGACTCAGCCATCTGTTTTAACAGCCCTGAGCAGTGAGAACCCTTGGGCTCTCGTGGGTCGCTTTCCTATTGTTTCCATGACAAATCACCACCAGCTTAATAACTTGAAACAACATAAGTGTATTCTTACAGTTTGTAGGTCCTAAGTGTGATGTGGTCTCACATGGCTAAAATCCAGGTGTTCTCAGGGCATCTGTCCTTTTTGGGGCACTATGGGAGAATCTGACTCCTTGTTCACTCAGGTTATCAGAATTCAGTTCCCTGCATGTGTGGCGCTAAGGTCCCTGTTTCTTTGCTGGCTGTTGGGTAAAGGCCCTTCTTGGCTTCTCGAGGCCTCTGCATTCCTGGCATGGGGCCGCTTCATCCTTAGCCAGCAACGGCAAGTTGTCCTTCTGACTTCTCTTCCCTCCTGGTAGACTTTCCCCCTCTGCTCTCAGAGACTTGTGCAAGTAGATGGGCCCACCTGGCAAGTCCAGAATCACCTTCCCACCTTGAGGTCCGTACCCCAAAGCATGTCTATAGAGTCCCTTCTGCCATGTAAAGTAACACAGGGTTTAGAGATCTAGGGCATGGACTTCTTTGGGGGGGGTCATTTTTCTGCTGACCACAAATAGAGAAGCAAAGATGCTTATTAAGCCAAAAAGATAAGATTTTTTGTGGCTCTTAAAGCTACTGTCAAATAGCTAGATTTGACAGATTTCCTAGATTATCAGACAAATGCACAGATGGGTGGCTTCCTTACGTAGTTATCAGCAATGGGTCTTATGGTTTTTCTTCCCCCAGTGGCTGCTAGTTGTCAGGGACAAATTTAACCTGTCTTTCACATTTCTTGGATTACGAGTAGGTGGAACATTTTCCCATGTATTTGTTTACTGTCCGGGGGACGTTTGGAGATGTGAGAATGTTGGTGGTCATCACTAGTCAGCGAGTTAACTCCTTCCACATTTTATCTGCACTTCCCCCTGGGGTCTGTGCCTTTGGTCAATTTCAGTGTTGTGGAGGGGAGAGAACCCCAGACCTTAGAGAAGAACAGCGTGCCCACGGGGAGGTGTGACACATCTGGGGCCGCCGGCTGGCTGAAGGCCCTGGAGGCAGGACAGAGGTCAGCCTGGCCGGGAGACAGGATGTTTTGGTGCTGGCCCCAGATTCTTCCTCCAGAGGAGCCGGGTCTGCACACAGCCTGGCTGTGTCCCTTAGTCTTGGTCTGAATCCAGGGCCTGGCCGAGAGTGCTGCCCTGCCCGGCTGGTCCAGGGCAGCCTGGCAGCCCCGTCCCAGCAGGTGCCCCGCTTTACTCTGACCTTGGCTCTGCAGGTGGCCTGCTACAGCTGCACGTCTGGGCAGTGGTCATCTGTCTGCCCGCTCCCAGCCGGGCATGGCGAGCCTGGCATTGCTGTGCTGGACACCAGGATCTATGTGCTGGGTGGCCGCTCGCACAACCGGGGCAGCCGCATGGGCTACGTGCACATCTACGACGTGGAGAAGGACTGCTGGGAGGAGGGGCCGCAGCTCGACAACTCCATCTCTGGCCTGGCAGCCTGCGTACTCACTCTGCCTCGCTCCCTGCTCCTCGAGCCGCCTCGTGGGACCCCCGACCGCAGCCAGGCCGACCCGGACTTTGCCTCCGAGGTGATGAGCGTGTCTGACTGGGAGGAGTTTGACAACTCGAGCGAGGACTAGGGCTCCCGTACCTGGTGTCCGAAGGGAAGGTGGCAGGAGCTCCGAGAGCATCTGGGGCCTCCCAGCGGCCCCTCCTGCTGGCTCTGCGTGCTTGCTGGCTCCTGCTACCCATCCTTCCTGCCAGTCTACAGCAGTTATTTGTGGAGCTCCGCAGATCCGTGGCTGTGATCGCCCTACCATGGGAATGCTTGTGGAGGGCTCTGGTTCTCTGGAGAGTTTACCGAGCCCGCTCCTCCTCAGCTTGGACGAGGCATGGCGTCACCAGCTGTCTTGGACTCCCCAGTGCCTCCCTGCTGGGCTGAGAGGGCACCCTTCTCCAAAGGGACCTGGGGACTGGCCCTGTGGGTGAGGCGGCCGAGGCACACCGTACCCCCTTCCGTGGGCAGGGAGGTGGTGGAGTGAGCCTGTCGCCTGCCTAGCATTCAGAGGCTTGAGCTACTGCAAGCTCCCAAGGCCTGGAAAGGGAAAGGAGATACATAGAGTTGCCCAAGACTGGTTCAGTAATAAAAAGATCTCCTGCAGCTGGGCTTTTCTGACCCCATGTTGTTGATAAATGAAATAAATCATCTTACAAAAGGTGTGAATTGTGTTCCTGTGGCTGCAGCCTCACCATCTGTTCACAGCCAGTGCAAGGCTGTCCTCTGCGGGTGCCTGTGGCCTTCCGGGCCCAGAGCTGCTGAGTGGCAGTGGCAGGACAGAAGCCCCCATCTGAGGGAAAAGCACAGTACCCCTCTCAACCACCGCCGCCCCCCCGCCCCTCCCCCACCCCCCAGCTAGCCAGGCTGTTACTGGGAAACATGGAAACCCGCCCTGGTCTGCTGAGATGTGGTCACCCAGCCTGCTGGAACACCACCTGCGGTGAGGTGCTCTTCTCTAAACCTCAGTCCAGCTTGGTGAGCAACCTCGTGGCCCTGAGTAAAGCCCAGCCCCAAGCCTGGGAGGGAGACCCGCTCACCATAGGCTCTTCCCTGCTTGCTGGATCTGAGTGTGGCAGGGGTGGGAAGGGGAGCTGCCTTTCCTATAGGTTCACTAGCTGAATTCTTAGCATGTGGTCTCAAGGGTCGTGGTGGCACAGCAGATGGCAACCTCTGGGGCCACCCTCGAGTGGGCTGGGCCTCCAGCCCCTCCCTTGCTTCTGCGCAGCTGACCTTCCACCTGAACCCCCTCCCCTCCTCCAGCCACAGCCTCTGCTCTTGCGAACTCCCAACGGCAGGGGGCAACCTGCAGAGGAACCGTCACTTCCCAGTCTCCTGGGCAGAGTGCCGGGACATCGGCGTCTTCTTTCTGTGCCCCAGAGCCTGTGGGAGCTGGCACTCTGTCGTGGATGGAGGAGAGCAGAGGGACAGTGTGTGCTGCTTGATGGGAGGAAGAGGTAGGGCCCAGATGCCCTAAAGACAGTGGACGTTGCTGCCTGCCCCTCAGGGCCATGCGTATGATCTTCCTGTCTCTCAGGGTTCGGGTACCCCTCAAGAATAGGCGCCCACTCCCTAACCCCTATGTGACATCGTGCACTTCTAGCTTGGGTGGCAATCCCAGTGCTGAGCCTAGTGGGTCACTTCCAGCAGGACAGAGTAGCCACATTCTTCAGTGTCCTCTCCCCTGCTCGGGGGCTAACAGTACCTTGAGGCCAGGGCAGCAGTTCTTACAGACCCCAGAGTCCCTGGGAAGGAGAAGCACCAGAGATGCCCCCCCCCCCGCAGTGTGTCCCAGGCTTGCTGGTGTCATCCCCCTCCACCCGCAGCCTTCTAGGTGCGGCCACGGCTTTGTAAGAGTTCTGCTCTGGAAGGTAGGGAAGAAGGGTCTGTGAGGTCCTGTGGACCATGGGGTGGACTAGACACGAGCCCTGAAAGGAGTCCTGCCGCTGTCCAGGCAGCCTGGAGGCCTTCATGGCTTCCCCTCCCAACACCTGTCTGGGACCTGGGCAACCCGGGCTCTCCAGCCTGCAGCCTCTCGGAGAGGCCGCGTCTCGTGCCTTTACTCAGCTGGGTACTCCTTCCTTTCTGCCTGCAAATCCTCACCCTCTCAAGGCCCCCTGGAGAAACCATCGTGGCTGGAACCAGTCGGCCCAGGCTCCACACCCGCATGGGGCATATGTGTGGTTGTTAAGTCATCTGTGGGTGCCTGTGAACCCACAGCTTCCTCATGGTATTCACCTGGCACCTAGCCAGCTGCCTGAATGGTCGGTCATGCACCCGCACTTCTCAGTCTCCTGATTGGGGTGTGACAGTGGCTGGGACTGACATGGGCCCTGCATTCACCCCTGAACTTCCCATCACCTGGGAGGTGGCTATGATGGGACACAGGTGGAGGACCACTGTGGATCTTGAGTGAGATGAGGCTGGGGACAGGCCTGCGAGCCGTTGGGGGCAGCCAGATGTGATTAGAAGGGCTGCTCTGGGGGATACGCCAATGGGGTAGGTAGAGATTTGGGACACTCCTGGTGTTGGCAAGGACTGGGGGGCATCATCCAGCTGGTGCCCTTCACAGTGGAGGCAATTTGGGGTGGCAAGCCATTCTGAAGGAAGGGAAAGAAGGTGAGTTTGAGGTGCCTGTCCATGAACTCAGTCCAGCTGGGGTGAGTGCCCAAAGCCCTGGGGGGTGTGCTTCTAAAGCTAGGAGCTGGGCAGCCACATGGACCTCATTTGGCCCCTCTTGGTGGCAGTCTAAGGCGTGGGCTTTTGAAAGGGGCCCTCTAGGCTGAGAGAGCCTGGGCCGTGTCGGGGCTGTGCCCAGGCAGAGCTGCCCACAAGTGGCTAGCCTGTTTACTTGTCCCCCAGAAGTGTTTGCATTTGTGATCTCAGGGTTTCAACTTCCCCTTCCCAGCCGAAGGCAGAGGCTTTAACCCACTGAGCCACCCAGGCACCCATCAACTTCCCCTTCCAGTCCACCCAGCTGTTGCCTGCCGCTGACCTCCCTCCTGCACCAGCAGGGCTGACGGAGGGGCCCTCACCTCTGAAGTTCCCTGTTCTCCTTTCCTCCACCAGCCTACTCTGGACAGGCTTCTGGCCCAGCCAGTCTGGTGGTGTCCACAGCCTTGGGCTTTTCAGTAGCCGTTATTCCAAGTCCCTCCTTCAGCCCCTCTTCCACTCTGACCACCTCCACGTGACTGAGGAAGGACACCACCTTTCCCTCCTCTGAGGAGTCTGTATGCAGTCTGTTCTCCTAGAGAGCGCAGGTGCCCTCTCCCTGCAAAGTCTTCCCACCAACTCCCAAGTCTGCAAAAGACAAGCTCATCTTTGCTGGGATCTGGATGCTCCCCCTTTTGTTCCATACCCCAGCCTGCCCACCTTTTGCCGCTCCATGGTCTCTGGGATCGGGTCTGTGTCCCAGACCACTGCCAACTCCTCGGCTCCCCAGGCCCAGAGTTCTTCCTCCCGGTCCCCTTTTGCCCTGTTCCTCTCCACATTGCTCCCCTGCCCCCACTGCCCCTGCGCTGCTCTATGCTGTCACCCCACTCTTCCTGAGGCAGGATCCCCCAAGCCTCCACCTTCTGGACTTTTACCTCTGGTGATCCAACAGCCTTCTCAAGTAGAATGTCTCTCCCAAACTCCCCTTTCACCACTGGAGGAGGATTGCAGGGCCTCTCAGTCCTGGAGTACTCCCGCCTCCTCTGTCTTTGCCCCCATCTGCATTTCCCTCCACGAACAGCCCACTGCTGGGCCATTCTACCTTCTGCGGAGACACCCTTTGCCGAGGTCTCAGGTGCAGCCCCAGGCGACCCCTCAAGCATTCTGTTCGAGTGTCTTCTGCAGGCTTTGACTGCACCCAAGTGAGCCTGAGGAGCCAACACTACAGCCCAGCTCTACAAGGGCGAGGGCTTCGCGGGGGGCAGCGGAGGCCGGTTTGCGGCCTTGATCTGGGGCGTCTTCGGACCGCTCTTCCCCGGCCGGTTCCGAGGCACAGCGGGCCGGGGGAGCTTTGGGGCGTCGCGTTCTCGTCCCCCACCCTCTTTCCCGCCCCGGGCCTGGCCGCGCATTGAGCGCGCGGGGGTGACTTCTCTGGTGGGTGTCTGGAAAGGCAGGGGAAAGGCTCGGGGGCAGGGGATTCCTTGGGCGGGACCGCCGCGGCCCCTCCCTCTCGCCCCGGCCCCTCCCTCTCCCAAAACTCCGCGGGCCTACTCCAAGTTCGCCCCCAAGTTTGCGAGCGGCCGCGTGGGGGCGGGGGCCGCGCGGAGGGGCGGTGGCGGGGCCGGAGGGTGGGGTCTGGCGCGCGGGGCGGGCGCTGCCGCCTGGCCGGCCGCGGCTGGCCCGGGATCAGGGAGCCGATGTGGAATTTCCTGCCCGGCCCGGCGCCCCTCCTGCCGCCCCCCGCCCGGCCGCGCACTCCGCTTCCGGCCGCTCTTGCTGCGGCCGCACCCGCGCCCGCGCCCGCCCCGCGCCTGCCCCGCGCCTCATGGAGGGCGCAGGGCCCCGGGGGGCCGGGCCGGCGCGGCGCCGGGATGCCGGGAAGCTGCCGTCGCCGCTGCTGCCGCCGCCGATGCTGCTGCTGCTGCTCTGGCTGCTGCCCGGCTCCGCGGCACCCCAGGAGCTGAACCCGCGCGGCCGCAACGTGTGCCGCGCGCCCGGGTAGGAGCCCGGCCTGGCTGGGAGAAGGGGCCGAGGGGGACGTTAGGGGCCGAGGGAAGGGGGCGTCCGGGGCTTTCCTAAGCTAAACGCTCTAGTCCTTTCCGCCACCCTCGCCGATTCGTCTCCAGGCCGAGCCTGGGCGCCGGGCCACGACGGTGCATCCGAGGATACCCCAGACGCGAAGTCAGCCGAGGAGAGAACGGAGTGCAGTGGGCACCCCGAGGTGACATACCGTGTCTGAGAGTTCAGACCTAGAAAAAGGAACGCTTGGGCTGGTTGAGAAGGCGTAGGGAGAAGTTGGGTAAGGGCATTCCAAGCTGATGGAAGGGTATTTGCAAAGGCCCCGGGCGCGAGTGTGGTTCCAGCCGGCAGGGAGGGTGAGAGTCAAGTGGAGATGGAGTAGAGCTCCTGAGAGGTGGGAGCCGGCAAATCTTGAGGCTGGCGGGACTCGGAAAGAAGAATTTGTGTCTTAGAGATAGGCGTGGGTGGGAAGAGGGTGGTGATAGAGGTGGGCACTGAGGAGCCTGCGCTCAGAGTGGACCAGAAGCAGGATTCGAGAGGACAATGACGTGCACTGGGGTCCGACAGATATGGAAATCCCGAGTGGGGATACTGGGTGCTCGGAGGGGCCGCGCAGAAGTGGGACTCCACGAGGTGCCGGCTGGGAAAGCCAGCATGGGACAGGCAGTGGGCAGACTGGGTCGGAGAGCGGCGGGCCGAAGACCTTGTGCGGAGGGAAAAGAGTGGAAGACAGGACGCTAGGAGTGGGCGCAGTGGTCCGAGGACTTGGTCGGATGTCAGAGGCCACAGCGAGGTCACAGGCATCTCCACCCGGGGCCAAGGAGCCGGCCTGTGGGGGTGCCTTGGCTCAAGCCCGGGCGGTGGGGGCGGGCGGGGCGCCGGGCGGGCGGGAAGCTAGAGAGGCGGCCACAGGGCCCCAGGCTGCGTCCCGTCGGGGCGTCCTGAGCCGCAGGGCCCTGGGAGGCCGCGTCCGGGGGCTTGGCGGTCGCCGCAGACAAGGGGCTGCGAGGGGCCGCGCGGGGTTTCCGAGCTCGGATCCCGAGGCGCGCAGACCCCTCCCCACTGCGAGCCCCGCCTCCGGGGCGGGGGACGGCCTGGCCCGCCATCTGCTTCACATCGACGCCGCCGCCGCCTCCCGGGCCTCCCCGGCCCCAGGAATGCAGTGGCAGTGGCGGGCGGGGCCGTGCCTGGAGAGGGGGAGGGCGCGATCGCTGCGGGCCCTGTCTCTCCGCCTCAGCCCTCCTTCCCCGATGGGGCTCCGTGCTGGGGGATCCGGTGGCAACAGGCTCGAGCTGTCGGGAGCCTGAACCCTTCGCTCCCGCGTCCGGTTGCCCGGGCACCTCCCCACGAGGCGGCCTGTTTCAGCAACCCAGACACCGCCTTTGGGTTTCCGATCCTGGTGTCACTTCTCCCCACCCGTGCGGACCAGGACAAGTCTCTTAATCTCTCTGGGCCTGTCTCTGCCTCTGTCAAATGGGGTTGTTGCTGTGGCACCCCACTCATGGAGTGGCGAGCTGGTTTATGGGAAGGACAGCCACCTCTGGCCACCGCCCACCCAGGGTCCAGGCCATCTCCAGGGGTTCCTTTCCCCAATGGCAGGAGAACCGAAGAGGGGAACATACACTTAGCCCGTGAAATCCCATGCACCTCCTATGTGTGTGCCAGGCCTGTAGTTGGTGCAGCCATAACAGCAGCTGAGACAAATACTGCTGTCCCCACAATGGAAGAGACTTACAGCAAGTCATCTGACATTCCGAGTGCTGCAGAGGAGGGGTTCAGTTGGGGAATGCTGTATCCTTTAGAGTGATCTGGGGAGACCCACTGAGGGGTGGTGAGTGGGCAGAAATCTGAAGGAGGGAAGGTGGAGCCCTTCGGTGTCTAGGGGCAAGGCTCTAAGTGCCAAGGGCTTCTGGAAGCCCAGAAAAGAGCCCTGGGGCCTGGGCAGAGCCTGGGAGAGGGATGGTGGAGGAGAGGCCAAAGAATGAGAGCCGGCCTGCCCACTGCTCTGAGGGCCATGGGAACCCATGCACAGAGGAGGGGTGGGATCTGAATAGGCTTGGCTGCCAGGTGGCAGATGAACTTGGCTCAGGAAGGTAAAAGGAGGAACGAGGTAGGAAGTCAGTCAGGAGAAAACCAGGCGGAATGAGGGTGGCTCTCACAAGGCTGGGGCAGAGTAGTCCAAGAAGTGGTTCGCCCCATCCTAGATCCAGTTTGGAAGGCAGGGTGCATGTTTCTCCACGAATCAGGTGTGTGCTGTCTCCGTCACGGCAGAGCTGAGGCCTCTGGGGTTTCAGGCTCCCAACCTGGAAGGATGGCATTCCCTGAGATGCGGAAGGCTACAGGTGGGGGAGGCTAGGCATTCAGGCTGAGGAGGTGGGCCCCACTGCGGGGCTCTGAGCATTTTCAGCACCTCATTTAGATGGGCCCTGGGGAGCTTCCTGATGGAGTGGCAAGAGCCAAGGAGGGGGACAGAAACCAGAGGAGGGGTGTCCAGGGGCAGGGGTGAAGGAGGAGAACAGGGAAGTATGGGATCCCAAGTGGCTTGGTAGGCCGGGGGGCCTCTGGGCTGGATCGGAGAGAGAATGGGGACTTTGGCACAGTGAGCAGTTCTCCCAGGCTGCTTTGCTGCATTGGCATGGTCAGGTTCAAGGTCACACGGTTTGAATCAGGGCAGTTGTGTTCACAATGACAATGATCTCTAGAGGGGACAGCCCAAAGCAAGGCATGCTTGCTAAGGGGCCTGGCCCAGCCTGTGGTTTGGCTCCCCTGGGTCTTGCTAACTTAGAGCTAACTTAGAGCTCAAGTGTGGGAACTGTCCCCTGGGCCAGGCCATTTTTCTCCTCATCTACTTCTGTAAGCTCTTAAGAGGGTAGGCTTGCGACCCCAGCCTGGCCCCCTCTGCCAGCCCTCCCAGAAGGAAAGGCAGCCGTCCCACAGTCTCATCCTCATGTTCTTGTTGAACCCACGTGTGTTCCGTCCTGCCCAGGGTAGAGGGTGTTTGCTCTGCTGGGTGGGGCGTAGGTGCCAGCCATGCTGGCGGGGAGGTGGGACCAGGGAACCTGCACAGCATGGGCTGGAGAGCAGGGTACAGCCTTGGGCTGAGCTCTTAGTTGGAGCCAAACACTTGACATCTTCGCTTTCTTAATCCTCCCTCCAAACCCTTGGACCCCATTCTACAAACAAGGAGCCTGAAAGTCAAAGAGGTTAAGTTCTGGGCCCAAAGTCACACAAGAATCAAATCCAACTTTGTGGGGCCCTAAAAGCAGACGCCCAACCACAGAGCCATATGGCCAGGGCAGAAAGTGGTCAGTGCTTCTAGGATCATCCCAGCTGGCCATCTGGCAAGACTGCCTACAGGAGGGACAGCAGCAGAGGCTCTCCACGCAGAGACCTGTGTTCAGAACAGGCAGAAAGGGCGGGAGGGTGATAGGCTGGCAGATCTGGCTCTACCCTCAGATCAGCACCCACGAGTCCGGTGGCTGGAATCCACGGTGGGGGCCAAGCCTGCTTTGTGTTCTCGCGCCTGGTTTCCTGTTTGATTTGTAGAAAAGAAGATGGGTCCACCCTCTTGCAGTTCAGAATTTCATGGGTCCTGTTCCCTAGGTTCCTCATCTTTGGCCTGAAGGAGAATCAAACTGTTTGGGTGGGGCCCATGCAGGGTGTGGTGATGCTCTCTGCTGGGGGCTGGGGGGCCGGGCGGGCGGCATTTTGAGGGGCACCTGCAGTCTTTCCCTTCCCAGTCAGTTCCACCCACCAGGGTCTCAGGCCTCTTTCCAACATCCTTCCAACACCACATTCAGGTGTTCAGATCAGATCCTTTAGGATCTGGGCGAAGTTCTAGGTCTGACGGGATCCATGAATCTGCAGCCTGAGTGTCTGTCTCTTCCTTCTCAGGCTCCTTTGCTCCCCAAATCCAGGCACACTCCATCTCAAACCACTGGCTCCCCCAGCCCCGCACACACTCTCCAGTGGTAGGCACCAACCACTCTGACAGGGCCTGCAGACTTTTGTGCCCAGAATTTGGGCACAAATACTACCCTGAAATGCAAGAGTCATAAGTTATTTACCTCCTACAGAGATAACACGACGTACCTTGTAAAACCAAATAAAATTAAAACAAGATTTTTCACACATAAGTGGGTGTTCTAATCTCCTCCCTCCATCCCAAGTCTTGCCCTGGTGCGCTGGACCCCTCACGTTTTGCTTTCCTTGCTGTCATGAAGGACTCCCTGGGTGTGCCCTGCCCCTCCACCGAATGGACACCTCTATCAGAGGCTGCCCATCGTGCCAACTGGGTACCCATATGTGCCCTCTAGCTCTACCTGTCCCTGCTGGCCAGGTCATGTCACATCTAGATCCTGACACCCATCTGGCAGGGTCCCCCCCACCATCAATGCCACCTTTAAGTAGCTCCTGGAGACTCATGGATCTCTCCCCAGTCCCTTCTGAGACACCTGGGCTCTTTCCTCAGGCCTAGTTAGGGAGGGGTGGTGTCACAGAGGAGTTTGGTGGAATGGGGAGGGGAGGGAAGACCCCTCCCTTAGAGGGGGCTGAGAAGTTCTTGGAGGTTAGATCCCTCAGTGGTGTGCCCTCTGCTGCCTCCCAGTGTCTGCTCGGCAGGGCTGGAGTCTGTCTTCTTTGCTGGGAGTCACCTGAACTTCCATCAGTGCCTCCAAGGGCCTCCATAACCACCTCCTGTTGGAGGTGGGGAGGAGGCTGCCGGGGAGTCCTAGCAGGGACAGGGGCTTGGAGCTAGGGCTCAGGAGTCCTTTCTCTGCCTGCAGCTCCCAGGAGCCTGCGTGCTGCGCTGGCTGGAGGCAGCAGGGCGACGAGTGTGGGGTCGGTGAGTGGGGCACCCTGGGGACCTGGGCAGCGGGCAGGGACACGGAGAGGAGGGAACAGTGTGGGGGCAGGGCACGCGGCAGCTCAGGCCCCTCTTGCCCGCAGCGGTGTGCGAGGGCAACTCCACTTGCTCGGAGAACGAAGTGTGCGTGCGCCCGGGCGAGTGCCGCTGCCGGCATGGCTACTTTGGTGCCAACTGCGACACGAGTGAGCAGAGGACCCGGATGGGGGCTGGGCAGTGGGGCGGGGCCGTTGAATGGGGAGGGATATGACCCGGAGACGGGATCCAGCATGGGGGAGGGGCCCCAAAAGGGGGAGAGCAGGACTGGGGAAAGGCTCTGACGGGATCCTCTCTCCCTCGCCAGCACCCTTGCCTGACACCCCTCTCTGCCCGCCCCTGCAGAGTGCCCGCGCCAGTTCTGGGGCCCCGACTGCAAAGAGCTGTGTATCTGCCACCCGCATGGGCAGTGCGAGGACGTGACAGGCCAGTGTACGTGTCACGCCCGGCGCTGGGGCTCACGCTGCGAGCATGCGTGCCAGTGCCAGCATGGCGTGTGCCACCCGCGGAGTGGCGCGTGTCGCTGTGAGCCCGGCTGGTGGGGCGCGCAGTGCGCCAGCGCATGCTACTGCAGCGCCACGTCGCGCTGTGACCCACAGACGGGCGCGTGCCTGTGCCACGCAGGCTGGTGGGGCCGCAGCTGCAACAATCAGTGCGCCTGCAACACGTCGCCGTGCGAGCAACAGAGCGGCCGCTGCCAGTGTCGCGAGCGCACGTTTGGCGCGCGCTGCGAGCGCTACTGCCAGTGCTTTCGCGGCCGCTGCCACCCTGTGGACGGCACGTGCGCCTGCGAGCCGGGCTACCGGGGCAAGTACTGCCGGGAGCCGTGCCCAGCCGGCTTCTACGGCCTGGGCTGCCGCCGCCGGTAAGCGCGGGCCCCGGACCTGGGAACACTGGGGGGAGCGAGGGGGGCGGGGAGAGGCGCCGAAGCGGGGGCGGGGCGGGTGAGGCGGCTCTGGGCCCCGCCTAGCCTTCCGCCCCTTCCCCAGATGCGGCCAGTGCAAAGGCCAGCAGCCTTGCACGGTGGCCGAGGGCCGCTGCCTGACTTGTGAGCCCGGCTGGAACGGCACCAAGTGCGACCAGCCGTGCGCCACCGGCTTCTATGGCGAGGGCTGCAGCCACCGCTGCCCGCCCTGCCGCGACGGGCATGCCTGCAACCACGTCACTGGCAAATGCACGCGCTGCAACGCGGGCTGGATCGGCGACCGGTGAGCAACCCGCCCGTGCCCGAATGTGTCCCAGGCATGCAGCTCCCCTTCCCCGAACGCCCGGCCAATCCCCGAATGCTGTCTGCGGAGGGCACTACGAGCTTTGGGTTCGTTTGCCCCCATTTCCGCTGATTCCCCCTCCTCCGCGTTTCCGAGGTGCGAGACCAAGTGCAGCAATGGCACTTACGGCGAGGACTGTGCATTTGTGTGCGCTGACTGCGGCAGCGGCCACTGCGACTTCCAGTCGGGGCGTTGCCTGTGCAGCCCCGGCGTCCACGGGCCCCAGTGAGTGCCAGAGACCCCATTGGGTGTTAGGAGTTAGTACACGTCCCAGGGATCCAGCCAGACCCCCAGGTGCTGCTAATGGTGGCCGACTGGTTGAGACCCAGGCTTGCCCTTCAGCCCAGGTCCTCTTACCGCAGCAAGGGAGAGCCCTCAGGCTCTTTGGGGGCAGTTTCTTGCCGTGGTGTGGAGCCGGCTCGTTTGGCGGGATCTGGCAATCAGTTCAGCCTGTGGTCAGTGGGCTTCGGAGGACCGCAGGGTTGAGGTGACCCCCAGCTAGTGCAGAAAGTGCAGAGACCTCCACTTACAGTCATGAGTGGTCTGGCAGCCCGTCTTCTCACCCACCCAAGAGTCAGCCCCAGAAATGGACGCTGAGGCCGAGTGACCCCAGGTCCTGTCCCCCGGATCCCATCCTACTGTTTGTGCTGTTGCACATTCTTTTCCAAAACACTGATCATCCAGTATATGCCCGGTGGTGGTGGGCATCAAACCCTAGAGAACCCTAGAGAATAGAGGTGGAGAGCTCGGTTCTGGGACCGGGACTGGCTGGCGGCAGGGGCGAGGGCGAGGGGCATCACGGAGGGCTGCTGTGGCCCTCCCTGACCCCGTGCCACCATAGCTGTAACCTGACATGCCCGCCTGGGCTTCACGGCGTGGACTGCGCCCAGGCCTGCAGTTGCCACGAGGACTCGTGCGACCCAGTCACTGGTGCCTGCCGCTTAGGTGAGTCGTGGGGGGCATCCCGTTGAGGGGGATGCCAGGGGTGTCGGCAACCGCGCTGACCCCAGTGCCTTCCCACAGAGACCAACCAGCGCAAGGGCGTGATGGGAGCGGGTGCGTTGCTTGCTCTGCTCCTCGGCCTGCTGCTCTCGCTGCTCGGCTGCTGCTGCGCCTGCCGCGGCAAGGACCCGGCGCGCCGGTGAGGACAGAAGCGGTCCCGCTCTCCTGAGTTCGGGCCGCACCCTGTCGGTGGCGCCGCGCGCCCTCCTCCAGGACCCCGCCCCACCCCGCCCGGGAGTGTGGCAAGCCTAACTTTAGCCCAGGCCCCGCCCTTCCTGAGTCATGGCTCTCGCGGAGGTCCCACAGTCCCATCCTGGCCCCGCCCCCTTACTCAGGCCCCGCTCCCGCAGGGAGCTCACGCTCGGGAGGAAGAAGGCGCCGCAGCGACTGTGCGGTCGCTTCAGCCGCATCAGCATGAAGCTGCCACGGATCCCGCTCCGGAGGCAGAAGCTGCCCAAGGTCGTAGGTAAGGATATCGGCACGGGGTCTCTGGGGGAGCACCTCCCGATGCAGGACGTACGGGCCTTGGGTGCTGATGTGGGTGGGCTGGGGAGGGACGCAAAGAGGGGCTTCTGATGCCAGCGAGCCGGGGGAGGAAGGCGGGAGTCCTAGGTGTAGAGGCAGGTGTGGGGAGAAGGTTTGGGCCTGTTTCCGTGGGTGGGAGTGATTGCATCTGGAGTGTGGAGACATCCTGGTGGGCAAAGCCCCTTCGATCTGTAGGAGTGCACTGTAAATCCTGGTGGGTAGCTGCAGGTGAACGCCGGCTGGGGGTGGGGGGCGTCGGCGGCGGCCTCGGCGGTGGTAGGTGGGACCTGTACATGGAAACCCTGCTACTAGGAGCACCCCCCACCCCCGCCGCCTGGATCCCCTACAGTGCTTTCTGGATGGTGGGCAGGCTGGTTCCTTGGCTCCTGTACCCTGGTCAGGTCTCCAGATGGGAGGGAGGTGCTTCTCTCCCTCTTTCTGCACTGATCCATACCAGGATCATCTTGTTTCCGATGATGAAGGGGAGTCTCATCTACTGAGAGGTGAAGATGGAACTAGCTGGGGAGCCAGTTAAGTGTCTGCTTTCCACTCAGGTCATGATCCTGGGGTCCTGGAATCATTGGCTCTCTGCTCAACAAGGAGCCTGCTTCTCCCTTCCCTCTGCCTGCTGCTCTCCCTGCTTGTGCTCTCTCTCTCTGTTGGGAAAAAAAAGATGGAGACAGCTGAGAAAACTCCTTGGCCCACTCAGCAGAGTGGGATCTATGGACAAAAGTGTGGGGGCTGGACCCCACATCCCAACCATAAAAGGGGACAGGCCAGCCAGCCTCTGAGATTCCTCCTTTGTGGGGGTCTGTGTTCATGGAGGCTAGGCCTGAGGGTTCAGCTTGCTGAGATGGGCTGAGCCAAAGGGGGCCTTGCTACTGCACATTTGGGCTGAAAAAGTGCTTTGAGGTTCCCTGGGTCCTACAGGGCAGGGTCTGAACATGGCTCAGAGGCCCTGATGATCTGTCCCAGGCAGGGTTTCTCTCTGGCCCTCTATTTCCAACACTTCAGCCCATCCTTGTTCAGTTGCCTGGCTGCACACACTAGCCTGGCACCATTGACTACGTTGTTCCCCCTTCTTTTTTTTTTTTTTACTAGCCCACCTCCACCATTCTCCCATCCTGGTCTAGGGTCCCTCTGCCTGTTGAATTGCCTGTTCCACCCCCAGTCTTAGGGTAGGGCTGATCTTAGTTATTCCAGCATTTGTTGCAGGGCTAGTGAGGGTGCAGGCTGGGACAGGGTGGGGACCCCTGGCAGCTGTGCCTCCCTCCTTTCCCAGTGGCCCATCACGACCTGGATAATACACTCAACTGTAGCTTCTTGGAGCCACCGTCAGGGCTGGAGCAGCCCTCGCCATCATGGTCCTCCCGGGCTTCCTTCTCCTCCTTTGACACCACTGATGAGGGCCCGGTGTACTGCGTACCCCATGAGGGTGAGTACGGCTCTCCTTGGGCCTCCCTCCAGGCAAGTGAAATGTTCCAGTTGAAAAGATCTCCGTGCTCTGGCTGAGACTACTGAGTGGGGTTCTGTGCTGCTCAGAGCTAGACTGGGCTAGGGTCTGGGGAGGTGGGTGGGCTCTCCTTTCTCTAGCCACAGCCCAGAGTCACTTCTTGGGGAGGCCATCCCTAGAGGAGTTTCTGGGCCTGGGTCAGAGATGGCAAAGGTGATAGGAGCTGATGGCCTATGGGATATGGGGCACACTTTTGCCTGAAGTTTTGGCCCACAGTCATCTGGAAGGAGCCTGACTGGCTGGTTTTCTGGCTGTGGCTTCTCTTCTCCCCTGGCTATCCCTCTGGGTGACCTTGGGCAGGTGACTAAACTCTCTGAACCTTAAAAGCCCTTATCTCTTAATGAAGAATAATGAATCCCATTGGAGGTGTTCCAGGGTCATATTTGATGATGCGGCCCCCAGGTTGGGAATGTGGTGGGGGAGGGGTATGAGGCCAGGCCAAGGTTGTGGCTTCAGCCCCAGGAATGTTCCCCCTTACCCCTCAGCACTCAGCAGCACACCCTGGGGGCTCAGAACTAAGTTTGTGGTTGGTATGACTTTTGAAAGCTTGTATAGATGCCAGGGCAACCGAGCATCATTTGGGGTGGGGAAGAGGAGGAGGAAGGTGAGGGTTTTGCCTTAAGGCTGGACTTTGAGCTCCCTGAAGAGGCCCTGACCGTCAGCTCTTCTTCCTTTGTCAGAGACCACAACCGAGAGCCGGGACGCGGAGGCCCCCACGGACCCTACCGAGGCGCTGGCGTCATCCCCGGCGCCGGTGACCACACCGACGTCCGCAGAGGAGGCGACTCCCCTCCCCGCGTCCTCTGACAGCGAGCGGTCAGCGTCGAGCGTGGAAGGGCCTGGCGGGGCACTGTATGCGCGGGTGGCTCGGCGCGAGGCCCGGCCGGCCCGGGCCCGGGGCGAAGCGGGGGGCCTGTCGCTTTCGCCGTCTCCCGAGCGCAGGAAGCCGCCTCCACCCGATCCTGCCACCAAGCCCAAGGTGTCCTGGATCCACGGCAAGCACGGCGCCGCTGCTGCTGCCCGTGCGCCCTCACCGCCACTCTCGGGACCCGAGGCCGCGCCCAGTCCCAGCAAGAGGAAACGGACGCCCAGTGACACGTCGGCGCGGCCAGAGGAGCCCGGCAGCCCCAGGGCCCGCGACCCCACGCCACGGCCCCCGGGGCTGGCGGAGGAGGGGCCAGCCCTCGCCTCCCCCTCGCCGCCTAGGGCTCGGGCGCGGGGTCGCGGCCCTGGCCTCTCGGAGCCCACGGACGCTGGCAGTCCCCCGCGCAGCGCGCCCGAGGCCGCCTCCATGCTCGCCGCGGAGCTGCGCGACAAGACTCGCAGCCTGGGCCGCGCCGAAGGGGCTCCCGGCGCGCAGGGTCCGCGAGAGAAGCCGGCGCCGCCACAGAAAGCCAAGCGCTCGGTGCTGCCTGCCTCGCCGGCCCGCGCGTCCCCTGCGCCCGAGGCCGCGGGGCCCGAGAAGGTGGCGGCCGCCGTGCCCGCGCCCGACACCCCCCGGAAAAAGACCCCCATCCAGAAGCCGCCGCGTAAGAAGAGCCGGGAAGCGGCAGGCGAGCTGGGCAGGGCGGGCGCGCCCACCCTGTAGCAGGCGACGGCCCCGGCCGCGCCCGCAGGTCCCCCAGGCTTAGCAGCGCTGCTTGCCACCCCGCGTTCCGCGCCCGCCCGACTAGCCCCGCGGCGCCCCGGCCACGGCGGCCTCCCGGGACCTCGCCGGGAGCAGCCTGGCGGGAGGCTGCGTCTCATTGGCTCAGGCTCCAGCGGCGGCTCCTCAATTGGCGGGAAGACCCCATTCCATCCATTCTTTGAGGCCTGACAGGCGCTTAGCAGGCGACTCCCTTCCCACTGGCCGAGAGCTCCGACTACCCAGGGTCTCGAAGGCCGAGAGACCAGTAAGAACTGGCCCAGAGTGCACTTGTGCTGGGGTACCTTCTCATTGGTTGAGGCCAGAAGCACTTCTTCCTCGGCTGCCTCTCATTGGCCAGGGCCTGGTGCCACTGGCTAGAGGCCTCTTTCCTTGACCGTAGCCGAAGGCTACTTGCACTGGCCAGGCCCCAGGGCATCTGGTTGACTGGAGCCTGGGGAGGAGGGCTGGTCTCTGCTCCTCAGGGGGCTCAGCGTCCCCTGGGCCCGGCCTGTCCTCCTTCCCACTTCCCCTCCCTGCGCCCCCAACCCCAGCCTCCCTAGCCCTGGCCCCTCAGCTGTCGAGCTGGTTTTGATGGCCTCCCACCGCCCCACATGCCGCGGGAATCCGAGGGGCGACTCCAGTGGTCTGAGGAGATGTATTTATAGGCCCCCGGTAGGGCTGCTCTGGCCCCATCCGGGTGCCCCAGGATGGGCTCCTCCCGGCAGGGGCTTGGCCAAAGCTTTCTTATTAAAGTGCCTTTTTTTTTTTTTTTTTTTTTTTTTTTTTTTTTTTTCCTCCTGTGCTTTGCTTGCTTCCAATCTGCCCTTTCACGGGCAAGGAAGGATCTTCCCTCCAAGAATTCCTGTCACCTCTTCCAGTGGGTGCTCACATACCAGAGTCCTCTACCTAAGCAGAACCTGGAAGCCGAGGTGTGGGGCTCTTGGGACCGCACTGGAGGCGGGTTGTGTCCATCGGCCCATCATTTATTTATCAGCTTTACTAGGCACCCACCTCGGCCCATTCTCCACCGGCAGCCCAGGATGAAGGATGGGCCAGAACAGACAGGATGGAGTCCCTTGGCTACAGGGACATTGTGTCTGGGGCTGCTTCTGACCTGTGTTTCTCCCGCGGGCCACTGCTATTACACTTGGGGGCTCCGAGCGTTTGGTGTGGCTGATGCAGGTCAGAGGCTAGGGCCAGGGGGCAGTGGGCCACAGGCACAGCTCCAGCCGGTTTCCTCAGGCACAAACAAGATGGTCTGGCCCTGCACAGAGCCCCGCTGTCTGCCTCAATGGGGTCCTTGTCCTCAGCCGGAAACTCTCACCCGCCCTCCCCGCCGGGCTGCAGGAGGCTGAGGGGGCGGGGGAAGAGAGGAGGGAGCATGCCTGGCCCTGAGCCCTAGCTGGCCTGGCAGGCAGTCCCTACTCTGGCCCAGCCTTCTATCTGTGACCATTTGCACACCCTCACCCCCAGGGTCTTCATGGCTTCTGGCCCTCCAGCAGGTCTCCCAAGTGACCTTCCTGGGCTACAAAGCCTTATCTTTCTAGGGTACCCATTGACTTCTGTCCATCTGGGGTCCTCCCATCCCCCTGCCTCTGCCCAGCAGGTCTCTTTCCATCTGGATGCCCAGCAGTTTCAATCAGGAGATTCTGCTAAGATCCTCCAATCATCTCCCCAGCCCTCCTGGCCCCCTCCCCTGCAACCCCCAGCATAGCATAGGGTCTGACCACGCTGGCAGCTCAGGGATCTTGCCCTGCAAGTCTCTTGACTTCTGGCCAGATACCACACTAATGTCAACTTCAGTGACCCATACAGTGGCTCAGCCACCTGAGTGGAGATGGCCTCATGCCATGGGCGGGACATCTGATGTGGCTTGCATGGACATCGTCCCGGCATTTGGCCTGGTCGGGCTGCACATGGAACACAGGCTTCCCTCTGGCCAGCCAGGGACCCTCCCAGCCGTGGCCCTGTGGCTGGCTGCCTCTACTGCTGCTGGGGTTGAGAACATGGGCTTAAGGTTGCCCAGGAGGGACTGATGCCCAGCTGGGCCCAGCAAATGCAGAGCAGTGACCGAGGATGGGGGGGAGGGTGGTGCCGTGGTTGAGGCCACAGTCTGGCTCTGTACCCCCTACTCCCCAGGGAATCCCACGTTGATACTCCCTGGCCCCCAAAACGTAGCTCTTAGCCCTCCCCCTCCCAGCAGTCTGGGTCAGCACAGTGTGGGGGCGACCTGAGTGGTCACATAGATGGGGTCTTTCCTGGGGCCAGGAACCCTCCAGGGGCCCAAGACGGGAGCCCCTCAGAGTGGGTGCCTCACAGAGAAGGGTCATCCCCCATACAGCAGCCAGCCTCTGCCACCCGCCCCCACTGCGGGCAGGATGCTGTGGCCTGGAGGCCAGGCAGGAACCAGGCCAAGAAAGTTACCAGGATGATCCCGGTAGCCGCTGGGGGAGACAACTGCCAGGACCCCTCAACAAACTGCCCCCCCAACGCACACACACACACACACACAGACGTTTCCTCCCCACCCCCTCAGGCCTGCCGGCAGTGCCAGCTTCCAAGGAAGGCGCCACAGAAGGGAACCGCGGCTGCTGGAACCTCTGTTGCCATGGGGATGGGGACCACAGGACCCACATCTGGTAGCGATTGAGGAGGAAAAATTATGAGTCGTGGAAAACGCAAATATTTTTTGTAGCACAGAGCACAAAGGAGCGGGAGGAATGTGGGTCTGGAGAAGGCCCGAGCCAGGCTGGGTTTCAGATGGGGACGCAGTTCACATCACAGAGAGACCAAGCTACAAACACATACCCCGCCACACACACACAAATACCAAGACAAACACGCGCACCATGACACATATGCACACACAGCAAGACCTGAAGAAACAGACATTCATCTGCCAGTATACACACACACACAGACACACACACACAGCCCACAGGAAGACAAGAAAGCACACTCCCCCTGGAAGTCCCAACCATGAAATCCAGCCAAGGCACAGAAGTAGAAAGAGACTCAGTCCACAATGTATACACCATGAGAAACGGGAGCACCAAGACAGAGACACCGCAACTCACACATACATCCTAAGAAACTACCAGGCACACAACCCTGTAACACCAAAACACTCGCCACCAACTTATGGAAGCGTTGAGAGAGACACACACCGCCAGATCCACAGAAGCACCGAGAGACCCTCCCTCAGCAATGGCATACACCCTCCACCAGCAACACCCAGGGGGACGCGTGCCAAGACACAGATACACACACCACCACCAAACAGAAACACGGTGACACACACACAAATTGCAACACACATGCATTCACACACGCAACTCATACAACCAATGAGAGGTACACCTTATAAACACACACATCACTAGATACCGGCAAACACAGAGACAGACCCACCAAGAAAAACGCACACCCGACAGCAAACAGAAACACGGGAGTAGACAGAGAGCCTGTAACAGCCATCCATAGCCCCCCAGCCCCAACTAGACACCACACACACAGACACACACACACTCAGGCACAAAAACCCGCTCCTCTAGAAACAGATATGAGACCCTCTCACATCCGGCAAACACACAAGCACACAATCAGACACACAGAACATCAAGGACAGACTGAGCCCCGGCTCCAGAAAAGCAAGGATGTTTGAGAAATCCCATCCTTCTGTACTCCAAGAATGGCTTACTCTAAAAGTCCACTTTGCCCTTGTACATGCAACACCCTCCCACTCTTCCTCATGACTCCCCGTCCACCTGCTTCTAGAAAAACCCAAGCCCCGTCCATTCCCTGTGGACATTCCTCGTCAGCGAACTTTCTTCTTGTTGCTGTAGCTTTAATGAAATTGTCTCTCTCATGGTCTAAGACATTCCCCCCCTACCCTCAAGGTTCTGGTGCCCTGACTGGTGCAGACTGGAGAGACTTAGGATCCCTCGTGTGCCACTGTTGACCAGCAGTCCAAATGCCAAAGGGACCCCCGCTCTGGTCTCACGCTCTCTGGGCTCAGGTCCATTGGAAGCACACCAAGAATTTGATTTTGATTCCTTTTTGAGGAATTCATTGATTTTGGGTGCCAGATTCCTTCCGTTTCATGATCTGACCAGTTGGTTTTGTTTCTGCTACTCTTTCCTGTTTGTCCATTTGTTTTGAGCCGAAGTCCATTAAAAGTTTGTATCCGCTGGGAAGACAATTTAGAGATGTGGCCAGTCGTAGATGGAGAGAGTTGTCTTGAAGGTTTTCTTAAGGGCAGTCAGAGAGGCTGTGATAAGAAGAGGTAAGCGAACAGGTGCTTGTGACACACCCAGCAGCTAGTGTGCTTTCGGGAGGCTTGCCCACATGCTTGGCAATGCCTCCCAAGAGGTCAGAGGTGGACAGGGTGGAGTGAGGAGAGTAGAGGCTTGGCGGCACAGCAAGAGTTGAAAAGTAGGTGAAGGTGTCTGCAGAGGTCAGGGCCTACGCAGAGGAGGGGCGGGGAGGAAGAACATTTAGGGGGAGGAGACATCTGATGGGGCACAGGGGAGCATGGATGGGACATTTGGGGTGATCATCAGGCACAGTCCATCTTTGGGTGACATCAGTGTAGGAGGAGTGCAGCTGCAGAGCTGAGGTCACCTGGTTTAGTCAAGAAGGGGGTCAGTGTCACTACAGTTAACATGTGGGAACAACTCGAGTGTCCATCGATGGATAAGTGAATAAACAAAACATGTTCCAGCCACACAACAGAAAGTTATTTGGCTTTAAAAACGGAAGTTCTTGGGGCCCCTGGGTGGCTCAGTGGGTTGGGCCTCTGCCTTTGGCCTAGGTCATAATCTCAGGGTCTTGGGATTGAGCCCTGCATTGGGCTCTCTGCTCAGCAGGGAGCCTGCTTCTCTCTCTCTCTCTCTTTGCCTGTCTCTCTGCCTACTTGTGATCTCTCTCCGTCAAATAAATAAAATCCTCATAAAAAACAAGTAAATAAAAACGGAAGTTTCTAGGGCACCTGGGTGGCCCAGTGGGTTAAAGCCTCTGCCTTCGGCTTAGGTCATGATCTCAGGGTCCTGGGATCAAGCCCTGCATTAGGCTCTCTGCTCAGCAGAAAGCCTGCTTCCCTTCCTCTCTCTCTGACTGCCTCTCCGCCTAACTGTGATCTCTGTCTGTCAAATAAATAAATAAAATCTATATGAGGCACCAAGAGTAGTCAAATTCATAAAGATAGAATATGGTGGTGAAGGGGCCGGAGAAAGGGAGAATAAGGAGTTGTTTCGTGGGGACAGAGTTCCACAGTTCTTTTGGTATTTATTTATTTATTTATTTATGTGTGAAAGAGAGCATGGGCAGGGGGAGGGGCAGCGGAAGAGGGAAAATCAGACTCTTGGCTGAGCAGGTAGCACGATGTGGGGCTCCATCCCTGGAACCCTAAGATCATGGCCTCCACAGAAGGCAGATGCTTAACCTACTAAGCCTCCCAGGTGCCTTCCAGTGGCTTTTTACTCCACTTCATTTTTTAAAAATATTTTTTTAAATTTTTAAGTAATCACACCCAATGTGGGTCTCAAACCCACAATCCCAAGATCAAGAGTCACACACTCCACTGACTGGGCCAGCCACGTGCCCCTGTTCCACTTCGAGTTAAAACTTCGATGTTCATCTATTTGTGATTATGCCAGTATTAACAAACAAACAAAAAAAGCCAATGCATTTGCTTAAGAATATTATTGACAGAGTTCAGCTGATTAGAGTTAATGATAATTTCTTACAGCCATGGAACTTTCATTCAGTCAGGAATTCAAGGATGCCAGAAATTATGTTGAATTAGATGTTCAGCATTTTGGCCTTCCAAGACCAAGTTCAGAGCTAAGTGGTAGAACATGGTTTAATAATAGAAAGACAAAGTACAGACTTAGTCCTTCAGTTTTCTGTATACCATCATAGATTAAAATTAATATTTTATTGGTCAAATATTTCAGAGGGTTTTCCTTTCCACCTTGATCTGCTTTCTTTTAAAAATAGACTTTAATTTTTAGAGCAGTTTTAGGTTCACAGCAAAACTGAGCAGAAGGTACAGAGATTTCCCATATATTCCCTGCCCCACAGTCTCCCCCAATAGCAACATCCCCCACTAAACAGGACATGTGTTATAATGATAGACCTACACTGACACCCAGAGACCACGCTTTATGTTAGGGTTCACTATTTTTTTTTTAAGATTATTTATTTATTTGACAGACAGAAATCACAAGTAGACAGAGAGGCAGGCAGAGAGGCGGGGGGGGGGGGGGGACAGGCTCGCCGTGGAGCAGAGAGCCCGATGTGGGGCTCCATCCCAGGACCCTGGGATCATGACCTGAGCCGAAGGCAGAGGCTTTAACCCACTGAGCCACCCAGGCGCCCCTCTTTTTTTTTCTTTAAGATTTATTTATTTTTAAAGATTTTATTTATTTATTTGAGAGAGAGATAGTGATAGAGATAGCGAGAGATAGCACGAGCAGGGAGGAGAGGGAAAGCAGGGTCCTGCTGATCCCTGGGATCATGACCTGAGCTGAAGGCAGTCACTTAACGACTGAGCCCCCAGGCGCCCCTTGGGCTCCCTCTTGATGTTGCACATTGTATGGCTGTGGACAAAAATATAATGACATATATTCGCCACTAGAGTATCACATAGAGTATTTTTCACTGCCCTCAAAATCCTCTGTGCTCCGGCTCTTCATCCTGCCTCCCCCTAACCCCTGGCAACCACTGGTCTTTTAACTGTCTCCACAGTTTTGCCTTTTCCAGAATGTCCTATAGTTAGTTAATCTTTTCAGGTTGTCTTCTTTCGCTTAGTAATATGCATTTAAGATTCCTCCATGTCTTTTCATGGCTTGATAGCTCCTCTTTCTTTTTTTTTAATTTAGTGCTGAATAATATTCCATTGCCGGAGGTGCAGCAGTTTACTTGCCCATTCTCCTACTCGAGCACATCTTGGTTGCTTCTCGTGGCTTTTTTTTTAATGGTCTGACATGCATTTTGAGAGGCGAAGTGTGAGCCTGGGGCATTCATTCAAGAGACCTAACAATGGCCATTCCAAGGACATGTGTTGCCATGTTCTGTCAGGTGGACTCCTAGGTGAATTTAGAACAACCATTGGGACCAGCTTCCAGGCTGCTAAGGGGTGGAGGTGGAAATGGACCGATGGTGCCACCTAGTGGCTGATTGTGGCAGCCCAGTGACAAGCCCAAACAGGTTGACTGAGCGCAGCTGCTGTGGTGTTGCCAGGTGGGGCCCCCACAATGAGATGCGGTGTCCTGGGCCCAGATTATTACTAAATTGGGCTGTTAAATGGAGAAAGAGCGGGACTTTCTCTCAATACACCTTATGTAATGTGTCTCATCCTTGAAGTCCCTGTTTTGAAGAAGATTGGGCCATATTAAGCAATTTTAACGGCCCAGGCAAATCCTCAGGTCCAATCTGGTAAGGTTACTAGTAAGGGGCAAATTTTCTATTTTATTCCAATTAGAACTTCCATCCCATAATGGGGAATCCTGGGGGAAAGGAAGCTGGAATCACTGGAATAATAATGTAGCTTGTTCACCTTCCGTTTTATGTGTGATAATGTCCTAGAGGACATAAGGAATTTCGGCTTTAAATTCAGTGGGATCTGCAGGAACAGTAGCAGTTAAGACCAAAAAAATTGCTTGGTGCGTGCAGAGCAACAGGCCACCATGTTTGTATGGCACAATTGTCTCCTGTGGTGGCCAGGGCCCAGGGGCTTGCTGTGTCCTTAACAAGGCTGGAGTGGTTGCCTGATTCAGGGGCCACAATGGGGGTCCTACTCCTTGAAGATTTGGGTTTGGGGAGAGTAAAACAGTTGTCTTTATAAGTTGTTTTAAGAGAACCTGGGGGGGGCACCTGGGTGGCTCAGTGGGTTAAGCCGCTGCCTTCGGCTCAGGTCATGATCTCAGGGTCCTGGGATCGAGTCCCGCATCAGGCTCTCTGCTCAGCAGGGAGCCTGCTTCCTCCTCTCTCTCTCTCTCTGCCTGCCTCTCTGCCTACTTGTGATCTCTCTCTGTCAAATAAATAAATAAAATCTTAAAAAAAAAAAGAGAGAGAGAGAGAACCTGGGGGCACCTGGGTGGCTCAGTGGGTTAAAGCTTCTGCCTTCGGCTCAGGTCATGTTCCCAGGGTCCTGGGATTGAGCCCCAAGTTAGGCTCTCTGCTCAGCAGGGAGCCTGCTTCCTCCTGTCTCTGCCTGCCTCTCTGCCTGCTTGTGATCTCTGCCTGTCAAATAAATGAAAAAAATCTAAAAAAAAAAAAAATAAAAAAAAAAAAAAAAAAAAAAAAAGAGAGAGAGAGAGCCTGGAGCTCCTGGGGTCTTTTTCTTGTGTGTTTTTTTTTTTTTTGTTTGTTTGTTTTGTTTTGTTTTTAAATAAAGATCTTTTCTTTTTTAAAGTGGGCTCCATGCCCCGAGTGGAGCCCAGCTCAGGGCCTGAACTCATGACTCTGAGATCAAGACCTGAGCACAGAGATCGAGAGTTGGATGCTTAACTGTCTGAGCCGGCCAGGCACCCCCTATCCTGGCGTCTTGCCTGAAATCTGATTATTGGGGAAACTTATGTTGGAAAGTTGCCAGTACCAGGTGTGGTACTTCGGGGCAGGTATAGAAATTCTGAAATGGACTCTTTCCTTGGTTGGAGGGTTTGGTGCCATGGGATGAGAAGACCAAGTCTTGGGGCATTCTTCAGTGACCCCAGGCTGCTTGGGGCCTCATTAGGAGTGGTCATCGACTTAGCAACATGAGCTCTGAGGCCTTTGAGACCCTTCCTTGAGAAATAACTGCTAGGCATCTGTGTTGAGAACATTTCTTCTCCAGCATCTTTGGGATCGGTCCATTTCATCCGCCATACTTTCCCATCTTGACCTCCAAATGTAAGCCATTGGTCCAGAGGGGGATTTGTCAGGCTGCAGTCCAGGGGCCGAATCGGGCTGGTTGCATGTTTTCAAAATAGAGGTTGACTGAACGCACATGTGCGTAAGCATGTGCACACACACATGCACACACATGCACACATGCACACACAGTATCTGCTCAACAGTGCTTGGGCTCCCAGTAAAATCATGTACCCCTTGAAATATGCTGGGTTGTTTCAATAATTGGCATCCCCTCCCCAAAGTACCCACAGGGTGAGGACACGCACATCAATGGTTGCAACAGTAGGGTGGGCCGGTTTCCGGGGTGCACCCATTCGATCAAGCAAGGGAAGTGCCAAGGTCATGGCCACAAACGCTGGGAAGGGTGGCCAAGACGCGTCCGTTTCTGTGAGTCTAGTGGATCCCATATAATAAATTACTAGTTTGGCGGGTGGTCATGAGATTTGCTAGCCAGTCAGGGCACCTTGGCTGTGGTTAAAGTTACTACCAGTATAAAATGCAGGTGCTGGGCACGTGGGTGGCTCAGTTGGTTGAGTGGCTGCATTCAGCTCAGGTCATGATCCTGGAGTCCTGGGATTGAGCTCTGCATCAGGCTCCCTGCTGAGCAGGGGGTCTGCTTCTCCCTCTGACCTTCCCCCTCTCATGCTCATTCTCTCTCAAATAAACAAATAAAATCTTTAAAAAAAAAAAAAAAAAAAAAAAAAAAAAGCAAGTGCAGAAGCCAGGCAGTGCTCTTTTCTTGGTCTAAATCCAAAATTGTTTATTAAATGTTGAAAATTGGATGGAATCCAATCACAGACCTCTGTTTCAGTTCTTCCTTCTGTGACAGGGAAACTGAAGGACTCCACAAGAACCTGCTTTTTGCTCCCAGTTCCTGCTTCTATTCTTGCTGGGACCTGCAACCGCACTTGACACAGGCCTCAGAATACAAATAGTGTATGTCCTTGTAAGGGACAAGGCGTTCACGATTTCTCCAGAAAAGATAACGTCTAAGGATGGACCAGGTGAGAATGATCAGACAAAGCCATCACCCGTGCGTTCCAGACCACCAGTGCTCGACATCTCGTCGCCAAGACCCCCTAGATCCGAGAAATAACACCCGGGCCCTTGTGTTTGTTCTAACAAGTTCCTGGATGCCTGAGAAGACTCACACTTCGGACCATGATTTGCCAAAAAAAAAAAAAAAAAAAAAAAAGGTCCCAGACCCCAAAGAAAGATGAGGCTTGTGCTTCTTTCCGTCCCTTGTCTCCCAGATGCTCCGTCTCTATGTGCGCTCTCTTTATCTTCAATAATTTGGCTCTTATCTCCTGCTGGCTTGTATTTGATTTCCATCCTGCGTGAAGCCAGGACCCTCTCGGTGGCTGGTCCAAGGGTCCCCCTGTGGGTTCTCGGACCCAGCCTGCTGGCAAAACTTCTCCCCTTGCACAGTGTGTGTGTGGTCTTAGGATATACTTAAGACATACCCTGTAGCTTCTACAGTTCCCTTAGGATGTGCTCATGGTTGTGGGCTGCCTCTTGCAGGCAGTATCACCAGTGGCAGGGCACTCCCTCCACCAACGGGGATTCCTTCCTTGTTGACTTTAAGGGCCCAGGCCTAACCTGGGAACCGAGATGCCCTTTAGCCCGATTCATAAATGTTGGTCCATTTTACAATGATCTCCATTGGGTTATGGTGTCATCAGGCCCTTTAGAAAGGCCTTCAGGTGAAGTTTTTTTTTTAAAAAATAGAATTTTTTAAAAATATTTCCTTTATTTATTTGACAGAGATCACAAGTAGGCAGAGAGGCAGGCAGAGAGAGAAAGGGAGAAGCAGGCTCCCCGCTGAGCAGAGAGCCCAATACGGGGCTCGATCCCAGGATCCCAGGATCATGACCTGAGCTGAAGGCAGAGGCTTTAACCCACTGAGCCACTCAGGTGCCCCAAAATAGAATTTATTTTATTTTATTAAAGATTTTATGTCGTGATCTCAGGGTTGTAAGATTGAGCCCCATGGCCACTCTGGGTCAGGCTCTGTGCTTGGCTTGCAGGCTGCTTGAGATTCTCTCCCTCTGCCCCTCCCCCTGCTCTCTCTCTCTGTCTCTCAAATAAATAAATACATTTTTAACAAATATTTTTAGGGGTGCCTGAGAGGCTCTGATGGTTAAGCATCTGCCTTTGGCTCAGGTCATGATCTCCAGGCCCTGGGATGGAGCTCCACGTCAGGGTCCCGGCTCAGTGGGAGGTCTGCTTCTCCCTCTCCCTTTGCCTTTCCCCGTGCTTGTGTACGCGCCATCTCTCTAATGAATAAATAAAATCTTTTAAATATATATATATATTTTAAGATTTTTTAATTTATTTATTTGACAGAGAGAGATCACAAGTAGGCAGAGAGGCAAGAAGAGAGAGAGAGGAGGAAGCAGGCTCCCTGCTGAGCAGAGAGCCCGATGTGGGACTCGATCCCAGGACCCTGAGATCATGACCTGAACCAAAGGCAGCGGCTTAACCCACTGAGCCACCCAGGCGCCCTAAAAACATTTTTAATAACATCACTCAGATATTTGAGCCAAGAACACCCGCCGACATTTCTCCTGGCTGCTGCTGCTGGTCTCGGGGAGGGAATATACAAAGTCTTCCAAGGCCTTTTCATCCTCACTCCAGCTTTCTGGATAAGCTTATGGCTCTTTATATTTGAACAAATTCAGCCTCAGTCAATAACGAGAGATGGCATATGCATTCATTGATGAGACATGAAGCTTCTGAGTGTTTTTTCCAACTCTGTCAAGCAATGACCTTGGTTCTGACACTCTCTCCCTGGAAGTAGTGTCAGATCCCATAGATTAGGGGCTCAGTCCTCTCAGGGGGCTCAGTACTGCCCCCTGCCCTTATCTCAGATGCCAATCATGAATCCGGTTATTACCTGGACTTCTGATCGAGGTTGCTGCAGCCCCTTCCCTGGGTTGGGTCAATTTGCTAGAGCAGCTTATAGGACTCAGGAAAATCTTTTCTAGATTACTGGTTTATTATAAATGGATATAACTCGGGGACAGCTAGATGGAAGAGATGCACAGGGCGAGGTCTGGGGAAAGGGCACAGAGCCTCCAGGCCCTCTGGACTGTGCTGCTCTCTCCCGAATCTCTATGGCTTCCTCAGCTGGAAGCTCTCTGAATCCCGTCCTTTGAGGTTTTTATAACGGTTTTATTACCTAAGCATGATTGATTAAATCATGGACCTTTGGTGATTGAACTCAATCTCCAGGTTCTCTTCCCTCCCAGAAGGCTGGGAGGTGGAATGGAAAGTTCCAGGCCTGTCGTCTTATGGTTGGTTCCCCTGGCAACCAGCCCTCATCTTTAGATCACCTCAATAACATAAGACACCTTTATGGTCCCCATTTCTTAGGAAATTCCTAGAAACACAGCCTTAGGAGCCTTGTACCTGGACAGGGAACAAAGACCGACTATGTATTTCTTACTATAAATCACTTGTGGCGCTTGGGTGGCTCAGTGGGTTAAGCGGCTGACTCTTGATTTCAGCCCAGGTCATGATCTTGGGGTCCTGCGATCGAGCCCCTCTTTGGGCTCTAAGTTCAACTGAGAACCTTCAGGACTCTCTCTCTCCCTCTGTCCCTCCCCACTCCTTGCTCACACACTCTGTCTCAAATAAATAAATCATTTAAAAAAATTACAGTATCATCATCAGAAGTGAATTGAAATAGAGCCTGACTCCATTTTTGATGTCTTGCTGCTGACAGCAGTCAAGATTCACCTTCCCTTCTGCCCTACATCAGGGCCCGCTGATACAAAGGCACTCCTGTTCCCTCCTGTCCCTGTGGAACATTAAACCTTGGGACCACCCCCCACACCCCTACTTGGGAACTTGCCCTAGTGCCCCTGCTCCGGCCAATACGAAGGTCCCATGCTCCCTCGGTGGGAGGGGCTTAGGCCTGCTACCTCTTCTCCACGAATCCCTTGCGTGATGAACAAGCTTTCTTTCAAATGTTCCTGTTGTGTGTGACATCACCGGTATCCACATCTGGCCTATTGATCACGGGTCAGTCCAACGCTTTTGTGGGTGACCCCGAAATATTTGCCTCACGGCCGGGATGGTTGAGGCTGGAGCGGCTGGCACCTTCTTAGATCCTTCTTCTCATGCTCTTGGTCATGGAGTACAAATCGCAGCTGGTGGCACGTGGCTCCACCAGGGGTTCCTCCCACAGAGTCTTTATTATAGATTTATGACCTGAGTCACATTTGGGGGTAAGGTACAAGATTGGGGCCCTCCATGTAGGATTGGGTTGGGGAGGGTTTTGCCTCTGGTAGAAAGGGTCAGGGGAAGGTCTTTTCCTCTGTGAGCATTGGGTGTGTGACTCAAGGGGCAGTGACTCCCGTTCCCATAAGGTGCTGATACCCTGGGCCACCTGGGACCATACAGAGGGCACTGTGAGGACAAGCGGTCCCCAGATGATGTGCTAGGGGCCGCAGTCTTAAGAGAAGTTGGCTCATTGTGACGCTTTGAGGTCGAAATGCCTTTGCTCTATGTGTGGAGATCCTGATTCTTAGCACCACAGGTGAAAATGGGCAAGGCATTCCAGGGCACAAACTCTTAGGAGAAATGGACCCATGTGTTTTCCACTGGGCCTTCCTACAGGGCCGGAGGATACCTGGGCAGGAAAGCATTGACCCCGCGGGCTAGGGTTGCTCAGATCCTGCATATCCCACAGAAAGGCCTCTCTTCAGATCACCTCTGAGCCCTTAGACTCTTCTGCGGGTCAAAGTGTTCGTGTGTGCCTGAGGCCTTGGGCTCCGTGTCCTGGTTTGACCAGAGAAGTTTACGTCAAGAATGCAATTTATTGTCAATGTGTGTTTTTGCTCTGGAGCGGGAAGGGAAGGCAGGAGCTGGAGTCCAAGAGGCTGGAGTCAGTCATGTGGGCGGCTGTGTGCCCTTGGCCGCTAAGGCTTTGTTGTGCTTCCCTGGTTGGCAGCCTTTGCCCATGTGGTCACGGGGCTGCTGGGAAAGAAGCATGGCCCCGACACAACTCCACTGCGTGCCTGGTTTCTCCTAGCTGTTGCCTCCACCTGCATTTTTCCTTTGCGGATTTGAGTCCGTATCCTTCCACGATAATCAATGGCAACTGCTTTTGAGCCTCGTGCATCCTTCTTTCGTATCATCAAGCCTGAGCGGGTCCTGGGGACCCTGACATAACTTGATGGGGATCATTGCAAATGGACGCACAGTGACTATGAGTCCTCTTACAGCTGCAGATAAACATGCGAAAGGGCTTCTCTGCTCCCAGGTTCACCCCGGGGCCAATAAAGCCATGGGGTGATCATTGCCGTTGGGTGCACCCTAATACTGGTGATGTTGATTAGACTCTCTGTAGGATGGTGTAGCCTACCAGCAGCAGGGGAGAGGGCCCCCAGAGCACGCCCCATAACCACCCCAAAATGATTCTGTAAGGCGAGGAAACTGAAATGGAAACAGACATTTCTGACTTGACTCAATTGGAAATTCAAAATTTTATTGAAAGAATGTACACAATTAGAGTATGAAAAGGTGCCAGTTGGCTTTTGTGCCTAAGTGATACTGGCTTGGAATTAACTTTAACTTCTGCTGAGATGGGCTGATTGGCCTGTACATCTGTAGTCCTCAAATGAGTAATTATGGGTCCATGGGACTTACGGACCCAGTGGTGCAATTTGAGTGGTCTCCCGCACTCGGAGGCATGAGCAAGGCATCCTTTTTCTTGTTCTAAAACATATTTGTGGCGTGAAAAATAGCCTACCCTAGTTTTTTTTTTTTTTTAAAGATTTATTTATTTGTCAGAGAAAGAGAGAGCAGAAGCAAAGGGAGTGGCAAGCAGATGGAGAGGCAGACTCCTCTCTGAGCAAGGAGCCTGATGTGGGACTTGTTCCCAGGGCCCTGAGATCATGACCTGAGCCGAAGGCAGCCACTTAACTGACTGAGCCACCCAGGCATCCCAGCCTACCCTCATTCTATCCCCAACTCCCTCCCCAGCCCTAAACTTAATCCTATTCCCAACCCCTCAAATGCAACCTGAACCACAACCCTACCTGGGTCTCCTGTCACCTTTCATGGCCCTCCATCCTGAGTAGCACAGCCTCTTGGACCTCTGGTGCCACTGTGGCGCGAAGACGGACTCTGTCTTTTGTTCCACTACCCTCATTCTTAGCTGGTGGTCTCTGCCTGGGGCTCCCACTGGCACTGCCTCCCTGGAGGTAGACCTGCAAGGAGCAAGGCTTGCTGCCAGCGCGGGGTTGGAGGGCTGGGCTCCACTGGGACCAAATGGGTGCTCCTGGGCTCTCCCTCCTGTTTTTGTTGGTCACGTCACAGCTTTGGTCAGGATAGGAACAACAGTGTCTTTCTGGAGAGGAGCTACATGAAGAGCTATGGACCCTATATTTTCTTGTTCAAAGTGGAAATTGCTCATTGTCCTAGTTACAAAATAAGTATCTGTTGTTTTAACGAATTCAGATTAAAAGTAAGCCCTAACATCATCCACAAATTGATAGTATCTGGTGCATCTCCTTGCAGACACCCTGTAAATTGGGAGTTTTCCTGGGTTCCATCCCAGTCACCATGCCATGTTCTCCAGGAGGCACCCCCATCTCCACTTTTTTTTTCTTTTTTGAGCAAGCAGGAGAACAATCCTAGCAGTGGTGCCTAGCCACTGAGAGGGGCTCAATTTTGGGGCAACCCTTCCTGCTGAGGGCAGGAGGAATTCCTATCCCAGGTTGTTCACTGCTAGGCAAGATCTGAATGAAATCTTGGGGACGCCTGGGTGGCTGGCTCAGTGGGTTAAATCCTCTGCCTTCAGCTCAGGTCATGATCCCAGGGTCCCAGGATCGAGTCCCGCATCGGGCTCTCTGCTCAGCAGGGAGCCTGCTTCCTCCTCTCTCTCTCTGCCTGAACTCTCTGCCTACTTGTGATCTCTGTCTGTCAAAGAAATCTTGGGCTCCCTGTTGAACAATTCTGCTTGTTGCATCCAAAGCCCTAGAGAAGTGAGTTCATGTGTAGCAAATGGTAATGGACTCTTGGAGAAAACGGTTTTAGTAGAGAAGATAGAATGTTAAAAGCCTTTAAAAAAAAAAAGATTTTATTTACTTATTAGAGAGAGAGAGAGACAGTGAGAGAGAGCATGAGAGGCAAGAAGGCCAGAGGGAGAAGCAGACTTCCTGTGGAGCTGGTAGCCCGATGTAGGACTTGATCCCGGGACTCTGGGATCATGACCTGAGCCGAAGACAGTTGTTTAACCAACTGAGCCGCCCAGGCGCCCATTAAAAAGTCTTTTTATAAATCCAATTATATCTCCATAATAAGGTAGGAAACCCATATAATCATTTTTGAGGTATGCCAAGAAGGTGTTTGGTAAAAATCAGTATCCAGTCCTGATTTTTTTTTAAGTCTTAGCAGATCAGGTCTATAAAGATAGTTCATTAACATGGTAAACAAGCAGTCATAGCCAACGGTTGGCATTTCACCTAATAGTGAAAGAGGAGATCTGTCTCCCTTCAAGTCAAGATAAAGACCCAGATGCCGTGCCAGTGAGGAATGAAACAGCTGTGAGGAATGACAAATTGACTGAAATAGTTTTTTCTTATACAACAAGAATTTAGGAAGTTGAAAGTTGGGGGTTGAAACAGCTGCTCAAAAATTTCATCCAAGGTCTAGAATCCTTCTATCTTTCCATTCCACTACATGTGACTTTTGTCCTCAATTGTCTCATGGTTACAAGATGGCTACAACACCTCCAGGCATTGTATCCAAGTTCCAGGCAGGAAGCAGGGGAGAGGGAGGAATGCAAAGCAAAGGCTTTTCCCAAATCTTAGCAGATTTCCACTTGAGCCTTGCTGTTCAGAATTGGGCCATGTGGTCACCCCAACTGTAACAGAGTCTTTAGAGACCAACATGTTTTGGGGTGACACACATTGGCCCCTACCCCAAATAGAATCTGCCACAGATGACCACTGCCACCAGCACTGAGTGCTGCTCTGAAAGTGCTAGCCAACATAGGTTTTAAAAAGAAACAAAATAAAAGGCTATCTATATGAAAAGGAGAGGCAAGCTTTTTATTTCCAGGTTATATGACAGATTAAGTCCAATAAAATAGTAAGTTGTTAGAAACCTAGATTAATTCAATGAAGTTGCTAGATATAAAATAAATATACAAAAAGATATATACAATCAATAGTTGTCCTATATAAAACAGAAAGACTCCACTTAGAAATCCCACAAAATCAGAATGAACTGAAGAATAAACATATGTATTGAATATGTATGTAAGAAGACCTACGAAGAAAAAACTATACAGCCTTCCTGATGGTTAGAGGCAGATTTGAATGACTGGGGCTTTGATATGAAGATTGAGTATTACATAGAACTTAGGAATTCTTCACGCATTAGTTAATTCTTTTAAAAAAATTTATTTATTTGGCAGAAAGAGAGATCACAAGTAGGCAGAGAGGCAGGCAGAGAGAGGGGGAAGCAGGCTCCCCGCCCAGCCCAGAACCCAATGTGAGACTCGATTCCAGGACCCTGAGATCTTGACCTTAGCCGAAGGCAGAGGCTTAACCCACTGAGCCACTCAGGTGCTCACATTAGTTAATTCTAATCAATATCCCAGTGAGGAGGGGCACCTGGGTGGCTCAGTGGGTTAAACCTCTGCCTTTGGCTCAGGTCATGGTCTCAGGGTCTTGGGATCGAGCCCCGCATCGGGCTCTCTGCTCAGCGGGGAGCCTGCTTCCCCCTGCCCTCTGCCTGCCTCTCTGCCTACTTGTGATTGCTCTCTTTCTGCCAAATAAATAAATAAATAAAATCATTAAAAAAAAAAAGATCCCAGTGAGTTATGCAGGGACAAGAGGTTGAGCTCTGAGAAAAAGAATCCTGGGTCATCTGGAAGAACAGACTTTTTTTAAACTTAAAAACAAACAAACAAACAAACAAACAAACAAAAAACTACTGAAAATACTGTCCTGGTCAGTTTGACTACATATAAAGTGAACTATGAAGCTACAAACAGAAAAGAGAAGTCTAAGGGACAGTGAAGAACGCCATTCTAGAATGATGCAGGGACCCTGGAAGTTACATCCCAAACAGACAGACTTAAGAGTTAAATGTAAAACATGAAACCAAAAAAGGATTTAAAGAAGGGGTTTTTGGGACGCCTGGGTGGCTCAGTTGGTTAAGCAGCTGCCTTCGGCTCAGGTCATGATCCCAGCGTCCTGGGATCGAGTCCCACATCGGGCTCCTTGCTCGGCAGGGAGCCTGCTTCTCCCTCTGCCTCTGTCTGCCATTCTGTCTGCCTGTGCTCGCTTGCTCTCCCTCTCTCTCTCTGACAAATAAATAAAATCTTTAAAAAAAAAAAAAAGAAGGGGCTTTTTAAGGGCCAAGGAAAAAATACAAAGAAAAAGACAAAAAGACCAAATGCACAGGATCTGAACATTTCTGTGCATTAAAAATGTGGTAACAAAGATAAAAAGGTATGTGCCAATGTGCTTTGTGTGTGTGTGTAAAGAACAAAGACTGGAATTAGACAATTCATACGAAGAGAAGAAAAAGGTAAAAACAATGAACCAATAACACTCTTGATGTCTCAAAATGGTAAATATAAAAAGTGGACATGACGCCAAGTGTGTACACGGGCGCAGGGAAAAGGACGCTCTTGGGGCCCAGGTGGGAGAATCAAGCATGTCATGCTGGGTTCGACCTAGAAACAGCTTTGCAAGGTTTGTGAACTCTCCCCATGAACTCCACTTCTCAGAATTTATTCTGAGGAAATGATTGAAGGGCCAAATGGGCTTATGTTCCAGAATTATTTATAAGTACAGATAATGATGTTCAACAATAAAGGAATAGATCAATCATGCCATAATGGGAATATCAATGTTTCTGAAAAATACTCTGTACTGTGGAAAATGCTCATCATAAAACATTAAATGGAAAAAGACAGAAATAACACCCAAAGAATGAATCTAGTTTTGCTTTAAAAGCAAAGGTGTATTATATGAGCACAGAAAAAAAAACAGAAGTAAGTGTACCTCTGGCAGTGGCCTATGAACTGATACCAAGGGGTATTTTCTTACTATTTTCTATTTTTCCAAATTTCTTCAGCACATACATATTGCTTATATAGTCAGGAAAAAAAGAGTTTACATGTAAATGAAAGAAAAACATCAAGTCTCCAATGAAGAGGGGTAAGGGTATTTTCAAATCATTTTTAAGACAAAAGACCAAGAATCACAGCATGTTCAATATTCAGCCTCAGTCACCATTGAAGGTGCAAAGTACGGAGATGATAAGCCGCCACTTAGCCGAGCACACAGAAGTCCTCACTGCAGGGCTGACGGCAGCTGCGGTGTCCGGGGCCCTGCAGAGATGTTTTCACTGTAAGTTCTTTTGAAATTAGAAGGAGAGTGTGATGATGACGAAATAAGCCCCAATTGTATTTGTCTTTTACAAATGCAGCTGTGCAATAGGACTTTTCCTACTTGTCACGTAGGGTCTATGATGGCCACGATGCAGCCCTGGGAGGCCGCTTGCACACTCTGGAGGGCTGTGGTGGAGTGGCAGGGGTCCGGGAGCACCACTGTGTGGTCACCGTGACCTGAATGAAGACTGGACACCCAGCTTTGAGCTGGAGTCTCCCCGGCACAGGGGATTGCTCCCACCTGAGCACTATTGCTGGCTGATCTCTTCATAATGAAATGGTATGACTTTACACACCACCAAAACCATAAAAAAATGGTTCCTGAGGTTATTTCCTTATCACAAAACTTTCGCTTTTAGAAATCTAAGAAAATGCTAAAGGAGTATAATGCAAAAAGATGCTCTGTGAAGAATGGTTCGTAACAGTGAAATGATCTATAATAGTGAAAACATGGAAATAACTTCAACATCCAACAAAAGAACATATAATAGAATCCTATGCCTCCATTGGGAATTACAACTCCAGACAGTTCAGTGATGTGGAGAAAAAAGTCTGCTATGCAGCTAGGTGGAAAAAAAAAAAAAAAAGATTAAAATGATGTATACACTATGTTTGCAGTAATGTAAAAATCCACTTTGAAACAAGCAGAAGGTAATGTATCAAAGTGCGAAATGCAGTTTATTAGGAATTACGGGGGGCCTTTTTCCTGACTTCCACATTTCCTGAAATGTGGTTATTTTGCTGCCATAATTTAAAAAGTATACTAAAAAGCACTTCAGAAACTATAGCTCTCTATATAAATGTAAAGTATTATCACTGAGAAAGCAGCTTAGACTTGCTTAGGACTGAGCGGAAGGAACATTAATTCCAGATGAAGCCCACCCACCTCTGCAGAGAGCATGGGCACAGGTCCCGTGGAGGGCTTCCTCCCACAGGGCTGAGCCAGCGGGTTGAACTCCCTGGAGCAGAGGGAGGCCCTTCGAGGAGAAGGTGAGCTTCTAGACACATCTATCCCAGCACCAGGCCCTGGATGGACGCCGAGCATCCATCTGTGTGCTCACCATTTCCCAGTGGGCACCAGATGGCCAGGCTCGATGCTGGCACATCAGGACCTGGCTACTCCAAAGCTGGGCTGTGCTCCTGAGACGGAGAGCTATCGCTACCAGAAGACTGTTGTAGAGCTGCTGCAGAGAGGTGAGTCCAGGAAATCTGCCTTTTCCTAAACCCCCACCATTTGAGATTTGAGATCATTCTCCCCTCCTGGAATATACTAATGTTCACTTGGAATACTGTTAATAATTCTTCTGTTTGTTTTTATTACTATCATTATCCTTCTAAACATAACATACAAAGGAAATTCCTGATCGAGATCCTACCAGGAGCCCGTCCGAGGACACAATGATCAATACACCTTCTTTCTGCCTGCAGGAGAGACCCAGTGTCTTGCAAGCCCATTAAGGAAAGCAGGCTGATGGGACACCCTCAGATGGCCCTCAGCTCTTCTTTCCTACAGTGGAGCACTTCCTGGGGTGGTGATGACTTCTGAAAGAGTGGTACCAGTGCGTGGGTCATCGACACAGGCAGCAGGGCCAGTCTCTAAACCAGAGGCATGAGTAGGCTGTATGTATCTCAGCTGCTGTGCTTTCCCCTTTCTGGGGAAGGAGCAAGGCCAAGGGGCGGGCATGCCACACTAATTTCCAGGCTTGCTGCCCAGCGGGGATGTCCTGCCGGCTGGGGGCTGCACGGCACACAGGAGCTCTGCCACGTCTAGGGCATCCATCGTGTCTACACTGCTCACACCCGCGTCCCCTGTGCCCAGCAGGCCTCCCGGCACATAGTAGGTGCTCAGTAAGTGCTTGTTAAACTCGATGGTGAAGGGTTTCTCCTCACTGTGTCTTCTCCGGTGTTCCGCAAGGTGGGCGCTCCAGCCGAACATCTCCCCACACTCGTTACATCGGAACGACTTCTCCCCGGAGTGGACTTTCTGATGTTTGATGAGACAGTGATTCTGGCTGAAGGCCTTGCCGCACTCGCCGCACTTGTAGGGCTTCTCCCCGGTGTGGATGCGCTGGTGCACGATGAGCGACGAGTGGCAGCTGAAGGCCTTCCAGCATCGGCTGCAGTCGAAGGGCTTCTCGCCGGTGTGGATGCGCTGGTGCACGATGAGGTAGGAGTGGGAGCTGAAGGCCTTGCCGCACTCGTTGCACTTGAAGGGCTTCTCCCCACTGTGGATGCGCTGGTGCACGACGAGGTAGGAGTGGCAGCTGAAGGCCTTGCCGCACTCGCCACACTTGAAGGGTTTCTCGCCCGTGTGGATGCGCTGGTGCAGGGTGAGGCGCGAGCGGCTGCTGAAGGCCTTGCCGCACTCGCCGCACTTGAACGGCTTGTCCCCGTTGTGGATCTTCTCGTGCACGGTCAGGGACGAGTGGCAGGTGAAGGCTTTGCCGCACGCGCCGCACTGGTAGGGCTTCTCACCGGTGTGGATGCGCTGGTGGCGCGTCAGGTGCGTCCTCTGGTTGAAGGCCTTGCCGCAGGCGCTGCACTGGTAGGGCTTCTCGCCCGTGTGCACACGCAGGTGCATGTTGAGCAGGGAGCTGCAGCTGAAGGCCTTCTCGCAGGCGCTGCACTTGTAGGGCCGCTCCCCCGTGTGGATCCGGTGGTGCACGTTCAGCGACGAGTGGCAGCTGAAGGCCTTGCCGCACTCGCTGCAGAAGAATGGCTTCTCCCCGGTGTGAATGCGCTGGTGCTCGATGAGGTTGGTGCTCCACGTGAAGGCCTTGCCGCACTCGTGGCACTTGTAGGCTTTCTCCCGGGCGTGCCACCGCCGGTGCAGCGTCAGTGATGAGCTCTGTCGGAAAGCCTTCCCACACTCGCCGCACACGAACAGGCCGTCCCCCGCCGCCACTCCCCGCCGCCCGCTCGAGGGTGGGTGTTCGCCGCGGTCACTGGACTTGCTGGGGCCTCTCCCCGGGCCCCCTCTCCGTCCACCAGACTGGAAGCTCGCGGTGGGCCTGTCAGGAGGGTCTCCTTCTGCAGGAATGGTCTGAGGGGTGAAGAGAGTGCACCCAGCGGGGAAATCCTCAGATGCCTTGCAGCTGTGCCAGCGCCCCTCTGGGGGAATGTCCCCCGAGCTGCCCGGTGCTAGCCTCTGCAGCACAGCCTCGCTTTTCCCTGGAGCGGCCGCCAGGCCCTCGCTGGCCCACTCGTTGCCGCTGGAGCTGAGGACGCAGGACCTCCCCAGTGGTTTGGTGATTGGCTCCTGGTAAGGCTCTTCCTTGTAAACACCCTGCTGTTGACATGACTTGTCCTTCACCCCAGGCCCGGGCTCCCCCTCTATAAGAAATGGGAAATGCAATCTTCTGTAAGCTGGCGGAGGTGATGCACTAGAGTCCAGACTGAGGTCTGATGGGGGTCTGGATAAACACAGAGAGAAGAGGGCACGCCACCGCCAGAGCGCATGAGAACCTGAGAGGCAGAGCCCAGGGGCATGCATCTTGAGTGTGATGGGCCACAAGCCCACGAGCGGGGAGGAGGAAAGGAGACGGGGAGCTCCGTACCGAGCCAGGGGGCGAGGGACAGAGCAGGGCGCACGGGGTCTGACAGTTGGACAGAACTCACTTATTGAGACATCGACTGATACTGCTGTGTGTCGGAATCGGGTTGGGGCTAGGCGTGAACACGGGGTAAACACAATCCAGAAACGGTAATTACATCTAAATTCTCCCTGGTGCCAGCAGGGAAAAGAATGCCCTCAGACCGTCTCTTTTTGGTTTTTCCTTTGAACGCTTCCACTGTAAGTGTGTGCTCTGGCCCTGACACAGATGTATGTTTCTTTAAAAGCCCAATTGTCTCTTGTCAGCTTCACATCCCTGGAGGGCCGTCCCCCTCAGAGCCACCTCTGTGAATGGTGATCCCCACCTCCCCGTACCACCACGCTGACTGTGCCCTCTTCTTGGTGAGGGAGGCCCTGAACCCCAGGTCCAAGCAGACTCCCCACCTCTGTCCATCCAACAAGTGCCACTTGGGAGATGATTCCAGAGACATGGACATGATTTCTGTTTCCCACCCGTCGAAGGCAGATGTCTTTGCCTGTTTTGCTCACTACTGTATTCCCAGCATGGTTCCCAACACAGTTGGTCCTCTGTGTGTGTTGAAGGAAGGAAGGGAAGCAGGACCACAAGGAGGCGGGCTGGGGGGTGGTCCTGGGAGGCAGGAGTCTGCACATCCTTCCACTGTGTCCCCCACTCACCTGGACAAGACCCTCCAGGGACTTCTCTGGGCATCCACCAAGGCTCCTCGCCTCGTTCTAGGTGGGAGATCACATCCGGCTTGCAGACTGGGGGTCCTGCTTGCAGGGAGAAAGAGGTGTGCTGTAGCTCCCCAGAGCATGGCTGTCCGTGACCCAGCACCGCGAGGTGTGTGCCATCCCCAGGGATGGGGGCCTCTAACACGCAGAATCCAAACTCACGTGTGTGCTCTGAGGACCCCATGGGTACTGAAACCCCCCCGCCAAGTCTCTCTTGGAAAGTTCCAGGCAGGCTGGGCTCTCAGGCCCCTGTCCGCCCCCTCCCTCTCTTCTGGCCCACTCCGGGACCAGCCCCACCTCAGGCAAAGATGCTGACAGTGACATGCACTGTCCAGCCCCAACACGAGTGTAGCGGCCACACCCCCCACATCCTGCAGGGCTAGCACCAGGGCTGGTACCACAGGGAGGCTTGGTAATACCTGTGGCATGGCAGAGTGGCCAGACTGCACACTGGGCTTCAAGGAACTGTCTTACCCAGGGCAAGAAGGTTCTGGTAGTTCTCCAGCATCACGTCACGGTACAAGGCCCTCTGAGGGGAGTCTAGCTGGCCCCACTCCTCCTGGGTGAAGTCCACAGCCACATCCTTGAAAGTCACTGATTCCTGGAAGGACAAGCACATTCTCATTCACCCAGGACAGGAATGATTTGGACTGTGTTCATGGTTCCAAGCAAGCCACATGTCAATTGAGAACCTTAGGGATGAAGGGTTAACCTCTGATGACCCTCTCTTGAGGATGGAAGGTGCTATGGGGCCCCATCTATCATATAGCCCCACATACACAGCATGCCTGGGCCAGGAATCGCCAAGCAGACCTGGCCCTCTGGACTGGGAGGGCCAAGCGACCTGGCCAGCCTGCGTCCAGGTGCCTGTTGGGCTGGAGGCTGCTGTTAAGTTCTGGGTAAAATGTTATGCTTCCCATGGTTAAGAATGTCAAACTTAAGAACCCGAAAGAATAGTACAAAGAACCCAGAAGCCCTCTTGAAATCTCACCATCGCAAGAGGACCCTACTCTGGAGAGGAAGCCATTATCACACTCTAAGGAAGGAAACCATACTTATCAGCAAGTTCTGTTAGCAAGAGACCAAGGGAGCCACTCTCGGTTCTTGTCTGCTTCCCACCCTTCCCACGGGGCCCCTGCTCCCCTGTCCTCCCTGAACCCAGGTACTGACCTGCTTCCACCTTCCCCGGCAGGGGTCACTGACACTTGCATGCACTCCTCTTCTAGAACCCCAGGCTCTTCTGCTGATAGGGCTCCTCACCCACTCTAGAGTCCCCAGGTTGCCATCCCCAATGCTCCTCTTGGTCTCCACACTCCAATCCCACCCTGGGTCCCCCTTGCCAGCAAATAAGCTCTCAAAACCCATCAGGGTACCAACCTAAGGTGGCAAGGGTGGTTCGCTCTTCAAAGATGTGGGCGCCCTGGGAGTCTGGCTTAAATCGTAGAAAAGGCACGACATTAGACATAAGAATGAAGAATAAATCAAACAGGGGAGGCCTGGCTCCCATCTCCCTGTTTGTTGGGAGTGACTGGCATGCGGCCAAGCTCCCAGGGGTCACCACATTTCTCTGGAAACCCTGGGTCTGCATCAGCACCCGTGGTTATACACCTGGGTGTGGAATTTCAAGCCCTGAGATGGCTATCAGACAGTCTTGGGAAGAGAGGGGACATCCTCTGGGGTCACAAGAGCTTTGACCTTTAGCTCTAAAAGTGTTCTTTTAGATAGCTCTCAATGTTGCTGCAGACTAAACTGTGTCCCCCTAAAATTCCTATGTGGAGGGCGCCTGGGTGGCTCAGTGGGTTGAGCCGCTGCCTTCGGCTCAGGTCATGATCTCAGGGTCCTGGGATCGAGTCCCACATCGGGCTCTCTGCTCAGCGGGGAGCCTGCTTCCTCCTCTCTCTCTCTCTCTGCCTGCTTGTGATCTCTCTCTCTGTCGAATAAATAAATAAAATCTTTAAAAAAAAAAAAAAATTCCTATGTGGAAGCCCTCCCTTCCGGCGTGATTGTGTTTGGAGACGGGGTCTTTAGGAGGTAAATGAGGCTAGGTGGGGTCATAAAGGTGGGCCCTGATCTGACAAGCCTGGTGGTCTCTGAGAAGAGGACAAAGGAGATCTCTCTCCCCACTGCAAGTTCTGAGGACAGACCACCTGAGAGCACGGTGAGAGCCAGGTGTTGAGCTGCAGCAAACTGGACCCCGACTGGACCCCTGATCTCAGACTTCTGGCCCCCAAAACTGTGAGGAAATCAATTTCTGTTGTTGAAGCTGCCAAGTCACTGGCATTTTGTTAGAGAACCTGAGCTAAGACAAATGCCAGCCTAAAACAGGAGAAAAGATAAAGCCCCTTTTTGTACTACACACAAAATACAACTCTCCAGCTACAGCAAGGATCTAAACGTGGAGGCTTCTGGGAGACAATTCCAAGTCCCTGGCTGGCATGAGAGCAAACCTGGAAACCAGGAGGAGAAGATTTACATTTGCTCCATGAAAGTTTACATTTTCTTTTCTTTTCTTTAAGATTTTATTTATTTATTTGAGGGAAAGCACGAGTGAGCAGAGGGGCAGAGTGAGAGGGAGAAGTGGACTCCTCACTGAGCGCGGAGCCTAGTGTGGGACTCGATCCCAGGACCTTGGGATCATGACCTGAGCCCAAGGCAGCTGCTTAACTGATGGAACCACCCCAGTGCCCTGAAAGCTCATGTTTTCTGCAGGCAACACTGACAAATCACTACAAAGAAAAAAAGAAAATGGGCCTAGCATATAAGCAGACAATTCACAGAAGACCGGCAAATCACTAAGCCCGTGAGGCGACAATCATACCAGACATCCCGAAATACGGAATGAAACAGAAAGATACCGTTCTGCATACAGAAGAGAGGCAAAATGTTTAAAGCCTGCAAATACCAAGTGTGGGCTGGTCCACAGGGAGATGGGATGGTCTTACACCTCTGGACAGGTGTAAGGGGAACATCCATTTTGGAAAGAAAAACATATTCTACTATCACTAGCAAAAGCTGACAGTATGTATTCCCTGCGCCTTGAAAGGCCACTGTGAGATTCCTACCCAGCCTAGAGTGGTTGAGAAAACACTGGAAACATGCTGAATGTCCATCAGGAGGGATGAATATACAACAGGACACCGTGCAGCAGTGAAAATGAGCACGGCAGAGAAACCTGGCCATGGGGAGCTCTTGGGAGCACAGGAGTGGTTACAAAGGCAGCCTGAGGGGAACCATGCCCGGCATGATGCCCAGCAGTCCCGCGTGGAGGTTACAAATACTCCGATGTGCATCTAGTTCCACTGTCTGCTGGATAAGGGCACAGGTTCTGAGCCTAGTGGCCCAGGTGGGCTCCCCATCATTTTCTTACTAGCTATGAGTTGAGGATGCCTCAGTTGCCTCATCTGCTAATCGTCCATGTCATTGCAACACAGTGAGGATTCAATGAATTACTACTACGTGTGAAGTGCTCATCCAAGGGCCTGGCAGACAGCAGGTGCCCTATGGTATTTGCTGTTAGTCACCATCCTCTGAAACTGTCACACACTGAGGAGGGCGGGAGAGAAGGGAGATCCTGCCTTTACCTGCAATGTTTTGTTTTGTTTTGTTTTAGGATTTTATTTATTTGACAGAGAGAGATCACAAGTAGGCAGAGAGGCAGGCAGAGAGGGTGGGGGGAAGCAGGCTTCCTGCTGAGCAGAGAGTCCGATGCGGGGCTCGATCCCAGGACCCTGAGATCATGACCTGAGCTGAAGGCAGGGGCCCACTGGGCTACCCAGGCACCCACAATGTTTTGTTTTTTAAAAAGATTTGGAACAAATATGACAAAAGGCAGACATTAATTTTGCAAAACAGGTGCACAGAAAGTTGTTATTCTGTTTAAATGTTTCAACATTTTTTAAAAAAGAAAAAGCCACTCAAAGAGGAAGAAATGCAAATTTCCAACAGACTATACAAAGACTAATGATTTCTTGTCAGGAAAATGGAAATCAAAACAAAAATAAGGTCATGCGTTTTTCCCATCAGAGTAGCACCAATTAAAACCTGGGATCTCAGCCATGGGAAAGCATTTTTGTCAGGAGTGGGAACTGTTACACTCTTTGGGGTCCTTATACTACAGAAACAAAAGTTCCTGCACATAAGGAAGCAAATGCAAGGCATGATATCACAGCACTGTACTTACCCCAAACCAACCAACCAACAAAGCCAAAGACATGCGTTGTCTGTTACACTAAGTGAAGGAGGCCAGAAGAAGGCGGCCACGTACTATATGATCTCATTTATGTGCAATGCCCAGAATAAGCAAATAGAGAGAGACAAAAAGCAAATGAGCGGTTGCTGAGAGCTAGAGTGGTTGCTGATGGGCACGGGGGTTCTTTTTGGGTAAGGAAATGGACTGTGGTGACAGCTGCTCTACATGAGTGCACTCAAAACCACCGAACAGGATGCTTGCCAAGGGTGGATTTTATGGTATGTGAATTACACGTCAACTTGAACACAGGACAGCACTGGAATGTATACAGTATGATCCCATTTTTAAGACAACATGCTTAAGCCTATGTCTGAGTATGAGAACAAGGGGAGAGGTGTGGGAGTCAATGTCAAAACTGGGGACACTGGTTGCCTCAGGGGACTGTGACCACAGGTGCGGGGAAGAGAGGAGATTAGTGATAGACTGTACTGTGGGACTTTGTTACAAAGCAAATACCGGCTTGATAAATTTTTTAAAAATTACTTATCGAATTAGAAGGAATTAAAAGCAGAGCAGCAGTTAGCTGTACCATTTTGGTCTAGACACCTCGTTTGCCCAAGCCTCAGTTTCTCCAGCTAGCGAAAGGACTGGGAGCAGTGGGGCCCCCTGGGGTCGAGAAGAAAAGGAAGTGGGGTATGCCAGTCTTGGGTATGCCAGTCTTGGGTACCAAGGAAAGGACCCAGCATCTGTCAGTCCGCACTTTACCATCTTCTACCCACTGGCTGCACACACCAAGAAGCTGGAAACCCGCCCCACCCGATGAGTAGGGAGAAAACAAAGAGCAGACTGGGCCGCGTCCAAAATCGTGACAGGAATATCTATGGTCTCAGGCATTTGAGGAGGGGTGGACCACAGCAGAGAGGCCAAGGGCACAGAAATGGGGTGAGTTGGGCTTCAGCAGTACAGTGAACCGAGGTGGCTGAGGTGTGTGTCCTGAGGCTTCATGCTCTCGGAGCTCTGGCGTCCCAGGAGGAGCGGTAGGGGGTGCCGCTCTGGGCCAGACTGGGAAGACAGGTACTCCAAGGTCCGGATCCTTGTATTCTGCAGCAGGATGGACAGAGGGAAGGCGGGAGAGAAGGACAGCAGCTCCTGAGTGTGGGCCGGAGGACTGAAGCAGCAGCCTGGTCAAAACTGGGTTTCCTGTTCCGCTTCCAGACACAAAATAGTAACAAGGACCACATTTACCCTCTTACCTCAAACAACTAGTAAACTGGGCCAAACGTATAAAACAAGGATTGATTTCAAGACACCGGACAAGCTGCAGCTCAGAACACAGACCGCTGAGAGAAGAGAAACAAAATGCGCCCTACAACCAACCCCTTCCTACCCGAAAGCAGTTTCCAGACTGCTGTGTGAGCAGGTGGAACCCAGAGGAGCCTGTGGTCTCACCAAGCTGAAGAAGAACAGGGTTCAGAGAGTCCAGGCGATTAAATCTCTAGGGCAACATGCCAGAGGAGAGGGAGTTTCACAGACTCAGATCTCTGGATCCACTTGAGACTGAGGACCGACAGGCATGTGCCTGGGAAGAAACAACCCCAAATCAGGAAAAGAAAGACGAGAAAGAAGTAGGCAAAACAACTATTAAAACTCACACAAGTATGGGAGTAGTTTATGTTCGGACCAGCCAGAGAGGAACATCCTCCTGCTTTTTGGTAAAGTCCCCAGGAGAGGAGTGCATCAGTGGTCTGACAAAATTAGCCCAAGACTAAAGATTTCTCTGGCTCCACCTTTTTAAAAAGATTTTATTTGACACAGAGAGAGGGAGAGAGCACAAGCAGAGGGAGCAGCAGGTAGAAGGAGAAGCAGGCTCCCCATGAGCAGAGAGCCCAATGTGGGGCTCAATCCAAGGACCCTGGGATCATGACCTGAGTCGAAGGCAGACGCTTAACCAACTGATGCACTCAGGTGGCCCTTCTGGCCCTACCTGAACAAAACCTAAAAAGAGCAAGCCTTGAAAGGATCCAATTGATACTAAGTAATTTCACCGCATCCTAGAACAAATTCCTGAAATATTTAAGAAATTCCCCAATAAAGTAAAATTCACTCCAGCATCTAATAAAGCAACTAAAAGGAAAAAACAAGTTAATAAAATCAGAGAAACTAAGAGTATACTAAAATAGTTTTTGTGGGGGCACCTGGGTGGCTCAGTGGGTTAAAGACTCTGCCTTCGGCTCAGGTCGTGATCCCAGGGTGCTGGGATGGAGCCCCACATCAGGCTCTCTGCTCAGCAGGAGGCCTGCTTCCCCACCCCCCTGCCTGCCTCTCTGCCTACTTGTGATCTCTGTCTGTCAAATAAATAAATAAAATCTTAAAAAAAAAAATAGTATTTGTTTACCTCAAAAGAATGCATTAAGGGAGAAATGAACAAAAGAGACACAAGACATATAGAAAATAAATAACAAAATTGCAGATGTAAATCCAGCTATATCAGTAATTATATTAAATATGAATGGTCTTAATACTCCAATTGGAAATTAGAGATTGTCAAATTGAATTTAAAAATTAACACCCAACCATACATCAGGTACAGAAACCTACTTTAAATTAATTTTTTAGGATTTTAATTATTTATTTGTCAGAAAGAGAGTACGAGCAGGGAGGGTAGCAGTGGTGGAGCAGGCAGAGGAAGAAGCAGGCTCCCCATCGAGCAAGGAGCCCGATGTGGAACTCAATCCCAGGATCCTGGGATCACGACCCAAGCCAAAGGAAGATGCTCAACCAACTGAGCCACCCAGGCATCCCAGAAATCAACTTTTAAAACAAAGAGAAAGGTAGATTAGAAGTGGGAGAATGGGGAAAGATATACTCTGCAAATACTAATCAAAAGAAAGCTGAAGTGGCAGTATGAACATTAGACAAAACAGATTTCAAAGCAAAGGACATCATCAGGGACAAAAAAAGCTGTTATATAACAATCATTACATAGTTATGTGACGGTCATAATCACAATAGCAATTCATTAAGAGCTCACAACAATCTTAAATATAGATGTTCCTACTAACAGAGCTTCAAGATACATAAGGTAAAAACATGATAGAACTAAAGAGAAATAGACAAACCCATGATTATAGTTGGTAATTTCAACAGTAATTTCTCTCAATAATTGATACAACACATAAGCAAAAAATATGTAAGGTTACAGAACAGTTGATTAACACATCACTCAAATTGACTTAATTGACATTTGCAGAACACTCTAGCTGACAAAAGCAGAAGGTACATTCTTTTCAAGTGCATACAGAACATTTACAAAAATAAACCACATTCTGGGCAATAAAATAAATCTTAACAGATTTGAAAAAAATTCAAATCAGAGAACATTCCTTCTCTACCTACAACAGAATTAAATTAGAAATCTGTAATAGAAAGATACCTAGAAAATATCCTCCAAATATCTGGAAATCAAACAACACATTCCTAAAACATACATGGTTGAAGAAGAAATCACAACAGAAACTGGAACTATTTTGAACTGAATAAAAATGAAAATACAATACAAAATTTGTGGGATGTAGAAGGCAGTGCTTAGAAGGAAAATTTATAGCACGGGATGCTACATGAAAAAAGAAGAAAGGTGTCTTTAGACAAATCTGAGATCAAGATCAGTATCTGAGTTTCAACTTTAAGAAACCAAAAAAAGTAAAGAAATAATAAGGATCTGAAATAAATGAATAGGAATAGAAAAGCAATAGAGAAAATCAATGAAACCAAAAGATGGCTCTTGGAAATGATCAATAAAATCGCTAATTAAATATACATTTACTATTTGACTCAGCAATTCCACTTAGATAATCATTCAAGAGAAATTAAAACACATGTCTATCCTCGTACTCAAACATTTATAGCAGGCTTACTTGTAATAGCCAAAACTTGGAAACAACCTAATGTCCCCTAATGAACAAACTGTAAATACCCATTTACAGTGGTGTTTTGTGCTGAGCTGTGACCCCTCCAAACTCTTATGCTGAAGCCCTAGCCCACAGGACCTCAGAAAAAGGACTATACTTGGAGACAGGGTCTTCAAAGAGATAATTAAGGTAAAATGAGGTCATTATGATGAGCCATCAACCAACAAGACTGATGTCCTTATTAAGAAAAAGGAAATTTGGAGCCAGACATATACAGAGAAAGACCATGTGAAGACACTGGGAGAAGGTACTTTCATAAACCAAGACAAGAGGCCTCAGAAGAAACCAAACCTGCTGACATCTTGATCTTGAACTTCCAGACAATAAATTTCTGTTGTTTAAGCCATCTATAGGACTTTGGCAAGGCAACCTTAATAAACTTAATACAAGTAGTATACTACTCACCAATAAAAAGGAAGGAACAAACTACTGATTCACATAAAGACATGAACTCAAAAGCATTACACTAAATGAAATTTGAAACCAAAGACCATGTGGGGCACGTGGCTGGTTCAGTTAGAAGAGCAAGTGACTCTTGATCTCCGGGTTATGGGTTCGAGCTGCACATTGGGTGTAGAGATTACTTAAACATAAAATCTTTAAAAAAAGAAAAACAATCTGAGGGTTTTGAAGGGGTGGGGGGTGGGAGGTTGGGGGAACCAGGTGGTGGGTATTGGAGAGGGCACGGATTGCATGGAGCAATGGGTGTGGTGCAAAAATAATGAATACTGTTATGCTGAAAATAAATTAAAAAAAATTAAAAAGAAAGAAAGAAAGAAACCAAAGACTACATACGATATATTTCCATAAGAAATTCTTAAAAAGGCAAAATTGTGGTTGCCAAGGAGTTGGGGGAGAGGGCTGACTCCAAAGGGGCATGAGGGAACTTTTTGGGTGATGGAAACATTCTAGGTTATGATTGTGGTGCTGGTTACACAACTGTACACATTTGTCAAAACTCATCAAATCCTCTACTTAAAATCGGAGAACTTTACTGTATACAAATTATACCTCAATAAATGTGATCCAAAAACCCCACTGGATTTCAGGGAGATGAGGAGGTGGGGGTGATGACCCATGCTGAGAACATGCCATGACTGAGGCATGCAAGAATGAAGCATCATGGTCATGGCATTGGCAGAGGAAAGGAAAAACATAGGCAGAAACAAAGCTCCAGAGGTGTCGGAATGTGGTTGGAGAAAGGGGGCTATCAGAGGCTACATGGCTTCGGTGTGGGGGGTGTCAAGTGGCAAGGGCGGGGTAGGATCTAAGCCTTGCACTGGCCTGTGGGGGGGTTATTCGCCCTGTGAGAAGCCCATGTCCCGTGCATCTTCATTCTGTAGGATAGGAAAGAAATCCCAGGGGCAGGTAGGTATGGGAATCAAATGCAGATCTGTGGCAATAAAACTAGTGGGGAAGGGGCGCCTAGGTGGCTCAGTGGGTTAAGCCACTGCCTTTGGCTCAGGTCACATGGTCTCAGGGTCCTGGGATTGAGCCCCACATGGGGCTCTCTGCTCAGCAGGGAGCCTGCTTCCCCCATCTACCCTCTCTGCCTACTTGTGATCTCTCTCCCTCTGTCGAATAAATAAATAAAATCTTTAAAAATAAATGAATAAATAAATAAATAAATAAAACTAGTGGGGAAGTCAGAACAGATTGCGTGGGATGTCCCAGGAAAGCAAAGCACTTGACTGTAAGTCCGAGTGGGACTGCCAGGGGAGAAGAGTACTTAGGAGAGGAGGACCAGTTACTCAAGGATCTAGGAAGCTGATCTTTCAGGAATAACACCTATGCACAAGAAGGGTAATACCTTGAGGTAGTCACTCACAAGCACATGCACAGACACATGCACATGCACTTTTTGCTGAACCATTTGAAGGTAGGTTGCAGACATCATGACATCTCACACTATGGGCTTCACCTTGAATATCTTATTCTTTTGCCCAGTTACAGTGGGATCATCACACCCAAAAAATTTAGTGATGATCTAAGATAAATCCATTTTCAAGTTTCCTCAGTTGTCCCAAACCGCCTTTGAGTTTTTTGATCTAGGGCCCGTCAAAGATCATGTTCCACATCTGACTGTCATGTCTCCTGAGTGTTTGCTAGAACAACAGAGCATTCTAACACATTACAGAAACTAGCCATATCTCATAATGTGTTTTATAGTTATTTCTATTTTTCTGTAATCAGACCCGTTTCAAGTGGGCAGTAAACAGACTCACAAAATCTTGAGTCAAAGGACCCTCAACCCTCCAGACTTTTTCAATACTGTAAACTCCTCTTATCATCTGTATCCTTTTAAATACTGTGAGGGGTGAGGATGGTGTAGGTGGTCAACAAAATGAGAAACAAAACCCAAAGTCTGTGAAAAGAGGGATTTGGGCCCTACTTAGCTGTGGAAGTGGTCCCAGGGCCAACTTCTCTTGCTGGGCTCCCAGATCCTCTAAAATTCCAGGTTTTTCCTTGACAGCCCCATTACAGGGTCACTGCACAGAGGAAAAGGACACAGGGATGCACCCCCTGCCATTGCTCTTACCCTGGTGCTGCAACACAGCCTTCCTTCAGCACTTTCACTCCCCTACCTGATTCCACCCCAGAAAACTCCCCCAGATGAGGACCATCGCCTAGGTCTGCATGGGAGATGACAGAAGTGATTTCATGTGAGCTGTCACCTACGTGCTTGGGTTCCATTAAAACCACTCCTCAGAGCTCCTGCTATAGTGCTGGGCAAATGACCCACCCACTGGGCTGAAGGAGGCTGGAAGGGACACTCCCTTCAAGGGCACACCCGGACTCTCTTCAGTTGGAGCTCTTCCCATGCCCAGAACTTCCTGAGGAAGGGACAGCAGGCCCCCAGATTAGAAGCCCCGGCGAAGGGGTCTTTGGATGACTGAAGATCCCGGGCAGGGGGAAAATGCCAACCCTCTTCATAAAGAACGAGATGTTCAGAAGGAAGAAAAGGCAACCACTCACCTTGGACCTGGCTTCCGGGAGACCCTGACCCAATTTATCCTCTAGATTTTTTCTGTGGGTAAGAGCAGGCTCCTGAGAGGACAGAGCTGGGGAGGAGAAATTGAGTCAAAGGGGCTGTTAGCCATAGCCCATAGCCACCAGGTGCATGCCCGAGCTAAAGCCCACTCCACCCCTGGCTTGGACCAGAGAGGAGTCAGAAACCGCCCCCCGCCCCCGCAAGGTGGGGTGGGAAGCGAGCCCCAATATCGGGCACAATCTGAAGGAAAAACTGCCATTCCCTTCCTCTTTAGCATGCTGGAGAAGTGGAAACAAGCGGGTGTGCACGGTGAAGAGGCAGGAGGCCTGACTCGGCTAGGGAAACCAGCCTGACCTCACTGTCAGTCTCAAGTGCAAGTCCACAGGCCCAGTGACTAGAAGAGCCAACTGTACCTGTCTCCTGGGGCTTCGGGGCATAGGTCTCCATGGCGCCCCTCGGAAGCATTCCCCGGAGGCGTGGTCAGCTCTGCAGCCTCCTGGGCCCCGGGCCAGGCCCAGAGGCGCGGGTCCTGCTCCTGGGGCTCAGGGACAGCCTGAAGGGGAGTCTCGGGGGGTCGCACACGCACTCCCTGCTGCACGGTCACCGCGCGCGGCCCCCCACTCCAAGGTCGGGGTCAGGCAGGCTCAGCAAGCGCCCCACACTCCAGGCTGCGCTCACGCCCCATCGCCCGCGCCCCACGCAGCCCGTAACCCACTCCGCCCGGGACACTGTGGGCCGGGACCAGGGCCGGCCTCAGACTCAGCCATCAGGAGCCAGCGGCCGCACAGGGTGGCTGGCAGACAGGCCCCGAGGCGGACGGACAGACCGACGGACGGTCGGAAGGATGCGCGAGCAAGGGGACCCGCCTCCCACAAAAGCCGACCGATTGCCACAAAGGATAACCCAGGCGAACGCCGCGGGAAAGTGCGTCTGCGCGGACCGGATGCGAACTACAACTTCCGGTAGCCTTTGCGTCGCGCAGGCGCGGATTCTATTTTCCAGAGGGGGGCGAGGTCCCGGAGAAGCCCTTTCGCCCGGACGTAAATGGCCGCATGGCAGAGCCTTCTGGGAAATGTAGTTCCCGGTAGAGTTATCAAGGGCTCTGGCTGCGCCCCACTCTCCTTCGCACCCATTGATGCAAAAGGCGCTTGTATCTCAGTGTGTGTGTGTTTATGTGGGGCGAAACGGGGATTTGAACCCCGTCGAGTAATTCAAGGAGAAAGTTCATTACCAGTTTCTTACTGAGAGCTAGTTTAGGATGGGGCAGAGGGGATGCAGACTGGCAACTTTCAAACCCCCACCTTGACACCCAACGTAGGCTTGGCCACAGGTTTCTCGCTTAGCACCAGCAAATTGTGCCCAGTGCAAGGCATTCAATAGCAACCCCAGGGCAGGAAACTGAGTGGTTGTGGGATTGTGTGCACCTCAATCTCACAAACCTGGTTGTGAATCTGTGAAGGTAGCGGTGAGTGGCTGTTGCACTACGGGGCTGGATAATATGCGAGTATACACCTTGTGTATAGGCGAACCTGTGTATGTATTTGTGTCTCTATGGGTCTTACAGATCTAGGTGTGTTTGTTTGTATCTGTGTGTGGCAGTGTGTACATGTCTTGTGCAGGTGAATCTGAAAACCTGTGTGTGTGTGTGTGTGTGTGTGTGTGTGTGTGTGTCTGTTCTCTTCACAGTTCTGGTTTGTGTTTGGGTATCACAGGTCCAGTATGACTGTGTATGTTCCACTGTATGTCACTCAGTGTGTTTGTGTGTACCCACAGTGCTCATCAGTGTGTGCATATTTGTGAGTCTATGCCCCTGTATACATATTTATGTCACTGTGGGTCTCATGGATCTGGTTGGGTGAATGTATGTAAATGAGTACAATCCCAGGAACTCTGTATTGAGTGCTCTGTCCACCCATATCTCTGCCTACCAGTCCTGAAAAGTAACAAGACAGTAGCTACATGGATGTATCCCTACTAAAATAAGAAGGGGCGCCTGGGTGGCTCAGTGGGTTAAAGCCTCTGCCTTCAGCTCAGGTCATGATCTCAGGGTCCTAGGATGGAGCCCCGCGTTGAGTTCTCTGCTCAGCAGGGAGTCTGCTTCCCTTCCTCTCTCTCTGCCTACTTGTGATCTCTGTCGGTCAAATAAATAAATAAAATCTTAAAAAAAAAAAAAAAAAGAAGGTGGATGACAGGGTACAGGCAGAATTCTGGAACTGTGAAAGGCATTTAATTGAGAATAGGTAGTGTAAGACTCTCACTAGATAAAGAGATGTCCTAGGTTACTTTCTGACTCCTTAGGGTCATCCATGTAAAATCCTGAGTCCCAGAGGCCATGTGGAGTTCCAGAGAAATATGGGTATACATACCATTTTAAAAAAGATTTTATTTATTTATTTGACCGACAGAGATCACAAGTAGGCAGAGAGGCAGGCAGAGAGAGAGGGAGGAAGCAGGCTCGCTGCTGAGCAAAGAGTCAGATTAAGGGCTTGATCCCAGGACCCTGAGATCATGACCTGAGCCGAAGGCAGAGACTTTAACCCACTAATCCAACCAGGTGCTCCTATATACCATTTTAAAAGTAGAAAGCTCACAGTGTGTACAAATGTCGACTTACTATGTTATATGGCTGGAACTAATATATTATTATATGTCAATTATACCTCAACAAAAAATAAAAAGCACTTAAAATTGGAAGATTTCAAAGACCAAAACACATTAAAGACATTAAGGTAATGTCTTATTATATTACTGTTTGATGTTAGAACCTAAATACCTATTCCAAGTATCTGTACAGGTAGCTTGTATCAGACTAATCCTCTTGCCAGTAATAATTAAAAATTGCACAGAGGAATAGATCTCAGGCAGATAATGGGCTGATGATACAGAGGCCAGAGCTTCAGGCCTTGGAGAATAGTTCTAAATTGAGAGGAAAAAATCCAGAAATTTTGGGATAGCCAAATAGGGATAAACCTCAAAATCTGCATAAAGATTCCCCTTAAATTCTTGAGTGACTCCTTAACTGCATACAATTCCCAGGATGCTTTCCTCTAAGCATCATTTGGAAGGCTAAAAAGCTGAGTGAAGAGTTCAAGAGAGTCTGGTATTTAATTCTCACCAAGGAATTTATTAAATACCTGGAGATTTCCATTGGAATCCCAGAGGGTGCAGGGCTTAGGGGTTAAGATATAGCCCAATGTTAAGGGCTATGTCCTAGGACGAGGGGCAAAAACCAAAATAGAACCCCCTTAGAAAAGCCTAAAGCCAAGATCTCACAGGATCATTCACTCTCAAATTTCTGATTCACAGAAACTATGTGAAATAATAACTGTTAATTGTTTTAAGTCGCTGAGTTTGGAGTTAATTTGTTACATGGCTATAGATGATTTATACTCCTGCCAAGGGCAGAACCAGTGTTCATCAGAAGCAACTGCCTGGGGACGCCTGGGTGGCTCAGTTGGTTAAGCAGCTGCCTTCGCCTCAGGTCATGATCCCAGCGTCCTGGGATCGAGTCCCACATCGGGCTCCTTGCTCAGCAGGGAGCCTGCTTCTCCCTCTGCCTCTGCTGCCACCCGGCCTGCCTGTGCTCTCTCTCTCTGGCAAATAAATAAATAAAATCTTAAAAAAAAAAAAAAAAAGAAGCAACTGCCTGGATGGCAGGTGTGTGTGTGTGTGTGTGTGTGTGTGTGTGTGTGTATGTCTAAGTATGAAAGTGTGCCTCTGTGTGTGACCATCTGTGTGCACCTGTGAATGTGTGCGTTCATGTGTGCCTGTGTGACTGACTGTGGGTCTCCCAGTGGTGCTGTGTGCTTCCAGATGCTGGGTGTGGGCTCCTCCCAGTATGGTGACCAGTGCTTTGCTGACCAAGGACCATTGAGGTCCAGTGAAAGTGTCAGAAACTCATCCTCTACTCCCCTTCTCCCTGGGAGCAACTTGAGAACAAAGAAAGAGAGAGAGGGGAGAAGAAAGGAAGAAAGGAAGGAAGGAAGGGAGGAGGAATAAAGACTGGACAAAGGGTTAATTATCTAAGACATGCAGGAAAGGCCCAAAAAAGTAATTACCAGCCAACAATGCCTATTTTTATTTCTTCCTGATCAAAAATATCCCCACCCATCCAGATGACCGATATAGAGAGCGCTTCTATAGAATGCCTGCCCCGCCAGAGGACCCCCCTCTTACCTGGCCTTGTCTTTGGGAGCCAAAGGCAGCCAGGCCTGGTTCCCAAGCTAATCCTCCATGGGCTGGGAATTCTGATGGGAGCGGCCAGTGTGCCCAGCTGGACTGAGGGTCCTAGAGGACTGTGGGGCCAGGACCTATTAGAGGCTCCCACAAGGAGGGCACTTGGAGAAGGAGGACCTGTACAGTGCCAGAGAGAGCAGGTCAGCACAGCCTGAATTCCTGCAGGCCCCCATTTTCAGCTCTAGCCCTCAAGCACCTTGACTCTACTTCCTGCCTCTGAATTCTGCAAGTCTCTCTTGAACCCCCACAGTAAACTGTGTCTGTCTTAAACTAGCCTGAGCCCCAAAGAGCTCTGTGGGTGATTATCAGTAAGATGGCTCCCAACAATTCCTCCTATCTCCTTATGTAGAGGCTATACCCCCCTGCAGGAGTGTGTTCTGTTGCTATAAGAAAACCACCCCAAATTCAGTGATGTAAAACAACTACCATTTTCTTGTGTTCATGGATTCTGTGAGCCAGGAATTAAGCTGGCGCCTGGCGGCTCATCTCTGCTCCACTGTGAGCAGACTGAGGTCTCAGCCAGGTAGACGGTCATAGTTCGAGGTGACTTCATGGTTGAGGGTTGGAATTATCTGGAGGCTTTATCACTGGCATGATTGGCACCTTGGTGGGAAGACTCAAAGTTGGGGCTCAGTCTGGGTTCTCAACCTGAGAATCTAATCATGGTCTCTTCATGTGGTGTGGGCTCCTCCCAGGATGGTGTCCAGGTTCTGGAGAGTGTCCTGCAAGAGAGCAAGTGTCCCAAGAAGCCACACAGACTCATGACTCAATCTTGGGAGCCACCCAGCATCACTCCCACCATATTCTGTTGGTCAAAGCAGTCATGAACCATTCTAGATTCAAAGGGAATGATGGAATCCACCTCTCAGTGTGAGGTTTGTCAGAAAGCCTATAGCCTTTTGCAAAAACCACCACAGTTTACTCTCAGACCGAAGTATTTACACTCATTCTACCCATATGCAAAATACACACCGCGCCTTGCAAATCCCCCCCCCCCCTTCAAGTCTTATCCTATTATGGCACTGGGCTCAGGTTCAAGATCCAGAATCTAAATCCAGTATCCAAATCAGGTACAGGGGCAAGTAAGTTCTTCAGGTGCAGGTCTTGGTTTGACTTTGTGATTTCTCTTGATCTGAAGACCTACAAATGGAGGAGATGCATTAGCTGTACTCTACCACCCAGCATTTGATGGAGGAACAGGCACGGGTTTAATGCAGTCAACAGTACCATTCTGATAAAGAATGGGACGTGACACTCACCATAGTGACCAGAGGACCGTAAGGATTCTAACATCCAGCTAAACACATGTTGTCGTTTCTTGATTAGGGTCCAATCCTGTTCCCTGGGACTGATTCCCTGCAGCTTGGGTTCTGTCCTGAGTCATCCTTCCTTTGCCATAGGAAATAGCCTCTGTTCACAGCGGTTCTCTCAGCCTGCTTTCTATCCATAGAAGTTTGGGGATCCAAAAACATCTTTTCATTTTGTTCTTTCTATGTCCTGTTAAGTCCAAACTAGTATCAGAATTACATCATTTTTGAAAAAAACTTCATGGGTGTCTTAAGTATCAACTAATAAATCCACTTTTTAAAAAAAATTTTATTTATTTATTTGAGAGAGAGAGATATCACAAAGTAGGCAGAGAGGCAGGCAGAGAGAGAGGAGGAAGCAGGCTCTCTGCTGAGCAGAGAGCCCGATGCAGGGCTTGATCCCAGGACCGTGAGATCATGACCTGAACCGAAGGCAGAGGCTTTAACCCACTGAGCCACCCCGGTGCCCCTAAATCCACTTTTTATTTTTTTATTTTTAAATTTTATTTATTTATTTGACAGAGAGAAATCACAAGTAGATGGAGAGGCAGGCAGAGAGAGAGAGAGAGAGGGAAGCAGGCTCCCTGCTGAGCAGAGAGCCCGAAGCGGGACTCGATCCCAGGACCCTGAGATCATGACCTGAGCCGAAGGCAGCGGCTTAACCCACTGAGCCACCCAGGCGCCCCTAAATCCACTTTTTAGATAAAATTCAAACACCTAGAAATCTCAACATGACTCCTTTTTTTTTTTAAAAGATTTTATTTATTTGCAGAGAGATACTATAAATATATTTAATATATTAATATTATACAATTATATGTTATATTAATATATCATTACCATATTAATATTAATATATAAATAAATATAAATATATTTGTTTTATTTGACAGAGAGAGATACAGTGAGAGAGGGAACACAAATAGGGGGAGTGGGAGAAGGAGAAGCAGGCCTCCAGCAGAGCAGGGAGCCAATGCGGAGCTCGATGCCAGGACGCTGGGATCATGACCTGAGCCAAAGGCAGAGGCTTAACCCACTGAGCCACCCAGGGGCCCCGACGGGGAGGATATTCAAAGCACATCCTTGGGAAGGCCTTTTGTGGGCTTCCAACTGAATTCTTAACAAATGGTTTTACAGTCCACCTCGGCCCATCTTCACCATGAGACTGTGTTTTCCTGACAGTATCCTGGATTTTTTTTTTTTTTTTAAGACTTAGTTTGACAGAGAGAGACACAGCAAGAGAGGGAACACAAGCAGGGGGAATGGGAGAGGGAGACGCGGACTCCCCGCGGAGCAGGAGCCCGATGTGAGGCTCTAACCCAGGATCCTGGGATGATGACCTGACCCAAAAGCAGACGCTTAGTGACTGCCACACCCAGGCGCCCCAATACCCTGGATTTGATCTGAGGATCTTTCTTACCTTGAGACACTTTTAATGTGGAAAAACTGGCTGGGACACTTATGTCTCCTCTTAATGGCTACTTGAAAACCAAGTAGCTCCTTTACCAACTCTCTCCTCTCTCCTTTTATTGTGCACAGCTAGAAGCCAGGCAGCACCTCCAACACTTCCTGAAAACTGCCTTAGCCAGATCCATGAGTTCATTTTATTTTATTTCATTTTATACAAAACGGTATATTTACTATTTTCCACTTTGCCAAGGTGACAGTTTTCCTACATGTCCTACCGCTACATAATAAAGATACCTTTTCCTCCAGCTTCCAATTACACATTCTTTGCTTTCCTTCAAGTCCTGAGCTGTAGCTCCTTCCAGGTCCACCATGCTTCTGCCTACTGCTCAATCCCCAGCTTAATGTCACATGTTCTGTCTCATGCGTTAAGAGAGCACTCTGCTTGCAGATACCAAACCTGTTCTGCTTCCTTGTGTGATAGGGACACTCCACCCTCAATTTCTTGGTGTAAAACCATCAATGAAAGAGACTTATGCATTCTCTGGGTCAGGAATTTGGACTGAGCATGGGAAGGCTGGCTTGTCTCCACCCACAACTCCTGGAGTTTCAGTAAGCATGACTCAGATGGCTGCAGTGACTCAAGCACAGAAGGAGCGGAGGGCTGGAGGCTTCCTCACGCATGTAGCTGAAGTCTGGAATGGAATGCCTCAATGGCTGGATTCAGCCGGAATTCCCAATTGAGAATTTATGCAGGATCTCTTCCTGGGCTTGTGCTTCTCCCAGCGTGAGAGGGAGTAACATGACAGAAAGCATCAGAACTGAGAACATTCTAAAAGAACAAGGCAGAAGGTGCATGGCACCTTCAAAATCACATAGCATCCCTTCCACTATATCTACGCACTGAAGCCCTCCAGATGCAAAAGGAGGGCACAGAGACTCCAACTCTCAAAGGGAATGGTCTCAAAGAATTTGTAGCCATCTTTAAACTTCTACACAGGTGCAGGCTATGTCCTCTTTCTATTGAACCTGTGTTGGCTTTGTGACTTCCTTTGATCAACAGAATGTTCAGCTCTAAATTTATAGAGTGCAGGGTATATTGCTCAAGAAAAAACACATATTAAGAGAGAGAGTACAGGGACGCCTGGGTGGCTCAGTGGGTTAAAGCATCTGCCTTTGGCTCAGGTCATGATCTCAGGGTCCTGGGATGGAGCCCTGCATCGGGCTCTCTGCTCGGCGGGGAGCCTGCTTCTCCCTCCTCTCTCTCTGCCCGTCTCTCTGCCTACTTGTGATCTCTGTCTGTCAAATAAATAAATAAAATCTTTAAAAAACCACTTAAAAAGGGGGGGGGGAGGGAGGGAGAGAGACACAGAGAGAGAGAACATGGAAAAAGAGAGGCCAATGGAGGAGAACTAAGAGTCCTAGCCAATAACTAGTCTGGGCTCCAGCATGTGAATGAGATGACTTAGACTTTCTATCTCTACCCACCTGTTGGCTGAATGCAGCCAAACCATTCCTGCCGAGTCCTGCTCAAATTTCTGACCCACAGATTCATAGGTTAAAAAAATGTCATCTCTGTTCAGCCACTAACGTTTGGATAATTCAAATAGTGTAGCATCATTTGGTATTTTGTTTTCTCTATTTTGATTTCTAAATCATCTCAATACATTCTAGAAAAGAATTTGATAAAACTGAACATCCAATCCTGATTTTAAAAGACTGGTTTGTAGGGGCGCCTGGGTGGCTCAGTTGGTTGATCTCATTCTTTTTTTTTTTTTTTTAAAGATTTATTTATTTATTTATTTGACACAGAGAGATTACAAGTAGGCAGAGAGGCAGGCAGAGAGAGAGAGGAGGAAGCAGGCTCCCTGCCGAGCAGAGAGCCCGATGCGGGACTCGATCCCAGGACCCTGAGATCATGACCTGAGCCGAAGGCAGCGGCTTAACCCACTGAGCCACCCAGGCGCCCAGTTGATCTCATTCTTGATTTGGGCTCAGGTCATGATCTCAGTGTCCTGGGATCAGCCTGGGTTGGGCTCTGTGCTCAGTGCAAGTCGGCTTGGGATTCTCTTACTCTTCTTCTGCCCCATCCTGTTTGCACTCTGCCTCTCTTAAAAAAAAAAGGAAAAAAAAAAAAAAAGACTACCTCTTAGTAAGCCAGGCATTGAAGGATGTTTCACTAACTTGAAAAAGAATATCTATTTTTTTTGGAAGGGGTGAGAGGGGCAGAGGGAGAGGGAGAAAGAATCTTAAGCAGGTTCCATGCCTAGCATGTGAGCCCGACTTGGGGCTCAATCTCACAACCCTGAGATCATGACCTGACCCCAAAATCAAGAATCAGATGCTTATGGGGCATCTGGGTGGCTCAGTGGGTTAAGCAGCTGCATTCGACTCAGGTCATGATCCCAGGGTCCTGGGATCAAGGCCCATATCCAGCTCCCACTCAGAGGGGAGGCTGCTTCTCCCTCTGCCCCTCCCCCTGTCCATGCACTTTCTCTCTCTCTCTCAAATAAATAAATAGAAATCTTAAAAAAAAAAAAAAGAGTCAGAACCTTAACCAACTGAGTTACCTAGGCACCCCAAGAATATCTATTTTAAACCAACAGCTGGGGGCGCCTGGACAGCTCAGTCATTAAGCGTTTGCCTTTGTCTCAGGTTATGATCCCAGGATCCTGGGATCGAGCCCCACATTGGGGTCTCTGCTCAGTGGAGAGCCTGCTTCTCCCTCTCCCTCTGCTGCTCCCCCTGCTTGTGTTCTCTCTCTTGCTGTCTCTCTCTGTCAAATAAATAAATAAAATCTTAAAAAAAACAAGGAGCTTAAAAAAAAAACAACCCAGCAGATAGTATTATCCTAATGATAAAACACTAGAGGAATTTCCATGAAAGCTGTAAATTAGAAAATCTGAATAATCCTTATCATTTTCTATTATTTGGAAGTTTCAAATGCCCACAATAAAACTCAAACATAACAATGAAGTTTAATGTTGGGAAAGAAGGAAGCAGAATTAAGCTTTCAAATATGTAACTATGTAACTAGAAATTCCAAGATGATGATCTTAAAATGATTACATATAGATAATTTTTAAAAATTTATTTGTAAATTTTTAAAGATTTTATTTATTTATTTGACAGATCACAAGTAGGCAGAGAGGCAGGCAGAGAGAGAGAAGGAAGCAAGCTCCCCGCGGAGGAGAGAACCCGACATGGGGCTGGATCCCAGGACCCTGGGATCATGACCCCAGCCGAAGGTAGAGGCTTTAACCCACTGATCCACCCAGGCACGCCTAGTTGGATACCTCTTTGAGTTTGTCAGTTAGTAAAGAAAAACAACAGGTTTTTTAAAATACCTATATTCCAGCAATGCCTGTTGTAAAACATTGCAGAAAAGTATTTTCATTTGTGATAGCACCAAAAACGTAAAAAACAACAACAAAAAAACCCCTAACTCTATTAGTACTCTACTAATGTGTAACAAATCATGCCAAAAGCTTAGCAGCTCAAGACAACGATTCATTATTTCTGACAAAATTGTGGTGGACCGTGCAGGTCTCTGCTCTACACGACGTCAGCTCGCAGATTCTGGGGCTTCTACTGGGTTGGAACCTCCGAGATGGCGCCTCTACGGTCCTGGTGATTGATGCTGCTGTCAGCTGGCAGTTCCGTGGAGACTGGGGGCAGGCCGCTCATCACCTCAGAGCTTCTCCGGGAGGCACGGCTCCTCGCATGATGGCTGGTTTCCAAGAGGGGGCGCCAAAGAGCGAACATTCCAAAAGACTCACCCGCAAGTCCTCTAAAAACCTAATCTCTGAAGTCCCAAAACAATTACTTCCACCGCATTGTATTGGTCAAGCGAGTCCAAAGACAGCAAGAAAAACAGCGATAACAGGAGGAGTAAAAATAACATCTTCAGACATCTTTATCACACAAAGTAATAGAAATCTCAACCAAAAAACGAGCAAGACCTATAGGAAGAAAACTACAAAAGCTTATTAACAAACTCTAAAGAGAAGCCAAATAAACAGTAGCAATAAATATGTAGAAAAGGTCATCATTCTTCCTAATTTAAAATTTAATATAAAGCAATTCCAATAAACTTCATAGGAATGTTTTTGTCATGATGCATAATTTGATTCTAAAATTTTTGAGAATAAACGAAAAGAGTATGGTGGTATTTTAATTCATAAAAGATAGTGGTAATAAGAGCCACACTGGATGGGTGCATAGATGGGTGAACAGACAGGAAGAATTTCTCAAACAGAACATAAATGAGAAGTGTTATATTTTCAGGGGAAAACTCTGTATCTGACATTATAAGCACACACGGATGAAAAAGTTAAATGGACAAAAGAAAGTATATGTGTTAAATGGACAAATGACAAATATTTATGTTACCTTTATTTTTTAAAAGATTTAGAGAGAGATAGAGACGGAACAAAAACACAGGGGAGCTGGAGAGGGAGAAGCAGGATCCCCGCTGAGCGGGATGCACAATGCAGGGCTCCATCCCAGGACGCTGGGATCATGCCCTGAGCCAGGGTCAGATGCTTAAGGACTGAGCCACCCAGGCACCTCTATATATGTTATCTTCAGATGAAACAGGAATTTCTTGAATAAAAGACTCTTTTGAACTTAAAATGTATGCGGATCTAAAAGAACCATACAGAAATTTAAAAGTCAAATGATAAACTGGGGAATATCACAGCACAGGAGAAAAGATTAATATCCTGAACCTGTGAAGAACTCCTAACTCAGCAAGAAAAGGGCACAGAACAAGGACCCGCCAAACACCTGTGATGTGCGTGGCAGACACGAGTTGGTCAACTGTCTGTCTTCATGTGCTTAGCTTCTTGCCTGGGAGACACAACAAATAAACACAAACAAACATAACAATTTAACGTCAGGTTAAATAAGTGCTATCAAGGAAAGAAAAACAAGGTAAGGGGAACTTAAGAGAGGAACTAAACAGAGTTGATGGAGGGAGGAGGCGTTAGTCAGGGTGGGCAAAGCGGAGGCCTGAATACAATGAAGGAGAGGGATGCGGATACTCAGGGGCTGAGTGGGGCACGTTCTAGGAAAAGGAAGCCAGTCTGGCAAGGCAGACAGAGGACTGAAGAGGTAAACAGAGTCCAATGATATAATCTTTCATTTGGCCTATAAGCCATTTTTTGTCATTTCCTACTCTTAGTAAATGTAATTTCTTTCTTTCTTTCTTTTTTTTTTTTTAAAGATTCTATTTATTTATTTGACAGAGGAAGGGACAGACAGTAAGAGAGGGAACACAAGCACGGGGAGTGCGAGAGGGAGAAGCTGGCTTCCCGACAAGCAGAGAGCCCGATGCGGGGCTCCATCCCAGGACCCTGGGATCATGACCTGAGTCGAAGGCAGATGCTTAATGACTGAGCCATCCAGGGGTCCCTAAATGTAATTTCTAGTGACAGCCTTAGGACATTCTAGTATGTGTATGTCCGAAGGTTTAATACATATATTAACCACTCTCTTACAGTTAGATGTGCTGTTAGTGTTCGATCCAAATTGTTAGATCCAATTTTGAACTACCGTAAATAGGGCTCTGATGAATAGCTTTTGCATAAATCATTTTTGCGTTTCAGAGAAACACTTTTTGGATAGAGAATATCGGTTTATTTGACCCTTTTATAACACTCTCACTAATGCCCCATAATCATGTTTGATATCCACTCAAGTTGTCCCTTTTGTGAATTCTGCTCACATTATGAATTTCCCATTTATCTACTGGTGATTTTTCTTACTAAATTTTATCTTAAGTTTTTTATTTTAATTCCAGTTAGTTAATGTACAGTGTTATATTAGTTTCAAGTGTACAATAGAGTGAATCAACAGTTCTACACATCACCGGTAGTCATCACAACAAGGGCACTCCTTAACCCCCATCACCTGTTTAACCCATTCCTCCCAAACACCCCCACCCCCATAACCATCAGTTTGTTCTCTATAGCTAAGAGTCTGTTTCTTGGTTTGTCTCTCTTTTTCCCCTTTGTTCATTTGTTTTGTTTCTTAAATTCCACATATGAGTGAAATCATATGGTATTTGTCTTTCTCCGACTTATTTTGCTTATCATAATACTCTCCAGCTACATCCTTGTCATTGCAAATGGCTGAATAATATCCCCTTATGTATATATACTACGTCTTCTTTAACCATTCGCCAATCCATGGACACTTGGGCTGCTTCCATACCTTGGCTATTGTAAATAATGTTGCTATAAACAGAGGGTTGCGTGTATCTGCTGAATTAATGATTTTTTATTCTTTGAGTAAATACCCAGTAGCAGGATTGCTGGATCATAGGGTAATTCTTTTTTTTTTTTTTTTAACAGAATGTGTATCTTTTTTTTTTTTTAAGATTTTATTTATTTATTTGACAGACAGAAATCACAAGTAGGCAGAGAAGCAGGCAGAGAGAGAGAGAGAAGGAAGCAGGCTCCCCGCTGAGCACAGAGCCCAATGCAGGGCTCGATCCCAGGACCCTGAGATCACGACCTGAGCCAAACGCAGAGGCTTAACCCACTGAGCCACCCAGGTGCCCAGGGTAATTCTATTTTAACGTTTTTGAGGAACCTCCATACCATTCTCCACAGGGGCTACGACAGTTTGCATTCTCCACATCCTTACCAACACCTGTTTTTTCTTGAGTTTTTGATTTTAGCCATTCTGAATCTTGACTTCAGCTCAGGTCATGATCTCAGGGTGGTGGGATTGAGCCCTGCATTGGGCTCTGTGCTCAGCAGGGAGTCTACTTGAGATTCTCTCCCTCTCTCTCTGCTCCTCCCTCAACTCACATGCTCTCTTTCTCTAAAATAAGTAAATAATATTTAAAAAATAAAGTCTATTTTGTCTGAGATAAGCATTGCTATTCCAGCTTTCTTCTGATATCCAGTTGTATGATAAATATTTCTCCATCCCCTCACTTTCAACCTGCAGGTGACTTCAGGTCTAAAATGGGTCTCTTGTAAGCAGCATATAGATGGGTCTTGGTTTTTTTATCCATTCTGTCACCCTGTGTTTTTTTGTTTGTTTGTTTGTTTGTTTGTTTTGATTGGAGTATTCAGTCCACTTACATTCAAAGTTATTATTGATAGATATGTATTTGTTGCCATTATCTTACCTGTTTTGTGGTTATTTCTGAAGATTTTCTCTAATCATTTCTTGTCATTCTCTCTTTCATGGTTTGCTCATTTTCTTTAGTTAAATATTTGGATTTCTTTCTCTTTATTCTTTGCATATTTTTAGTGGGTTTTGATTTGTGGTTACCATTAGTTTTGTATGTAACATTTTCTGCATATAACAGTCTATATTAAACTGATGGTCATTTGAGTGCAAATCCGTTCTTTACTCTTCCCCACATTTTAGGTATATGGTGTCATGTTTTACATCCTTTTATTTTGTGAGTTCCTTGACTGGCTCCCTTCGGACTTGGAAATTTTCTGCTAAAAAATTCTCTGATAGCCTTATGGCATTTCCCTTGTATGTAATGTCTTCTTTCATCTTGCTGCTTTAAAATTTTTTCTTTATGAGTATATTTTGCCCTTTTATTTATAATATGTCTTGGTGTGGATCTGCTTCTGCTGATATTGTTGGGGGTTCTCTGTGCACCCTGGATCTGGATATGTTTCCTTCCTTAATTAGGGAATATTTTAGGTATTATCTCTTCAAATAAATTTTCTGCCTCCTTTTCTTTCTCTTCTTCTGGGACTCCTCTAATGTGAATGTTATTATATTTGATGGAGTCATTGAGTTCTTTAAGACTATTCTTGTTTTGCATAATTCTCCTTTCTTTTGTTCAGCTTCATTATCTTCCATTACTCAGTCTTCTAGGTGATTAAGTCCTTTCTCTGCTTCTCCCAGCCTGTTGTTCATGCCATCAGATGTGTTTCTTAGGGGCGCCTGGTGGCTCAGTAGGTTAAGCCTCTGCCTTCTGCTCAGGTCATGATCCCAGGGTCCTGGGATTGAATCTCACATCGGGCTCCTTGTCCAGCAGGGAGCCTGCTTCTCTCTCTGCCTCTGCCTGCCACTCTGCCTGCTTGTGCTCTCTCTGACAAATAAATAAAATCTCTTAAAAAAATTCTTTAAAAAATGTGTTTCTTATTTCACTCATTGAGCCCTTTATTTCTGCTATGTTATTCCTTAACTCTATGTTAAGGGTCTCACTGGTGTCTTCCACTCTTTTTTTTCGAAGTCCAGTGAATATCTTTATAATCATTACTCTAAATTTTCTATCAGGTATGTTACTTATGTCTGTTTCACATAAATCTCTGGTCCTGTTCTTTCATTTGGGACTAATTCTTCTGTCTTTCTTTTGTCTAACCTCTGTGCCTGTTTCTCTGTGTTAGGAAAATCAGTTATAGCTACTGTTCTTGAGGGCAATATCTTTTTTTTTTTTTAAGATTATTTATTTATTTATTTATTTGACACAGAGAGAGAGAGAGAGAGAGAGAGCAAGAGAGGGAACACAAGAAGAGGGAGAGGTCCTGTAGTACCCTGCTGTGTAATGTCACCTGTTCTCCAGGGTCTGGCACTTTAGGCAGTATCTCCAATGTGTGCTGTGTGTGCTCTGCTCTTTTGCCCTGGCCAATTTTTCCTTTAGCCAGTCATCTACAGAGGTTCTCTTTGCCTGTTGTAGGCAGTATTTTGTCCCTGGCCTGAATATGGTGCATTTAGCTAGGTGTGTTCTGATCTGCTTGTGCTGGTCTATTGCCACTGCCACCAGAACTGAGACCTTACAAAACTCCCTGGTTGGGAATGGTGTAGACAGGGGTTTGGGCCAGTCTTCTGGTGGAGGGGGCCCACCAAACTGGGACTGAGGCAAACATGACTGGGAAGTATGATTCCACTTGGGGGGGGGCGGGCTTGGTGTAAGTAAGTTAGGTAGCAAGTGTTGGTGATGCACTGGTTCCTGCAGGTAGCCCTGTGTTTATGCTGCGAGGCAGGGGAGGAAACTGGTGTGGGACAGTTCCTTTGTTCCGAGAGGGGTCTCTCTATGAACATTGCCTCTCTGGGACACATTCTGAGATGAGCAACTAACCTTCTCACTGTGTGCCCCAGGTGCCCTTCCAATCACTGTTTCCATGCTGTATATCTGTGTGTTGTCTGCTTGCCTTCTCCCCAAGAGCAATGCAATGCCTTCAAGGGTCTAACCCTGCCAAGCCCATGGATCTTTAAAAACTCCAAACTTTAAGTCCCACTGCTTGCTAGAAGTCATGAAATCAGCTCCTCTTGCTTTCCAAGCCAATTGTTATGGGGATTCATTTTCCCACTGCGTTCCCATGTGCTAGTCTCTCTTCCGCCCTTCTCCATGACCACAGCTCCCTCCCCACCACGGAGTCATGATCTGTTCTTCTCTCAAACCATGACTATGCACTTCTTCTTGCCTTCTTCAAGGTGGCCTCTTCTCCACCTTTAGTTGTGGAGTTTGTTCTGCCAGACTTCTTGTTGATTTCTGGGGGTATTTAGGATGACTTGGTAGTTATCCAGTTGTATTTGTGGGATGAGGTAAGCCTAAAGTCCTCCTACTCTACCACCATTTCCCCTCACTACTTACTTATCAAATTTTAGAAACACTTTCATAGTAAAATGATAAGCCCTATGTCATGCTGTTTGGAAAAGACTATAGTCGCCCTGTAATTTATGGCCGAAAGGAAGTGACAATATGCATCCAGTGCCTGGAAGACGTGGGCTTAGTGAAATCTTGTCCATTAGTTTTTCATTTATTCAGGACACGTGGCAATCTGATTTATGGTGGTGTACACCGTCAGGGCCCAGCCACCTGTGCCTGTGATGTCAACAAGTCACTAAGAATCTATGTATCTGGGCTAATCATCTCTGACATGGACAAGATGAAGCACTCCAGCTATGGACTGTGTGTTTGTGTCCTCTCCAAAAGTCCTATGTCAAAGGCCTAGCCAACAGTATGATGGCATTTGATAGTGGCGTCCTTGGGAGATAATTAGGTTTAGAAGAAATCATGGATTGGGGTTCTATGATGAGATTAGTGCCTTTATTAGTAGAGGAAGGAACATCAAAGCTTTCTCTTTCTCCAATATGTGAGGACATGGCACAAAGGCAGCTGTCTGCAGGCCAGAAAGAGCTCTTTCACCAGAATGTGACTGTGCTGGCATCCTGATCCTGGACTTCCAGCCTCCAAGTCTGTAAGAAAAAGCAATTTCTGTTGTTTAAGCCACACAATCTGTGTTATTTTGTTAGGGCTGCCTGAGATGACTGATGCAACTCTACTAGGGGTTCACCATGGGTCATGCTTAACTCTTTGGGGGGAATTCATTTGTTACTCATACCAAAAAAATGAAACTTTTCAAGTGTCTTCAGCTGAGTAGCTAAAGTGTAGGAGACTCATGCAGAGTAAAGCCTGAAAGCACCACTGGAAAGCATCCAGAGCACTAAGTGTCATTAGCTTTCCTGCATGGACAGGAAACTACTTCAGGGATATTTCAAAATAAAGAGAATTTCAGGCATTTTGAACGATGGAAATAACCCAGGGTTTAGCACAGAACCTTTAATGTTGGCTATTTGGAAGGATACCGTCCATTTGGATGCATAAAATCCAGGGTATGAGTTAAGAAAATTGGTCTTACCAATTTCTCTTATCATGTAACTCATAGTCATTAATTTTTAAAAGCTGATAAAGGAAAAACAACCATGTTATAGAAATAGTAGCAGTATGTTACTTTTAAGATAAAAGTCAGGGGTGCCTGGGTGGCTCAGTTGGTTAACTGATTGCCTTCAGCTCAGGACATGATCCTGGGTTCCTGGGATCGAGTCCTGGGAGTTCCTGGGATCGAGTCGGGCTCCTGCTCTGTGGGGAGCCTGCGTCTCCCTCTTGTTCTACTGCTCCTCCTCCTTGTTCTTTCTCTCTGTCTGTCAAATAAATAAATAAAATCTTGGGAAAAATAAAGACAAAAGTCCTCTGATGAGTAAGAGAACTGTCTTTCCTGAATGTAGATGTAAGGGTTTTGATTTTATTAAATAACAAGTAATAAGAGAACCAATAAGGGCAATAAAGGAATCTTAGCTATTAAGTCTCATTAAATTTGCATAATGATCTCTTGGAGCTTCACTTACTAATACTAACCTGATTAGCTAAAAAAAAAAAAAAAAAAAAAAAAAGACAGAAACTCATCCCATCCTTCAAACAGCTGGGAAAGAGGAAGTTTTATTTCTATTATTTTTTAAAGATTTATTTATTTATTTATTTATGAGAAAAAGAGAGAAGGAGCAAGGGGAGACCCAAAAGGAAAGGGAATAGCAGGCTCCCCAATAAGCTGGGAGCCCGGAGTTGGGCTCTATCCTGGGACTCCAAGATCATGACCTGAGCTGAAAGCACACACTTAACCAAATGAGCCACCCAGGTGCCTCAGATGTTTGATTTTTAATTCCTGTGTTTGTTAAACATAATAGTAAACATTTAAAAACAGAAGAGGCAATTCCCGATGTATCAAATCAAAAGGACACATAAAATTTTCAAAGAAAAATATCCAAATTAAATTGTCTCAAAAAATCCCTTCTCTAATTTTTGCAGCATAATTTGGGAATTACTGAATAGGAAAGAACCTAATGTAGTACACTGTAATTTTGAGGAAAATTCAAGACAATTGGATTGATCACTGTAGTGACTAGAGTAACTAATTTTAGATTAATGTTAGAGAGGTGTATGGTATAGGTCTCTGACATGCCAGTTTTAATATTTACCAAAGTTACTTCTAGAAAAAGTTGGGCATCAGATTTGTAACATTAAACTACCTCCTCCTTTGTAATGTTGTTTCTAGATAATATCAAGGTACATATACATTATTTTTACATTTTTCTAGAACGTTAATTACAAGTATTGGGAGAGAGGGCTCACTTTATTGATTAATTTTGTGGTGAAAATATGCTATTTGTACTTTCTTCCAGTGTTTATTACCTAATATTTAGTAAGAGATAAACATTCACTGCAATATTTTATAAATTTATAGAAAGAGATAATGTCATGTAAATAACATACTATGGCTAAAGTATTTCTCATGATTGTTATTCATAGAATATCTCTCTTGAACTGATCTTCCACTGATGTTGAAAAGTTTGCATTGTAGCTGAAATATTTTTCATGTTAAATGTATTTCTTGAATTTCTCTTGTCTGAATTTCTTTATGTTTGGCATATTAAGACTTTTTTCTCATATTTTTTCATATCAAGTCCGTTTTCCCCCTTTAAAAAAAATTAAATTCAATTAGCTAACATAGTACATCATTAGATTTTGATGTAGTGTTCAATGATTCATTAGTTGCTTATGACACCCAGTACTCAGCACATCACATGCCCTCCTTAATGCCCATCACCTAGTTATCCCATTCCCCCCCATCTTCCTCTTTTATGAATCCTTGGTGTTGAATAAGGTAGCACTTAATGATGAAGTCTTTCCCACATTTCATACATTCATAGGGTCCCCCCAACCCTGGGCATGCATCCTCTGATGTGGAGTCACATATGCGCTCTGACCAAAGAATTTACAACAGACATTACATTTGTAGGTTTTCTCTTCAGTATGAGTTCTCTCATGTTGATTAAGATGTATACTTCTACTAAAAGGTTTACCACATATCACATAATTGCATTCATAAGGTTTTTCTTGGTATGAATTCTTGGTGTCGAGTAAGATGTGTATTCTAGGGACGCCTGGGTGGCTCAGTTGGTTAAGCAGCTGCCTTCGGCTCAGGTCATGATCCCAGCGTCCTGGGATCGAGTCCCACATCGGGCTCCTTGCTCAGCGGGGAGCCTGCTTCTCCCTCTGCCTCTGCCTGCCATTCTGTCTGCCTGTGTTCGCTCTCTCCCCCTCTCTCTCTCTGATAAATAAATAAAAAATCTTTAAAAAAAAAAAAAAAAAAGATGTGTATTCTATCAGAAAATTTTCCCACATTCATCACATTCAAAGGGTTTTTCTCCAGTATGGATCCTCTTAAGTTGAGGATGCTATGACCTATGTTTATAGGCTTAGTTGTATTCAGTACAGTCATAAGATTTCTCTCCCACATTTATTCTCAGATGAAAAATAAGCTGAATGCTCTGAGTAAAAGTTTTCCTATATTTTTTATATTCAAATAGTTTTTCTCTACTATGAATCCTCTTATGTTGAATAAAGGATGATCTACAATTATAGACTTTGCCACATTTAGGGCACTGATAGAGTTTTACCCCAGTATGAACTCTGTGATGCAGAGTGAGATATGTACTTTAGTTAAGAGCCTTCCCACACTGATTATATTAATAAGCTTTCAGGGTGCCTGGGTGACTCAGTTGGTTATACATCTGACTCTTGATTTCAGCTCAGGGCATGATCTCAGGGTCATGAGATCAAGCCCCACCTCAGGCTCCATGCTGGGCATGGAGCCTACCTAAGACTCTCTCTTTTCCTCTCCCTTAGCGCCCCCCCACCCACTTGCATCCAAGTGTGCACACTCTCTCTTTAAAAATAATAATAATAATAGCCTTTCAATTCGGTGTGAATCTTCTGATGTCACATGATGTACGTACTTTGACTATAAGCTTTTTCACATTCATTACAGTCATAGGGTTCCTCCCCAGTAGGACTCACTGAAGTAGGATGAGAGATAAGTCCCAGCTGAGTGATGTTCACTTACATTATACTCATATGGTGTCTCTCTGAATGTGTGTTGTATAAGGTGTGATCCCTATGAATGATCTCCCACAATTTCTGCATTTGTAGAACTTTTTTCCAATGCAAATTCTCTCATGTTAATTAGGTGTAAAGGTATGACTAAAGGCCTTCTCACATTCTTCAACTTTAATTCTTTAAGATTTCACACCTACACCTGAAACTAATGTAATGTCATGTGTTGACTAGACTCAAAAAATTAAAACAAAAACAAAACAGTAACTCAAAAAGATGTACACACCTCTATGTTTATTACAGCATTGTTTACAATAGCCAAGACATGGAAACAACAGATGAATGGATGAAGGAAATATATATATATTACATATATATAGGATGCAATATTACTCAGCCATCAAAAAGAATGAGATCTTGCCATTTAAGACAACATGGATGGACCTAGAGAGTATTAAGCTAAGTGAAATAAGTCAGACAAAGAGATATAAATACCATATGATTTCGTCTATATGTAGAACCTAAAAACAAAACAAAGAAAAAAAAAACAGAAATAGACTCATAAATATAGAAAATAAACTGGTGGTTCCTAGAGAGATGGGATGTAGGGGGATGGGCAAAGTAGGTGAAGGGGATTAAGACATACAAACTTCCAGCTATGAAACAAATAAGTCATGGAGATGAAAAGCACAGCATAGAGAATATAGTCAGTAATATCATGATAGCACAGCTGTAAAATAAATAAGTCGTGGAGATGAAAAGTACAACATAGAGAATGTAGTCAGTAATACTATAATAACACGGTTAAGACAGATTGGACTACATTTATTGTGAGCACTGAGTAATGTATAGAATTGTGGAGTCCATAGGTTGTACATCTGAAACCAATGTAACACTATATGTTAATTATACTTCAATAACAAAATACATACATACATAAGTATATGTATATACATAGGTGTACTATCACTGAATGTCTACCTATATTCATTACAACTGTAGACTTTGTCTCTGCTATGAGACAGTATGTCTCTGAAGTTCCAATATGTCTCTGAATTTGAGTAAGATATGTGATGCGGCTGAGGTGTTTTCCACATTTGTTATATTTGTAAGGCTTTTCACTTCTATAGCTTCTCTTTTGATTAATTAGGTTCTGGGTTGTATGAAGTTATTCTGTCATGTTACAGTTAAGCACCATGTAACCTTTAGGAATATGCTCCCCTGAAATAAGGTTTGGGTTCAAACTAAAGTCTCCCCCAAAAGTCATTACATTTAAGTACATTTTCCTGAATGAGGCTTTTTCTTACGGATGACAATCACTTACCACGTGAAATCTCCAGCAACACCCTAAGTAGTCACTAAGATCTGAGATTTCACGTGGGGAATACAAAGTGCCATCTAACTTGAGGTTTTTTTGCTATCTCATGGGGGAAAATCTTCAGAAATAATTTGCTTCAGATTTGAATATTTGGTTTGAGTTCTTATTTCTTGGTCTGAAAGAAATGATAAATGCAGAATCTCTGTAATGGAAGAAACTTCTATGGAGAAACTGAAGCATAAAGCAATTGTAAAATGTGTGAGTTTAATGGGCCTTGTCAGCTTTCAAATAATAATCTATATGAGTTACTTATGGAACTTTGACCACAGAGAATGAAAGCCATTGTGATAAATGCACAAGGAGTAAGCCAGGGATAAAAAGTGGTTACAGAGGGTCCAATAAGTTTATTAGATGGGGGAAAAGACTACAAACAGTCCTTGATGGGGGTGCCTTTGGCTCAGGTCATGATCCCAGGGTCCTAGGATCGAGCCCTCAGCAGGGAGACTGCTTCCTGCCCCCTCTCTCTGCCTGCTTCTCTTCCTACTTGTGATCTCTCTTTGTCAAATAAACAAATAAAATCTTTAAAAAAACAAACAAACAGTTCTTCATGGAGGATTGAAGGGTGACAACTGGGGCCATGGAAACTGAAGAGATAGTGGAAAGGAGAATTGTATGAGGAAGAACTAAGAGAAGGCAGAGAATGGCACAGCCCAACTCAACACAAAACCCAAGAGATGAGAGCATAGTTAAATGAGTAAGCAAAGGTATGACAGCAGGCACTTGATAGAAATGCAAGAGAAGCAACGTGCAGTCTAGAAGAGGCACCATTAGGGAGCATAGGATGTGCACTGGAGAACAAGAGAAAAGAGGGGCATGAGAAGCTTCATGCTTCATGAGAAGCTTCATGAAAGCAGCACCCAGAGGCAAGACTGAGCCAATTCAGTGTTCCTGAAGCAGCCCCAACTTCCCCTGGGAGAAGGTTCTGTGGCCACATGTCTAGAAGCCACTGGTTTGCTGGACAGCCTTGTGTGTGAGGACCCAGGAGTCCTTCCCACCTGGAGAGGGTCCCCTATGGATGTCCCTCATACCATCCATGACAACCAGCCTTGCTCCAACCAGGTGATCACATCAGGCCTGGAATCCTGACACCTTGCTCAGCAAAGACAAGAGGCATGTGTAAGCCCAGGGCCCTGCCTCCATTCTTCTGCCCTTGGGTCCTTTACAACATGAATGAAGGAGGATAGGCCCCAAGGAGTAGGAGACTCTGACCTCTGGACATCCAAATACAGTATCAGGAGTCAGAGGCTTCAAGGTTTCAGTATTCAAGTTTTGGAGAGCGAAGAGAAAGTTGATTCCTCACTTGTTTATCCCTATTGTCAAAGAAAGCTGCACAAAGCCCTCTACGGATCCATTGACAATGTGTCCTTGCAAGTTCAAAACCTCTTTCCAGTGTTGTTGCCTCTTAAAATCATACACATTTCCTTATAATATATAACACATCCATACTTACTTAATTCAAATATACTCATTTACCAGTTAAACTATTTAACATCTCTCCCTCCCTCCATCAACTAAGAGACATTCTGGGAAGATAGTGCCCTGTTCCTCTCACTCCTCGTCGTACTCATTAAGAGATACTGATCTATAGTTTTCTTTTTTGTGATGACTTTGGGATCAGGATGATATTGGTCTCACACAATGAATTGATAAACGTTTCCCTCCCCTGTATTTCTTGGAAGAGCCTGTGTAGGTATTAATGCTTTAAACGTTTGGTAGAATTCACCAGTGAAGTCATCTTGTCTTGGGCTTATGTTTGCAGGACACGTTTTCTTCTCCAGTTTTTAATTTTTTAACTTTTTTGTATTGCAGTATAATTAACATACAGTGTTATATTAGTATCAGTGTATAATATGATTCAAGATTTCTCTACATTACTCAGTGCTCATGATGATAAGTGTACTCTTTGAAAGAAGTTTTTGGATCACTAACTCAACCTCTTATTTTAGGTCTATTCAGATTATCTATTTCTCCTTGAGTCAGTTCTGGTAGTTTGTGTCTTTCTAGGAATTAGTCTATTTCATTTAAGTTATTTGATTATTGGCCAGTATTAATGTACCCTTTTTCATTTTGAGGATTTTAGTCACTTGAGTGTTCTTTTTTCTTAGCCAATTCTGTTGATCTTTTCAAAGACCCCAGTTTGGGGTTCATTAATTTCTCTATTGTTTTCCCATTTTCTATTTCATTTATTTTCACCATAATACATATTATGTTCTTGTTTTTGCTTGCTTTGGGTTCTAGTTGGCATTTATTTCTCTAGTTTCATAAGATAGAAGTTTATGCTGCTGATTTAAAAGTCTGCATGTGACACTTGATCTTAGAGTTGTAAGTTTAAGCCCCACTCTGGGTGTAGGGATTACTTAAAAATAAAATCTTAGGGGCGCCTGGGTGGCTCAGTGGGTTAAAGCCTCTGCCTTCTGCTCAGGTCAGGATCCCAGGATCCTGGGATTGAGCCCCACATTGGGTTCTCTGCTCAGTAGGGAGCCTGCTTCCCCCCCCTCCCCTGCTCTCTGCCTACTGTGATCTCTGTCTGCCAAATAAATAAATGAAAATCTTTTAAAAAATAAAATCTTAAAAAGGAAGAGCTTTTGGAGCACCTAAGTTGGTTAAGCATCCAACTCTGGATCTCAGCTCAGGTCTTGAATCATGAGTTAGGCCCCGCATTGGGCTCCATGCTGTGCATGGAGACTCCTTAAAACAAACAAACAAACAAACAAACAAACAAAAAAACACAGAAAAGAGGGGTGCCTGGGTGGCTCAGGCTTAAGTGTCTGCCTTTGGCTCAGGTTATGATCCTGGTGTCTTGGGATCAAGCTCTGCATCAGTCTCCCTGGTCAGGGAGCCTGCTTCTCTCTCACCCACTCCCCTTACTTGTGTTCTCTCTCTCGCTGTGTCTCTGTCAAATTAATAAATAAAATCTTTTTAAAAAAAGAGCTTTCTTCTGCTTTAGTGTAGGTGCTTATAACTATAAATTTCTCTCTAGCAGTGCTTTTGGTGCATTGATTAAATCTTGATATGTTGAATTATCATTTATTTATTTATTTATTTATTTATTTTTGAAAAGCACTTGTTAGCATTTAATGAACCTCTCCCCACGGGGCTTCAAGCTACTAGAACACAGGCGCCCCCGACACCCTTGATCTTCTCCTCTGCTCTTCTACTGAAGAATTTGGCCTTCACGATGACAGGCTGTTTTGGGAGTTTCCCCTTTCCCAAAACTTTGTAGTAGCCCGATCGCACCACATCAATGATAGGAGCAGCTCCAGTCTTGTTTTTGGCGGCATTTACTCGTGTCTGCTCACTGACTAAGGTCCACAGTTTATCAAGGTTGACAGTTGGGCAGAAGCTCTGGTTCCTCTTTAAGTGGTAATGTCTCATACCAACTTTTCCAAAGTAACCTGGGTGATATTTGTCGAAGTTGATCCTGTGGTGATGCATGCCACCAGCATTACCCCGGCCTCCTGGGTGCTTCCGGTGCTTGCCGATGCGGCCGTGGCCGTGGCTCACGTGGCCCCGAAGTTTCCGGGTCTTCCTCAGTCTGGAAGGCATGTCGGCAGCCCAGACGGAAAAGCTCATTTATTTATTTTTTTAAAAGATTTTATTTATTTGACAGACAGAGATCACAAGTAGGCAGAGAAGCAGGCAGAGAGAGAGGGGGAAGCAGGCTCCCCACCGAGCAGAGAGCCCGATGTGGGGCTTGATCCCAAGACCCCGAGATCATGACCCAAGCCGAAAGCAGAGGCCCAACCTACTGAGCCACCTAGGTGTCCTGAATTTTCATGTTTTTAGAGATTTTATTTGTCAGAGAGAGAGAGAGTGAGCACAAGCAGAGGAAGTGGCAGGCAGAGAGAGAAGAAGCTCCCTGTTGAGAAAGGAGCCCAAAAGGGGACTCTATCCCAGGACCCTGGGATCATCACCTGAGCTGAAGGCAGAAACTTGACTGAGCCACTCAGGCATCCCAAACTTTCATTTTAATTAACCTCAAAATATTCCTTTTAAAAAATGTTATTATTTATATGAGAGAAAGAGACAGTGAGAGAAAGCACTATCAAGAAGGAGAGGGAGAGGGGTGCCTGGGTGGCTCAGTGGGTTGAAGTCTCTGCCTTTGGCTCGAGTCATGATCCCAGGGTCCTGGGATTGAGCCATGCACTGGGCCCTCTGCTCAGTGGGGAGCCTGCTTCCTTCTCTCTCTCTGCCTGCCTCTCTACCTACTTGTGATCTCTCTCTGTCAAATAAATAAATAAAATCTTTAAAAAAAAAAAAAAAAGGAGAGGGAGAAGCAGGCTCCCCGACAAACAGGGAGCCTGATGTGGGATCACGACCTGAGCTGAAGGCAGATGCTTAACCAACTGAGCCACTCAGGCGCCCCTTAAAATATTTTCTACTTTTCCTTGTGATTTCTTCTCTGAACAACTGGGTATTTAGCAGTTGGTTAGTTTCCACATATTTGTGGATTTTCCAAGTTTTCCATTATTTCTAATTCCATTTCTTTGTGCTCAGAGAACACACTTTCAATTACTTCATTTCTTTTAAATGTATGAAACCTTGTTTTCCTTGTTTTATGGTTTATCCTGGAAACCGTTCTATGTCCACATAAGAAGACAGGTCTTTGTTACTGAGCGGGGCATTCTATAGCTTTCTGTGAGGGTTAGTTACTTTCTAGTCTTCTTCAAGTGTCCCATTTCATTGCTGAACTTCTGTCCAGTTGTTCTGCCCATTATTTTTTCTAAAGAGTTTATTTATTTATTTGACAGCCAGAAGCAGAGAAGCAGGCAGAGTGAGAGGAAGGGAAGTAGGCTCCCTGCTGAGCAGAGAACCCGATGTGGGTCTTGATCCCAGGACCCTGGGATCATGACCTGAGCCGAAGGCAGAGGCTTTAACCCACTGAGCCACCCAGGTGCCCCTGTTCTGCCCATTATTAAAAGTGGGGTGTTGAAACCTCCAAGTCTTATTGTTGAATTGTCTATTTCTTCCTTCAACTGTGTCAGTTTTTGCTTCATATATATATATATATATATATATATATATATTTTTTTTTTATTTACTTGAGAGAGAGACAGTGAGAGAGAGCATGAATGAGGAGAAGGTCAGAGAGAGAAGCAGACTCCCCATGGAGCTGGGAGTTTGATGCGGGACTCCATCCCGGGACTCCAGGATCATGACCCGAGCCGAAGGCAGTCATCCAACTAACTGAGCCACCCAGGCGTCCCTGCTTCATATATTTTGAGACCCTATATATTTTGAGTATATATATATATTGCCTATATGTTTATAATTGTTACATAATTTTGATGGATTGACTCTCTTACCACTATATAATGTCCTGTCTCTAGTAACAATTTTTGTTTTCAGGTATATTTTATCTGATGTTAGTGTAGTCACATAGCTATCTTTTGGTTATATTCTTGAGGGGAATATCTTTTTCCCTACTTTTCCTTGCAACCTATTTGTGTCTTTGAACCCAAATTGAGTCCTTTATAGACAACTCATAGTTGGATCGTGTTTTTAAATCCATTCTACATACGGCACCTGTGTCGCTCAGTTGGTTAAACCTCTGCCTTCAGCTCAGGTCCTGATCTCAGGGTCCTGGGATCAAGCTTCCCATCAAGCTCCCTGCTCAAGGGAGGGAAGGTCTGCTTCTCATTCTGCCCTCCACACTGCCTGTGTGTTCTCTGTCTCATAAATAACTAACTAATAACTAACTAACTAAATAAAAAAATAAATAAAATCTTTAAAAAAATTAATCCATTCTACCAATCATTGCCTTCTAATGGAAGTGTTTGACCCATTTACATTTAATGAGATTGCCGACAGGAACTTACATCTGCCATTTTGCCATTTGTTTTCTATATGCATTATGTCTTCACTTGTTCCTCAGTTCCTCTATTATTGCCTTTTTAAATGTTAAATAGATATTTTCTAATGTCCTTTTTAAAAATGCATATATTTTAGTTATTTTCTTAGTGATTTCCTTGGGGATTATAATTCACATCTTAATTTACAGCAATCTTGTACATATAGCACCAACTTAATTTCAGTAATATATAAAAACTTTGCTTTTATATAGCTCCATTTTCTCTCCTTTACACTGTTGTTATAAAACCTAAAATAATTTACATATTCCCACAAGTAATAGGAGAGTTTAATAAAGCAGCACTCTATAAGATCATGATATAAAAATATGCTATGCTTTTCTATACTAATTACAAAGCAGGTAGGAAAAACTATTTAAAAATACACCATTTAGGTGTGGTTCAGTGGGTTAGGCCACTGCCTTCGGCTCGGGTCATGATCTCGAGGTCCTGGGATCGAGTCCCGCATCGGGCTCTCTGCTCAGCGGGGAGCCTGTTTCCTTCTCTCTCTCTCTGCCTGCCTCTCAGTGTACTTGTAATTTCTCTCTGTCAAATAAATAAATAAAATCGTTTAAAAAAAAAAGAAAAAGAAAAAAAATACACCATTTACAATAATAACAGAAACTAAAGGTAACTAAAACACCAAACAAAAATTATGCAAAACCTGCATGGAAAATTATAAAATTTGGCTTAAAGGTACTTAAGAGCACTTGGGTGGCTTAGTTGGTTAAGTGGCTGACTCTTCATCTCAGCTCAGGTCCAGATCTCAGGGTTGAGAATTCAAGCCCAATGCTGCTGGCTAGGCTCCATACTGTGTGTGGAGCTTACGTTTTTAAAAAAAAAGATATTTAAAAAGACCTAAAAAGAGAGATAATTTACCATGTTTGTGGATTGGAGGATTGGTTATTATAAGGTTGTCACTTCTTCCCAAATTAGTCTACAGATTTAATATAGTTCCAAGAAAAACTTCAAAAATTCCAATAAAAATTTCAAGTGTGTGTGTATGTACATGTTATAACTTGATGAGCTGACTAAAAAATGTATATCAAAAAGTGAACAGACAAGAATAACCAAGACACTCATGAAGAAAAATAGGATGGGAAGATTTGTCTTACCAGGTAGCAAAACATTTTATAGAATTACAATAATTAAGATACTCTGATAGTGATGTGGGGATAGACAAAATGACCCAAAGACAAACCAGAGAGCTGAAAACAGGCCTAAGCACATATAACAGAAGTAGCACATCAAAGAAATACTACTGGTATAATCCATTATCTAAATGGAAAATACAGGATTGAATCCCAACCTCACACTAAGCACAAAAATCAATTCTATACAGACATGAGACTACATGATAAAAGCAACACCTTCAGTTTTTAAATGAAAATATAAAATGCTACCTTTTTGCTGTTGGATAGGAAAAATTTTATTAAGCAAGACACAAAACATACTAATGATAAAAGTAATAGTTGATAAACTCAATTACATTAAAGCTCAAAACTTCTATTCATCAAACACCACTGTAAAGGTAGTTCCAAAATCATTTGCCATAAAAAACTGAGAAAAGATATTTGCATGTATACACATAATAGAGAAAAGAGCATTCCAGTGGGGCACTTGGGTGGCACAGTCAGTTGAGCGACCAACTCTTGGATTGGCTCAGGTCGTGATCTCAGGGTTGTGAGGTCAAGCCCTAGGTCAGACTCTGCACTCAGCAGATACGGTCTCATCTCTCTCTCTCTCTCTCTCTTTGCTCCTCCCCTCTGCATGCTTTCTCTCTCTTTCACATGGATAAATACATCTCTCTTTTTTTTTTTTTTAAAGTCATTTCAAAAGTTTAAAGTTTATTGACTTAAGTAGCAGTTGATTTTTGTGGGAACTGACTGGGAGGGAGTCTTCTTGGTGCTATAAATATTGTACATCTTGATCTGAGTGTCAGTTCTATGGTTTAAATGTTTGTGTTCCTCCAAATACATATGTCCAATGTAATGGTATTAGGAGGTGGGGTCTGTGGCGGGTGCTTATGTCATAAAGGAGGAGCCCTTATGAATGGGACTACTGCCTTATAAAAGACGCTCCAGAGAGATCTCTAGCCCCTTCCACCAAGTGACAATACAGCCAGAAAGCACAAGCTGTGAGCCAAGAAGGGGGCCCTCATTGGAAGGTGACCATGCTGGCACTCTGATCATAAATTTTCCAGTCTTAGAACTGTGAGAAATAAATTTCTGTTGTTTAGGGGCATCAGGGTATCTCAGTCAGTTGAATGTCTGCCTCTGGCTCAGGTTGTGATCTCTCCAGGTCCTAGGATCAAGTCCTGTATCGGGTTCCTTGCTCAATAGGGAGTCTGCTTCTCCCTCTGTCTCTCTCCGCTCTCTTGCATGATCTCTCTCTCTCAAATAAATAAACAAAATCTTTTTTAAAAAATTTCTGTTGTGACTGGGAAGGAAACAAGATGGCTGGGGAGTAGGAGATGGAGGTATCATTAGGTCTCAGGAGTTCAGCTAGATAGTTATCAAACCATTCTGAATAGCTACAAACTCAACAGGAAATCAAAGAGAAGAATAGCAGCAGCAATTCTAAGAACAGAAAATTGACCACTTTCTGCTAGGTAGGATGTGCGGAGAAATGAATCCGAAGTAATAGGAAGATAAACTGCAGGGGGAGGGGCCTGCTCCTGGGAAGCAGTGGAGCAGAGGAGCACAAAATCAGAATTTTTAGAAGTCTGCTCCACTGAGGGACAAGGCTCCAGAGGCAAAGTGGGGGTGGAGCCCTCGTGGGGACAGTGTGGTCTCAGGACCCACGAGGTCACAGAAAGACTGGGGGTGTCTGAGTGTGGCAGAGCTGCCATGTATCGGAGTGGGGAAGCTGGCTATAGATGGAGCCGGGGAGTAAGCTCTCAGCTCAGGGTTACCTTAAACCATGATCTGTGGCACAGTCAGGCCACTGCTCTTTGAGCAGGGACGTCACAAGTGACAGATCCAGGGAGACTCACCTTCCTCCTTCGGGAGGAGCAGACTGGAAGTGCGTGGCAGGAATCTGCTGGATTTGGAGACTCCAAATGGGGCTGTGCACCAGAGACAGAAACTCTGGGTCACAGGCCAGGCGAGCATGGAGTGTGGCCAGAGACCAGGGAGATGGGAGTGATTGAGCACTTTTCTCTGAGGGTACACTGAGGATTGGGGCCCTGAGCTCTCAGCTCCTCTGGGCCAGAGATTGGGAGGCCGCCATTTTCACTCTCAGCCTCCAAAGCTCTATGGAAAGTGTTCAGGGAACAAAAGCTCCGAGCAGATTTCTTAGCCCGGTCCCTGGCAAAGGTGGTGCAATTCCACCTCAGGCAAAGATATTTGAGAATCACAGAAACAGGCCCCTCTCCCAGAAGATCAGAAAGAACATCCAGCCAAGACCAAGTTCACTGATTAGTGAGAACTGCGGAACTCCAGAGCTAGCGGAAAGCAACACATAGAATTCATGGCTTTTTTCCCATGATTGTTTAGTCTTGCAAATTTTTTTTTCCTTATTCTTTTTTTTTTAACTTTTCCTCTTTCCTCTTTTAATGTTTTTAAAAACTATTTTAACTTAACAATACTTAAAAAAAATCTTTTTAAATGTTCATTGTTATAATCATATTTTATCCCTTCATTGTATTTAACCTTATTTTTTGTATACATATAGGTTTTTTTTCTTTAAAATCTTGGGATACAATTTTTTGTAATAGATCAAAATATACCCTAAATCTAGTACATGGCTTTGTTCTAGTCTCCAGCCTGATCATATTCTCTCTTTTTCTTTTTCCAAAAAACTTGTCTTATCAATTCATTTTTTAGGATCTTTTAAAATTTTCATCGTTGCAGTCATATTCCATCCCTTCATCGTGTTTACCCTTATTTTTGTATATACATTCATTTTTCTTTCTTTAAAATTCTGGGGGATAGTTTCTTCTAAGAGACCAGAATACACACAGAATCAAGTGGGAGGCTCTGTTTTATTCACCAGTCTAATATATTTTAAGAAAAATTTTTTTATTTTTAAATTTTCTTTCCCCATTCTTCTCCCCCCAGTTTTGGGTCTCTTGATTTGGTTAGCATATATTTTTCTGGGGTTTTTACCACCCTTTTAGTATTTTATTCTCTCATTCATATATTCTTTTTTTAAAAAAATATTTTATTTATTTATTTGACAGAGTGATCACAAGTAGGCAGGGAGGCAGGCAGAGAGGCAGGCAGAGAGGCAGGCAGAGAGAGAGGCAGAGAGAGAGGAGAAGCAGGCTCCCCGCCGAGCAGAGAGCCCGATGCGGGGCTCGATCCCAGGACCCTGGGATCACGACCCAAGCCGAAGGCAGATACTTTAACCCACTGAGCCACCCAGGTGCCCCTCATTCATATATTCTTATCTGGATAAAATGACAAGGTGGAAAACACACCACAAAAAAAAAAAAAAAAAAAAAAAAAAAGAACAAGAGACAGTACTGATGGCTGGGGAACCTAATCAATATGGACATTGGTAATATGTCAGAACTAGAGTTCAGAAAGATGATTATCAAGGTGCTAGCTGGGCTCAAAAAAGGCATGGAATGGGGTGCCTGGGTGGCTCAGTGGGTTAAGGCCTCTGCCTTCGGTTCAGGTCATGATCCCAGGGTCCTGGGGTCAAACCCCACATCGGAATCCCTGCTGAGCAGAGAGCCTGCTTCCCTTCCTCTCTCTCTGCCTGCCTCTCTGCCTAATTGTGATCTCTGTCTGTCAAATAAATAAATAAAATCTTAAAAAAAAAAAAGGCATGGAAGATATTAGAGAATCCCTTTCTGGAGAAACAGAATCCCTTTTTGGAGAAATAAAAGAACTAAAATCTAACCAAGTTGAAATTTAAAAAGCTATTAATAAGGTGCAATAAAAAATGGAGGCTCTTACTGCTAGGATAAATGAGGCAGAAGAGAGAATTAGTGATATAGAAGACCAAATGACAGAGAATAAAGAAGCTGAGCAAAAGAGAGACAAACAACTACTGGATGTCAAGGGGAGAATTCGAGAGATAAATGATACCATAAGATGAAACAATATTAGAATAATTGGGATCCCAGAAGAAGAAGAAAGAGACAGAGGAGAAGAAGGTATATTGGAGCAAATTATAGTAGAGAATTTCCCTAATATGGTAAAGGGAACAAGCATCAAAAATAAAAGAGGCACAGAGAATCCCCCTCAAAATCAATAAAAGTAGGTCCACACCCCATCATCTAATAGTAAAACTTAAAAGTTTTAGTGACAAAAAGAAAATCCTGTGGCAAACAGACACATGAAAAAGTGCTCCACATCACTTGGCATCAGGGAAATATAAATAAAAACCACAATAGGATACCACCTCACACCAGTCAGAATGGCTAAAATTAACAAGTCAGAAAATGACAGATGCTGGTGAGGATGCGGAGAAAGGGGAACCCTCCTACATTGTTGGTGGGAATGAAAGCTGGTGCAACCACTCCGGAAAACAGCATGGAGGTTCCTCAAAGAGTTGAAAATAGAGCTACCCTATGACCCAGCAATTGCACTACCAGGTATTTACCCTAAAGATACAAATGTAGTGATCCAAAGGGACCTGTGCACCCGAATGTTTATAGTAGCAATGTCCACAATAGCCAAACTATGGAAAGAACCTAGATGTCCATCAACAGATGAATGGATAAAGAAGACGTGGTATGTATGTGTGTATATATATATGTGTGTGTGTGTGTGTGTGTGTATGTGTATAAAATGTATGTGTGTATATATATATGTGTGTGTGTGTGTATGTGTATAAAAT